>NC_138206.1:43196403-43796403 GCF_964194415.1 Vipera berus | reverse complement strand
CGTCCCAGCTTCTGCCCACCTAGCAGTTCGAAAGCATGTAAAAATGCAAGTAGAAAAATAGGGACCACTACGGTGGGAAGGTAACAGCGTTCCGTGCGCCTTTGGCGTCTAGTCATGCCGGCCACATGACCACGGAGATGTCCTCGGACAAGCGCTGGCTCTTCGGCTATGAAACGGAGATGAGCACCGGCCCCTAGAGTCGGAAACGACTAGCACACATGTGCGGGGGAACCTTTACCTTTTTACCTTAATCAAGAAATAGATCAAAATAACTATGTTAAATTATATATATCCAATATAAATTACCTGTTTCAAAGGATGCCAAAATCAATCTCAGAGAATACTCTACAAGAAATGCAAGAAATTGTCAGTAAATTTATATGGAGCTGGAAGTTAAATTTAAATTTTTACAATATTCAAAGGACAGACATGGTCTTGCTTTCTTATATTTTAAACTTTATCACAGAGCACGTTGCTTGTCATGAGTGGATAAAATTCCCAAATAGCAGAAGGTCAATATTGGAAGGAAATGTTTTAGGTAATGGCAGCCATAAATATTTATGTATGTACATCTTATGGTACAAAGATACAAAAGTTCCATAAAAGCAAGGAACTCCATAAGCTCAACAATTTCATCATTAGCTTGTCCTTCAAAGGCCTTCTATGTTGGAGACAACTGTAGTTAAAAAAATGTGACTATATATGCAAATATAGTCTATGCAGACTCCATGAATAAACCAAAGACAATTACTCAGTGAAGGCTGGAACATACCATGATTAATGTACTTGCAAGTTGTTGGAAGGATAACAGCAGATTTTGAAAATGAAGGAGGTACACTAAAAAAGATGACAGAATTTGAAATGCAACCAACATCATCTATAAAGGGATAGATATAAATTTCTACTAGGATATGACACACAGCCAGAAGAAATATCAAATTGCATGATGAATTGTATGTATTGGATGTAAAAGTTTAAAGAAACAGTGACAAAACAACTATGGGAAGAGATATAGAACAAATCTATAAACATTTAATCTAAGCTACAATCTAAAAGACAACTGGTATAAAACATTTTACTCCATGTGAGGAAAATGTAAGAACACAGAACAAAGCATTGGAGAGATATACAAAGCACCATTCAGAGAATTTTATAAATCAAAGTTGAACTGAAATCTCATTTAACTTAATATAATTGCAGAATACCTGAATTAATGATACTAATATTTATTGACATGCATTTTACAGTTACAGTGTTTATTGATATACATGTTTACAATTGTGAGGATAAATTTTGGATCTGGATAAATTATTTCAAGATTGGAATAAAGATGCAATACCAATAATAATTGATTATGAACTGAAATTTAGAGAATACACTGCAATGGCCAAACTAACTGCATATATCCACAACAGAATCTTAACTAAATTCAAGCAAGAATAACTTCCATATTTACAACATCATGTAGCATAGTAAATACAGCTCTTTACATTATGGTTTATAAGGGGATTTAAATGTTTATAAACACTGCAAATTGTTTGTACTCATAAATAGCAATCTATATACTACCAAAACTACAAAACAAATTACAATTAGCCCAAATATCATGTCACACATACTCTCACAAATTAATAAAGGCATCTCAAAACCTTTAATTTGAATATGTACAAAATCTGCAACTCATTATTCCCATGTAATTAAAATTTCAAGGATTTTCTCATAAGTTGTATTCACAAAGTTGTGACTGGTGCAGCATTACTGCTATTGGGTGTGGTCATATGGTCATGATTTCTTTATATATATATACAAGTTTTATTATTTTTTTAATATTTACATTCAAATATTTGTGAAGCAATACGGTGAATGGGTAATCAAAAGTAAAAAATATCAAATAACAAGTTATTTGTAAATAGCACAGGTTACATCAACAGTTATTCCCTCTCCGATTCCCTTAGTAATAACATAGTCAAATTAATCAAATTAATACATTTCTAATTGTGACCTAGTCAATTAAGAGAATTTTCAATATATTTTTACTAATACATATCAATATCCTGCTTTTAGGTTTTACCTAATTGAAATAAAGTAATCTAGGTTATAGCCTATGATAAATGGAAGATAGATTACTTTTTTGGTAACCCACATTTCCCTATTTCAATATAGAGTAGTTATCCTGTTTACAAAACTTACAATGTTCATTTCAAAACATTCTTATTTTTTCCAGTAACATCATCAGCGGTATATAAATAAAATTATTATTATTATTATTATTATTATTATTATTATTATTATTATTATTATTATTATTATTATTATTATTATTATTATTATTATCTTAACAATTCACCGATTATAGCAAAATATCTTATATTATTCCTTTCCAAATTCTATAATATATATTGATTCTAATAACCAACTTTTCTTTAAAAGTTAAATACAAAATGAGTTTCTACAACTAATATATTCTATATGTCATTTCAGATTCTATAATATAGTTCAGTTATATTCTAAAAGTTTAATTTTGTTTTCCCTTACAGATCTAAAACCTAAATATAAAATCAGTTAATATTTTTTTAGAGATTCCCCTTAATCCATTAAAATATATTTTTAGACTCTACCCTTAGGAATCCCAAAAAAGAGACAAATTCAATTTTTTAAATCTAACTCTCGCCTTCCTTTTGTGCCAATCAGGTTTCCCTTTTGGTGTCTTTAAATTCTCAAATGTTTCTTCCTTTCTTCCTATACCCCTTATTTGAATCCAGGGAGACCATACAAATATCAATTTTGCAAAGAAAGTGTGCCCTTTGTAGCCATTGAAATTTTGCTTTAATAGCTCAGTCTTTGGTGTTTGATGTAATATAGTTATCATTAGATCAGTCTGGCCTTTTCTTCTTCCAATTCCATCTGCTTTAGGTAGAAAGTAGTAACTGGTGTTATGGTTGTCATTTGATTAGCTGAATCCTCAACATAGTGTATTTGAAGGCCTTTAAAGTCTTAACTCTTAATGTTGCTTTCTTCAGGTGCTGTTGCTTTTTGAGTTGTAAGTTTTGTAGTTGATGTTGAAATTTGGACTTTAAGGTTCTCTGTAGGTTACATTTGTTCTTTGTAGTCTCCTATTTTAGTATTAGTGTCCACTTCTTCTGTTTGCTTTTGGATTGTCAGTTCCACATTTAAGGTCAGAATTTGATTTGGTGGCTTTAAGATGTTAGATTTATCTTGCAGTTTGGCTTTAATTTGCTCTGTCATTGCCAAAATCATGTCCAGTATCAGTTTGTAATTAAGTGGTGGGATGTATTCATCCATTACGTTGTTGTTTACAGCTAAATCTTCCATGGAGGCTATTTTAATAAGAGTCAATGATTATCCAACTCCAAAAGAGTTTTTATCAGTGCCAGGTGCTCCCTCACTTATCTTTGAAAGTAATGTCAAGGACAGCTCTGTTATTCAGTCAGCTCTCACAATAAGAAAAGGCTTTACTTGCTGTACCAGATTTCGCCACAAGATGTCATCAATAGCATATAGAATGTGATGTAATTTTTTTTTCAAATTAATATAAAACTTTTGTAGCATTAGTCCATCCTTTTTTTTCCTTAATTCACAGCTTAAACAGAAAATAGGGTACTAGATTACCACAAAATAGAAGCTTTTTAGTAAGTATAGATAAGATTGCTTAATTTCTTTGCTGAATCACTTTTTGAGTCTTTAAGGCTTTGAAATTTATTCCCCACATATATAAACGCTGTTCTTTCAAAAAAAAGGAGGAAATTTTCAGAAAAGTCCCACAGGGAGATGGTTAGGGGAATAAGAAAGCCTTACCCAGGTCCTCCAGATTGCTTCTTAGTGCTAGGTAGTGCTTTTGGCTTTCGGCAGGAAGCGACTTAATGATCGGCCATCTTAATGGCCGGTCTCTTCTTCTTCTGGCCAAAGGAGCTGCTCTGGATTCAAGTGGAGGGCTGCCACCCTTCTATGATCACAGGGAGGGCCTTCTCATTGTGGTCGCCCGTCCAGAGCGACTTTCGACCCTTTTCAGGGTTCTCCAAGGAAGAAAGATCGGACGACAGGGAGCGGACTTTTCCTGCACGTCCGGAAGCGCCACACGTGCAAACCGGAAGCAATATGGTCATGATTTCTGCTGCTTCCTGACAAATTTCCACAAATAAAATCAAAAGGGAAGCCAACAGAAAGTTGGAAGTTGTTTCCTGTCCCGCTGCTATTTTGCCCATCTGTGGTAATTCTATTTCTCTATCTAAGTAAGGAAATATCTGTGAAAAGATGATCCAATGTGTTATGTGTTGTTTAGTAAATAACAATACAGTGGAGGCATTAGTGTTAAATTCAAAGATATTAACTTTTTCATATTACAAAATAGTTCAATGCAGTTTGTATTTTCTTGTCAATGTCATATTCAACATGAATTATACAATTTAAGCAATTCTACATTGCTTTATAGTGCATATAGTCAGGGCTATGGTCTTCCCAGTTGCAATGTATGGCTGTGAAAGGTGGACCATAAGAAAGGCTGAGCGCCAATGAATTGAAGCCCTTGAACTATGGTGCTGGAGAAGACTCCTGCAAGTCCCTTGGACTGCAAGGCGATCAAACCGGTCAGTCCTAGAGGAGATCAACCCTGACTGCTCTTTAGAAGGTCAGATCCTGAAGTTGAAACTCAAATACTTTGGCCACCTAATGAGAAGGAAGGACTCATTGGAGAAGAGCCTAATGCTGGGAAACATTGAGGGCAAGAGAAGAAGGGGATGACAGAGAATGAGGTGGCTGGATGGAGTCACTGAAGCAGTAGGTATGAGCTTAAATGGACTCCAGAAGATGGTAGAGGACAGGAAGGCCTGTAGGAACGTTGTCCATGGGGTCGTGATGGGTCGGACACAACTTTGCAACTAACAACAACAACACATTGGTTTATATATTAGAAATTATATCTAACATTGATATAAATGTTCTGTTATGAAATGATTAATTAATTTTAAGCATTGTAGTGTTAATAGCTTCTATTTTCTATTGTATAAGCACCACACTACTTAGCTGTTATTTTGTATTAAATATTTGTATACTACAATGAAATAAAAAGAAGTCAAGAGGTCTAATTGGAGCAAGATGGACAAAGTTCTCAGCTGGACCCAGATAAAGCTAATTAACCAAAGCAACTGATAGTTATTAGGTACAATCACAGGAAATACAATATTTTGCAGGTCTTCAAATTCTCCTGACTCTTAGGGAAAGGACTATAAAAGGTGGGTGCATAGAGAAGAAAAAATAATGATCCAAATTTAGCCTGGATATTTTTGAGCATCTGAAGGTGCAATTGCAACAGGTTAGGCTGGCCCATGATGGACACCAATCCACAGATATACTGATGTATCTTCCTATCGGGCAATGACCGAGTAATAGAATTTTCTGTGAAATTAGATCATGTGACCTTAATTAGTTATACTGAAGTACACATTATTAGTTGCTCTTTCACATGCAAATTCATGAGTTAAGCAATGTTTCTTAAATTTTTCCATTACATTTTTATTTCATTTATAAAAAAAAATTACAAAAACAGTTTACATAATTCCTGAACTTTTAAGATGTGTGCATGTGTGTAAGAAGGTCATTTGAAGTTATTCCATATTTATTTATTTGTGTTAAAATATAGAAAAAGAAGTGTATTGTCAGGAGGTATGGGAAGGTAGAAAAAGGGAAGAGTGGAAGAAGAAAAAACACCACGGGGAAAACACACACACAGACACAACACACACACACTACTTGAAGATTCAAAATTCAAAACAGTTCAGGCAAATTTGCTTTGGTCTGATATGTCAATATATATAACTGAAATTTGTCACTTACATTCTTCAATGCAGAAACCGCTTTCCCCACAAAGTTTATTACACTTATTAATTTTAAAATCCAAATGTATTTCTACAAAATGCTTGACCAAGTTACAGTAAATTTTACTCCATTTAGTGACTGTGAAAACAGTTAAGGATATTTTGAAAAACAATATATTTTAAAGGATCTACACTGATTTTTATGAAATCTAGCATACTTCCTTTGAATATAATAAAGAAATGGGTTTCCACATTGGTCTAAGGTATGGTTTATGGTTTACAAATGATTTATTTATTTACTAATTAATGTATAAACTGTTTTAGTTAAAACAACTCTAAATCGTATGCATCACCAAATTCAGTTGAACAATAAGATAAATACAATAATAATTCAATTTAATTTAATAATTGTGCTGACATGTAATTAGTGATGATGCTTATTAACTATAAACACTTATCTGCTTTATTCTTGGAGTTTTTTGAAAATACCCACTGCATTCAGATTCTCCCAATCCAAAGCCTGCTCAAGGTCACTTCCTATTGAAGAGTGTGACAAGAAAGGAGCTAAAGCTGACAGCTATGAAGGATCCCTTCTTTGGAATAGCTTACCTATGAAGCAAAAGTATGTATATGTATAGAACACACCCCCTCTGGCAGAACACAGAACACACCCCCTCTGGCAGTTTAAAAAAGAGGAACAAACAGCCACATGCTTCTCCCAGAAGAAGGAAACAGAAGCCACCAGCCTGATGATGACGGATGGGATTCCGTCGAAACGTCGCCCCTACACCTTTAGTTCTACGCGGGGAAAAACCCGAATAACCAAAGATCCATATATATATATATATATATATATATATATATATATATATATATATATATATATATATATATATATATATGTAGGTCTAGAGTCTCGGGTTTCTTCCCGCGTTCCTTTCATCTTCAGAAAGTTGTGGCGACGTTTCGACGAAATCCCATCCGTCATCATCAGGCCGGAGTATTCCTCCTGCTGCTTTCAGGAGCAATGCGTGGTCTGTCTGTTCCTTTCCTTCCAACTGCCGGTGGGGCTGTGTTCCGACTGGGTGGAGGCGTGGCTGCTTTCTGATTGGGTGGGGGTGTCATCCGACTGGGTGGAGGCGTGGTTGTCTTCTGATTGAGTGGAGGCGTGGCTGTCTTCTGATTGGGTGGATGTGTGGTTGTCTTCCAATTGGTTGGAGGCGTGGCTGTCTTCTGATTGGGTGGGGTGTGTTCTGAATGGGTGGGGTTTTTTGTTGTGTCGTAATATCCTGAGTGTTGTGATTTGGTGTCTTGAGGAGTGGGCTGTGTAGTGGCCTCCAGAGCTTTGGCTTGGCTCCGAGTTCGAGGACCCGCCATGCATCTCTGGTATGGGTCAGTCAGGTTCGTGTGTGCGTTCTTCTGCTTGGGTGATAGCACTTTTGCTTGACTTGTTCTGTCTTCTGTGTGGGAGAGTTTTTGTTCTGGGTGTGGATGAGTCTTGCTGGGGCTGGTGGCATTTGGGGTTGTTTGTTGGTTTTTTAAATCCTTGTTTGCTGAAATTCGTTTGTCTATCAATGCTGGTTTCCAAATGGCATGTAGGCGGGAGGTGTCGTCTCGCTTGTTCATACTGTCTGGGTGTTTTTCTATTTCAATGGCTTCTCTGATTATTCTGCTATTGAGATGTTCTATTTTGGCGATTGTTTTTGTACCTTCAAAATTGATGTTGTGTCCTGTAGTGTTTATGTGTTGTACTAGTGAAGATGTTCGATTTTTCTTCTGTACCGAGTTCTTATGTTCTTCTACACGTACCTCTATTCTTCTGTTAGTCTGTCCGATGTATGTTGCTGGACAGGAGGCGCATGGGATTTGGTATATGCCCTGGTTTTCCAGTTCTATTTTGTCTTTGGGATTTCTCAGGATGGTTGATATCTTTCTGTCAGTGTTAAATGCGGTTTTGATGTTATGTTTGCGTAGTACTTTACTGATTTTGTCGGTTGTTCCTTTTATGTAGGGCAAGATGGCTCGTCCGTTGTTCTGTTCTTCTTCTTGGATGTTTTTCTGTTTCGGAGTCCGCTGCTGAATTATATTGGTGATTTTGTTTTTTTGGAACTTGTTTGCTGTCAATATGTCTGTCAGGGTGTGTAGTTCTGTTTGTATATGTGTTTCATCTGCAAGGCGTCTGGTTCTTGTTATTAGTGTTTTGGCTACTGAATTTATTTGTGCTGGGTGATGATGTGATTGCGCATTGAGGTAACGGTTGGTGTGTGTTTTCTTTCGGTAGACTGTGTGTCCTAGAGTTCCGTTTTGTTTTTTGTATATAAGTACATCCAGGAAAGGTAACTGGTTGTTTGTTTCAATCTCCATGGTGAATTTTATTTTGGGATGTAGGCTATTCAGGTGTGTTAGGAAGTTTTCTAGCTCCTTTCTTCCATGGGGCCAGATCACGAAGGTGTCATCCACATATCTGAGCCACAGTTTTGGTTTGTTTGTAGTCTTTTCTAGAGCGTTAGTTTCAAATTCTTCCATGAAAAGGTTGGAGATAACTGGTGATAGAGGGGATCCCATTGGTGCACCTTCTATTTGTTTGTATCTCTGGCCTCTGTGTATGAAGTATGTGTTTGATAAGCAGTGTTCTGCTAGTTCTATAATATGGTTTGGTGGTTGGTATTTGCTTCTTATTGTTGATAGAGCTTCTTGGACTGGCACCTGGGTGAATAGTGATACCACATCGAAGCTGACTAGCAAGTCTTTTTGGTCTATCTGTAGATTTTTCACTAATTCTATAAAGTGGTATGAGTTTTGGACATATGAAGCTGCCATTTCTGCTAGAGGTTGTAATTGTTTTGCTAGGTATTTAGCTAAGTTTTGTAGTGGTGAGCCTATAGAACTTACTATGGGTCTTAGTGGGATTCCATCTTTGTGTATTTTGGGGAGGCCATATAGTTTTGGGCATCTGGATGACTTCTCCCTAGGAATGATTGTTTGTTGGATTTCTTGGCTTATAGAAGTTGATTTTATCTTTTTCTTGGTGGTCTTTTCTAGATAGGTTGTGGGATCTGTATATATAGGTTTGTATGTAGTTTCTTTGAGTAAGTTGGACAGTTTCTCTTCATAGTCCGATGTGTCCATTACCACTGTAGCATTGCCTTTATCTGCTGGTAGTATGATTATGCTGTTGTCTTTTCTTAGGTTTTGCAATGCTGCTTGTTCTTCTTTTGTTAGGTTGCTTTTGGGTGGTTTGCTTGTGCATAGGATGTGGGTGACTTCATGTCTGACTTGGTCTGCTTCGTCTGTATTGAGTTTAGTTAAGCTGGTTTCCACTCCACATATGATGGTTTCTGTGGGAATTTTCTTTGGTGCAACAGCGAAGTTGAAACCTTTTGCTAGGACGTTTGTTTCTGCTGTTGTTAGTCTTCTGTGGGAGATGTTATGCACTACTTGTTGTAGATGTTGTTGTGGTGTGGTTGTTTGGTTGTTGTAGTTCTCTAATTGTTTGAGTTTCTTTGAATGTCTGTTGTTTTTATAGATGGTCTCTGTTTCTGCTCTCCAAACCGCCAGTTGTTTCACTTTGTCCCATAGTATTGGGTGAATAATGTTGCTGAGTTTGAGATGTAATGTTAGTAGGTCCTTGTTTGTTTGGTCTAATTGAAATCTTTTATTGTGGAGTTCATTTCTTAGTAATGCCATTTCTGTTCTTCTTAGAATGCGTTTGGTTGAAGTGGTATTGATGTGGAATTTCAATTTGAAACAATTTGGTCTTATATTTTGGTCTCGACATTGGCATAGGAAAGGTATGTCACTTAGTATTCTTGCTCTTCGTACTTCTAACTTTTCGTAAGTCCTGGTTAGTTGGTAGATGTCCTCCCCATAGAGGTATGATATTTGTTTTCGTAGATTCTCACGGGTGTCTGTATGTGTAGGTCTAGAGTCTCGGGTTTCTTCCCGCGTTCCTTTCATCTTCAGAAAGTTGTGGCGACGTTTCGACGAAATCCCATCCGTCATCATCAGGCCGGAGTATTCCTCCTGCTGCTTTCAGGAGCAATGCGTGGTCTGTCTGTTCCTTTCCTTCCAACTGCCGGTGGGGCTGTGTTCCGACTGGGTGGAGGCGTGGCTGCTTTCTGATTGGGTGGGGGTGTCATCCGACTGGGTGGAGGCGTGGTTGTCTTCTGATTGAGTGGAGGCGTGGCTGTCTTCTGATTGGGTGGATGTGTGGTTGTCTTCCGATTGGTTGGAGGCGTGGCTGTCTTCTGATTGGGTGGGGTGTGTTCTGAATGGGTGGGGTTTTTTGTTGTGTCGTAATATCCTGAGTGTTGTGATTTGGTGTCTTGAGGAGTGGGCTGTGTAGTGGCCTCCAGAGCTTTGGCTTGGCTCCGAGTTCGAGGACCCGCCATGCATCTCTGGTATGGGTCAGTCAGGTTCGTGTGTGCGTTCTTCTGCTTGGGTGATAGCACTTTTGCTTGACTTGTTCTGTCTTCTGTGTGGGAGAGTTTTTGTTCTGGGTGTGGATGAGTCTTGCTGGGGCTGGTGGCATTTGGGGTTGTTTGTTGGTTTTTTAAATCCTTGTTTGCTGAAATTCGTTTGTCTATCAATGCTGGTTTCCAAATGGCATGTAGGCGGGAGGTGTCGTCTCGCTTGTTCATACTGTCTGGGTGTTTTTCTATTTCAATGGCTTCTCTGATTATTCTGCTATTGAGATGTTCTATTTTGGCGATTGTTTTTGTACCTTCAAAATTGATGTTGTGTCCTGTAGTGTTTATGTGTTGTACTAGTGAAGATGTTCGATTTTTCTTCTGTACCGAGTTCTTATGTTCTTCTACACGTACCTCTATTCTTCTGTTAGTCTGTCCAATGTATGTTGCTGGACAGGAGGCGCATGGGATTTGGTATATGCCCTGGTTTTCCAGTTCTATTTTGTCTTTGGGATTTCTCAGGATGGTTGATATCTTTCTGTCAGTGTTAAATGCGGTTTTGATGTTATGTTTGCGTAGTACTTTACTGATTTTGTCGGTTGTTCCTTTTATGTAGGGCAAGATGGCTCGTCCGTTGTTCTGTTCTTCTTCTTGGATGTTTTTCTGTTTCGGAGTCCGCTGCTGAATTATATTGGTGATTTTGTTTTTTTGGAACTTGTTTGCTGTCAATATGTCTTCTTCTTGGATGTTTTTCTGTTTCGGAGTCCGCTGCTGAATTATATTGGTGATTTTGTTTTTTTGGAACTTGTTTGCTGTCAATATGCCACCAGCCTGATGATGACGGATGGGATTCCGTCGAAACGTCGCCCCTACACCTTTAGTTCTACACGGGGAAAAACCCGAATAACCAAAGATCCATATATATATATATATATATATATATATATATATATATATATATATATATATATATATATATATATATATATATATATATATATATATATATATATATATATATATATATATATATATATATATATATATATATATATAGTTTTCGCGGGTGTTTGTATGTGGATCTTTGGTCATTTGGTTTTTTTCCCACGTAGAATTGAAGGTGTAGGAGCTCCTACACCTTCAATTCTACGCGGGGAAAAACCCAAATGACCAAAGATCCATTTTTATATATATATAAATATATATATGTATGTATGTATATATATATTTAAAAAAATCTTTTTAAAGCCATGATTGTACAGGTGAAACTCGAAAAATTAGAATATCATGCAAAAGTTCATTTATTTCAGTAATGCAATTTAAAAGGGGACACTAATATTTGAGATAGACTCATTACATGCAAAGCAAGATAGTTCAAGCCATGATTTGTCATAATTGTGATGATTATGGCTTACAGCTCATGAAAACCCCAAATCCACAAGCTCAGTAAATTAGAATATTGTGAAAAGGTGCAATATTCTAGGCTCAAAGTGTCCCACTCTAATCAGCTAATTAAGCCATAACACCTGCAAAGGGTTCCTGAGTCTTTAAATGGTCTCTCAGTCTGGTTCAGTAGGAATCACAATCATGGGGAAGACTGCTGACCTGACAGTTGTGCAGAAAACCATCATTGACACCCTACATAAGGAGGGAAAGCCTCAAAAGGTAAGTGCAAAAGAAGTTGGATGTTCCCAAAGTGCTGTATCAAAGCACATTAATAGAAAGTTATGTGGAAGGGAAAAGTGTGGAAGAAAAAGGTGCACAAGCAGCAGGGATGACTGCAGCCTGGAGAGGATTGTCAGGAAAAGGCCATTCAAAAGTGTTGGGGACTTTCACAAGGAGTGGACTGAGGCTGGAGTCAGTGCATCAAGAGCCACCACACACAGACGGATCCTGGACATGGGCTTCAAATGTCGTATTCCTCTTGTCAAGCCGCTCCTGAACAATAAACAACATCAGAAGCGTCTTACCTGGGCTAAAGAAAAACAGACCTGGTCTGTTGCTCAGTGGTCCAAAGTCCTCTTTTCTGATGAGACCAACTTTTGCATCTCATTTGGAAACCAAGGACCCAGAGTCTGGAGGAAGAATGGAGAGGCACACACTGCAAGATGCTTGAAGTCCAGTGTGAAGTTTCCACAGTCTGTGTTGATTTGGGGAGCCATGTCATCTGCTGGTGTTGGTCCACTGTGCTTCATTAAGTCCAGGATCAATGCAGCCGTCTACCAGGAGATATTGAAGCACTTGATGCTTCCTTCTGCAGACAAGCTTTATGGGGATGCTGACTTCATTTTCCAGCAGGACTTGGCACCTGCCCACACTGCCAAAAGCACCAAAACCTGTTTCTATGACCGTGGGATTACTGTGCTTGATTGGCCAGCAAACTTGCCTGACCTGAACCCCATAGAGAATCTATGGGGCATTGCCAAGAGAAAGATGAGAGACATGAGACCGAACAATGCAGAAGAGCTGAAGGCCGCTATTGAAGCATCCTGGTCTTCCATAACACCTCAGCAGTGCCACCGGCTGATAGCTTCCATGCCACACCGCATTGAGGCAGTAATTGCTGCAAAAGGGGCCCAAACCAAGTACTGAGTACATATGCATGCTTATAGTTTTCAGAGGTCCGATATTGTTCTATGTACACTCCTTGTTTTATTGATTGCGTGTAATATTCTAATTTTCTGAGATTGTGGATTTGGGGTTTTCATGAGCTGTAAGCCATAATCATCACAATTATGACAAATCACGGCTTGAACTATCTTGCTTTGCATGTAATGAGTCTATCTCATATATTAATTTCCCCTTTTTAGTTGCATTACTGAAATAAATGAACTTTTGCACGATATTCTAATTTTTCGAGTTTCACCTGTATATTGCATATCCTTTATCATATCACTTTTTTGCATAGCACTACATTATTCACTAAGCAATGTACAGAGTCACCTTGACTAAAGCACTTAATAAATAAATACTACTACATTTCAAGATAGTTAATTGCATATAACAACAATCTATATAACACTAATGAATAAATTATGGATGATGTATGGATATAATCATTGTTCCCAAAGGATTAACTACCTTTTGCATAATATTAATAAACAAATTTATGCATTTCACCAAGTCTTTAAAAAGTTAAAGATACTTTACATCCAGAAAGAGGTAATATTGGGCAGAGAAGTGATGGAACTCCTGCTTATTTTGCATGCAAATTGTCTTACCATTCTAAATCTCTTTCTCAGATCTAAATCATGTATACTTTAAAGATATACATTTGGAACTCTAAAAGCAGACATACAATTTTTGAGTAGAGAAATAAAATAGGGAAGAAAACATCAGAATTTCTTTCCCCCACCTTTAATAGTTTCAGTTGAGCTGTTCTTTTCCAAGGAACTTGGGACAACGGTCATTTAATCAAATGAGTGAACAAACAGAAGCACAACCAAATGGTTTCTATTCTTCCCACCTAATATGAAATTTGCATTGGCTGGTAGCCCAGAGCAAGTATATTTATTCCTGCACCTGTGACAAATTCAAAGCAAAACCTTGTGGACTAATAGGACCTGAAATGGGAACAAAATTTAAAATGTGCTTTTCAAAGAAAGCACAGAAAAGTCTTTCTGTGACACATTAGTATTTGTATGCATACATAATTGTTAAACTATTGTTATATGGCAGAGGTAGATATCACAGAAATGAAATCACTGCAACTTGGAGATTCTTTCACTGCTTCATTAATAACATGAAATTTAATATTGCTATTCAGAAACTAGGAAATCAAAGAATGATTGTGGGTATGGCCATATACTATGAACTGAAAGATAATTTAAAGACCTTCAATTACACTATTAGCAATGCTGTTTCTGTCTGATAGGAATCCAATGATGGAGTGGAAATGTTTTTATTGCTGTTCCATTATGCTTCTCTATATTCAGCTGTTGTTGTTAGTTGCGAAGTCGTGTCCGACCCATCACGACCCCATGGACAACATTCCTCCAGGCCTTCCTGTCCTCTACCATCTTCTGGAGTCCATTTAAGCTCACACCTACTGCTTCAGTGACTCCATCCAGCCACCTCATTCTCTGTCGTCCCCTTCTTCTATTGCCCTCAATCTTTCCCAGCATTAGGCTCTTCTCCAGTGAGTCCTTCCTTCTCATTAGATGGCCAAAGTATTTGAGTTTTAGCTTCAGGATCTGGCCTTCTAAAGAGCAGTCAGGGTTGATCTCCTCTAGGACTGACCGGTTTGATCGCCTTGCAGTCCAAAGGACTCGCAGGAGTCTTCTCCAGCACCATAGTTCAAAGGCTTCAATTCTTTGGCGCTCAGTCTTTCTCAGTCCAGCTTTCACTGCAATACATTGCAACTGGGAAAACCATAGCCTTGACTATACGCACTTTTGTTGACAGGGTGATGTCTCTGCTTTTTAGTGTGCTGTCTAGATTTGCCATGGCTTTCCTCCCAAGGAGCAAGCGTCTTTTAATTTCTTGGTTACAGTCCCCATCTGCAGTGATCTTGGAGCCCAGGAAAAAAAAAATCTGTCACTACCTCCATTTCTTCCCCATCTATTTGCCAGGAATTGAGAGGGCCAGATGCCATGATCTTGGTTTTATTAATGTTGAGTTTCAGCCCAACTTTTACACTCTCCTTCTTCACCCACAACAAGAGGCTCTTTAGTTCCTCTTCACTTTCTGCCATTAGAGTGGTATCATCTGCATATCTTAGGTTGTTGATGTTTCTTCCGGTAATCTTAATTCCAACTTTTGATTCATCTAGCCCTGCCTTTCTCATGATGTGCTCTGCAAATAATTAAATAGGCAAGGCGACAGTATACAGCCTTGCCGGACTCCTTTCCCAATTTTGAACCAATCAGTGGTTCTGTGTCCAGTTCTCACTGTTGCTTCTTGGCCCCCATATAGGTTTCTCAAGAGACAAATAAGATGGTCTGGTACACCTATCTCTTTAAGAACTTGCCACAGTTTGTTATTATACACACAATCAAAGGCTTTAGCATAGTCAATGAAGCAGAAGTAGATGTTTTTCTGGAACTCTCTAGCTTTCTCCATGATCCAGCGTATGTTAGCAATTTGATCTCTAGTTCCTCTGCCTCTTCGAAATCCTGCCTGTACTTCTGGTAGTTCTCGATCCACATACTGCTGAAGTCTAGCTTGTAGGATTTTAAGCATAACTTTACTAGCATGTGAAATGAGTGCAATGGTGTGATAGTCTGAGCATTCTTTGGCACTGCCTTTCTTTGGATTTGGAATGTAAACTGATCTTTTCCAATCCTGTGGGCACTGTTGAGTTTTCCAAATTTGCTAGCAAATTGAGTGTAGCACTTTTACTGCATCGTCTTTTAAGATTTTGAATAGCTCAGCTGGAATACTGTCACCTCCACTAGCTTTGTTGTTGCTCAGCTTTCTTAAGGCCCACTTCACATTCTAGGATGTCTGGCTCGAGGTCAGTGACCACCTCATTGTGATTGTCAGGGATGTTAAGCTCATTCCTGTATAGTTCTTCTGTGTAATTTTGCCACCTCTTCTTAATCTCTTCTGCCTCTGTTAGGTGCCTGCCATTTTGGTCCTTTATCATGCCCATTTTTGCATGAAACGTTCCTTTCATCTCTCCAATTTTCTTGAAAAGATCTCTGGTCCTCCCTATTCTATTGTTTTCTTCTATTTCTTTGCATTGTTCATTTAAGAAGGCATTCTTATCTCTTCTAGCTAATTCTTTGGAATTCTGCATTTAATTGGGCATATCTTTCGTTTTCTCCCTTGCCTTTCGCTTCCCTCCTTTCCTCAGCTATTTGCAAAGCTTCCTCAGACAGCCATTTTGCTTTCTTGCATTTCTTTTTCTTTGGGATGGTTTTGGTTGCTACCTCTTGTACAATGTTGCGAACCTCTGTCCATAGTTCTTCAGGCACTCTGTCTATCAGATCTAATTCCTTAAATCTATTTGTCACCTCTACTGTATATTCAACAGGGATATGATTTAATTCATACCTGACTGGCCTAGTGCTTTTCCCTACTTTCTTTAATTTAAGCCTAAACTTTGCAACAAGAAGCTCATGGTCTGAGCCACAGTCAGCTCCTGGTCTTGTTTTTACTGACTGTATAGAGCTTCTCCATCTTTGGCTACAGAGCATATAGTCAATCTGATTTCTGTGTTGACCGTCTGGTGATGTCCATGTGTAGAGCAGTCTCTTGGGTTGTTGGAAAAGAGTGTTTGCTATGACCATCGTATTCTCTTGACAAAATTCTATCAGCCTGTGCCCTGCTTCATTTTGTACTCCAAGGCCAAACTTGCCTGTTATTCCAGTTATCTTTTGGCTTCCTACTTTAGCATTCCAATCCCCCATGATGATAAGGACATCATTTTTGGGTGTTAGTTCTATAAGGTGCTGTAGGGCTTCATAGAACCGGTCAATTTCATCCTCTTCAGCACCGGTGGTTGTGGCATAGACTTGGACTACTGTGATATTGAATGGTTTGCCTTGGATTCGAACTGAGATCATTCTGCAATTTTGAGGATTGTATCCCAGTATTGCTTTTCCTACTTTTTTATTGACTATGAAGGCTACTCCATTTCTTCTGAGGGATTCTTGCCCACAGTAGTATACCTGATGGTCATCTGAATTAAATTCACCCATTCCTGTCCATTTTAGTTCGCTGATACCTAAGATGTCGATGTTTAGTCTTGTCATCTCTTGTTTGACCATGTCCAGCTTTCCTTGATTCATGGATCTTACATTCCAGGTTCCTATGGAGAAAAAATCTTTACAGCATCGGACTTTCCTTTCACCACCAGACATATCCACAGCTGAGCGTTCTTTCGGCTTTGGCCCAGTTGCTTCATTCTTTCTGGTGCTACTAGTACTAGCCCTCTGCTCTTCCCCAGTAGCATATTGGACACCTTCCGACCTGAGGGGCTCATCTTCCAGCGTCATATCGTTTTGCCTTTTGGTACTGTCCATAGGGTTTTCATGGCAAAGATACTGGAGTGGTTTGCCATTTCCTTCTCCAGTGGATCACATTTTGTCAGAACTCTCTGCTATGACCTTTCCGTCTTGGGTGGCCCTGCATGGCATAGCTCATAGCTTCATTGAATTACGCAAGCCCCTTCGCCACCACAAGGCAGTAATCTATATTCAGTACCATCTACCAATTATATAGAGGAATAGGGAAGCCCAGAATGCCTGAGACATTTACTTACAAATATTTAGGGCCTCAAATTGTGCCAATTGAATTAACCGAAAATCTTCTTAGGATCCATAATGATGCTATATCTCTGTTCCATAAATAAAAACCTTAAATAACTACACAAGCAGAGAGAGAGACAGAGACAGACAGACAGACACACACAGAGAGAGAGAGAGAGAGAGAGAGAGAGAGAGAGAGAGAGAGAGAGAGAGAGAGAGAGAGAGAGAGAGAGACAGAGACAGAGACAGAGAGACAGAGAGACAGAGAGAGACAGAGAGAGAGAGAGAGAGAGAGAGAGAGAGTTCTGAAAAGACTTGTGGTAAGAACTTACTCATCCAAAAACATAAGTACTAAGATAATAATATTTCTAACTGGCCTCAGTACATTTTCAAAATCTAGATAGTATATATAAAACAAGAAAATAGGTTTCAATAAATATCTCTTAAGAATTTTATTTTCCCCTTTCTAAATAATAATGGCATTCTAATTTGAAATAATTAAAATTTACTTTAGGAACACATACTTTTTATCTGAGTATTTGTACTCAGATATTTGAAAGTATTTGCAAAAGTGTTTGCCAATGTTATCTCATTTGTCTTCACAGCAACATTCAGTGTGATTCTCCATTAGTTCATTCAATGATTCACATATAAGGATTAGTCTTGTGAATCTGTGACTCAGTAGAGCGACTGTGCACTTTATGCTGTAGGCTGATTTAAAGAGGTTATTGAATTGCTAGGCAAACAGCAGTAAAAGAAGTTTGGTTTTTCTTACACAAGGATATGATTGGCTGCAAGATAGCTGATTAATGGCATACTATTCAATAAGTCACATACTGTGAGCCTGTTTAAATAAATTTAATTCATTACATTTTGGATAGATTCTAAAGTGATCATTTTATTTTAGATTCAGTAAATATTTCCATTTAGACACATTTTAGAGTTTCTATAAAATTAATTTAAGCCTATCTGAGCCACTGGCTCTTTCCCAAAAGAAAATATTAATTCCCAAAATGATTATAGCTACTGGCTGTGTGACCTCTTATAACAGGATAAATGTTAGCATAAGCAATAAAGATACATCTATTTCTTAAGAAGGTGCTTTAAAGTTAAGATACTTGAATGCCGAGAAGATTAAAGACAGAGATGTTGAATTATCTCATCGCAATCCATAATACATATATGCATTATTTAAGCTCTAATGCAATCTTTGATTATGACAATTATAATAATTTTGATGAGTTTCAAAGTCAATTGGGATGGGGTTAAATTCATTTTTTGCAGAAATCGCATAAGCTGTGGCCATCTTGGACATGACTTCTTCATAGTCCTGCAGAAATAGTTTCTGTGAGCTTTTGGGCAAGGTGTGGAAAAATAAAGGTTTTTTTTTCCTTGCAACACATGTTTAAGAAAAAAATACATAATAAAAATGGTAACCTGCTGTCATTCTAATAAGTCCCATTCCTTAAAACTTACTTGCAATACATTTTTGCCATTCCAAATTATCTTTTCTATGTTCCTCTTTGTCCTATAACTTCAATTTAATATTCTATCACAATAATTTTTGCCTTTGAAAAATCTTTAGATTAATATTACTTATAGTTTTCACTCATCTGGAATATGCAACTACCCTAAATAATTGATTGCCCAATAGAAAACCCTTATATTTTCATGCACTTGCTTGTTATTTGTTATATTTTTACATTAATATGACATCATCTTAATATTGGCCTCCATGTGAGCTGCAGTGAATGAGCACACTCTCCTGGCTTACACAGGCTGGCATGTGGGAGGTTTGGGAAACGCTATGATAGAGCTTTCACATATATCTTTTAGTATCTTGTTTTTGTACTGATCTCATAGGCACCTGAGAAGTTCTCACTAGGTATCCAATTATCTCTATGTATCCTATGTTGTATGAGATTGATGGAATTTTTGTAATGTTGGAGGTGAATAAAAGTTCAGTGGGCAGTTGCTCAGGAGGTTTTTTTGGAGACGAGGCTGCCTGGCTGGTTCAGAGCATCTCTATCGACCCAGGTCTGAATTCTTTTCTCTACTTCTGGTGCCCCGTGTGAGGCTGTGAGGC
Source organism: Vipera berus (assembly GCF_964194415.1). Taxonomy (NCBI): domain Eukaryota; kingdom Metazoa; phylum Chordata; class Lepidosauria; order Squamata; family Viperidae; genus Vipera; species Vipera berus. The sequence continues at coordinate 43,776,884 of NC_138206.1, read as the reverse complement.
CAACTGTAACTTCTGCCTTACCTTCGCTCAGCAGTCCTATTCTTTTCTCTACTCTTCCAAACACAGTATATTCAGAATTTTGCCAGTTATCTGAATGTGTATTTTTCTGTTAATGTGTATTTTCCACACAGTTTCTTGTCAACAATTTGCAAAGATTTCCTTAAAAATTACTGCAAGTACACATAAGTTCAGGAAGAAATTATACATATATTTGAGGAGTAAATTTTTAAAAAATCCTCTACTCATATGATTTTGAGCAAACTTATTAAATACAAAAAAAATCTATAAAGACAAGTACAAAATAATTCAGGTCTAAATAATGCATGCCAGTTAAAATTTAAGTCTTGCAAAAAAAATTTTAAAAAACAACAACCCCAAAACATTTATTATTAATGACAAAGAATGTCTGAAAGTCACTGCTAGGATTAGCTCATTCCCAAAGAGAATGATAGAAAAGGAATGCAAAGATATCTAGTCAATGTTACAGTGATATATGTCTGCGCTGCAAGCACACACAAGTAGTCACATGTTATAAATAGTAGCTGCATACTAATAATTCTATTTGCAGTTTTTCATTTTGTGTTAGTTTATATGTCTTACCTTACCTTATTATTGATGTCTGCTAGATATTCTTCATATTACTTTCCTAAATAAGACATTAACAACCTTAATGGTTTATTCTAATTTATGATTCTATAATTCTGTTCATGTAGTGGAAGAAGAAACAAAACCAACTGTTTGGTGGTCAGTACTCCAGATTAAAAAGGATGCTTGAAACATGTGGGGAAACAATGTGAAGATCCTGTTAGGAAATCCTTAAACTAAATTTGGGTTTCTGTTGCAACAGGAGAGGGCATTCACACAATCCAGGAACAAAATAGATGTCACACTTTGAACTCCAAAGCAATTTTTTTTCAAACCTCTGCATTATCCTTATAAAGACCATATTATTGAACTTAATTTTCCAAGAAATATTTTTTTAATCCTCATTCTAGATCTGACATCAATAATAAGGTAAGGACAGTGTAATAAGCACACACCCAAATATTCTTTAAGATTTCATTTAATAATTCTTGGAACATCCAGTTGCCTACCTGATTTACTTTCTATTACTTTAATTATAAGTTATACACCACATTAAATTGATTATAATTATGATGGGTGGTTGCATAGAGTCATTTGTCATTTTTATCACTCTAATGAATCCCTCCCAAAAACTGGGATAGGCATATATTGTTATTTTATGGTGTTAAAGGTATCAGCACAAGATATAAGCTGATTCCAGCTTGAACTGCCTTTTGGAATTGACTGAGGGTTTTGTCAATTGTGATGGTGTTCAAGTGGTGTTCCAGATTGCATCCAACGTGCCTATTACCATTATAATATTTTTGGCTTCTTTTATCCCAGTTGTTCTACTTCTGGTTGCAGGGCTTTGAGTTTTGTGATTTTTCCACCACTTTCTATTCCATACTGCTGTTTCCAGGTATTGCAACTTTCAATATCCAGACAATTTTATCTTTCTTATCAACAATTGTTAAGTCTGGGATGATATGAGTCCTTCGGGAATAGGGCGGTATATAAAACTAAATAAATAAATAAATAAATAAATAAATAAATAAATAAATAAATAAATAAATAAATAAATAAATAAATAAATAAATAAATATGTGTCAGGCTGTGTCTTTAAATTCTAAAGTTCCAGAGCACTCTATGTGCTTCATTTTCTATTACCCATTATTCTGTTTTGAGGTAAACTTGCTTGTGGGCTGAGTAGAATTACAATGCACCATTGTTGCTACTTTCTCATGATATTTTTGTAATCAGTTTATGTGATCTTCTTGCAGCATCTAACTAGGGGGTCCACTATTTCTTCAGATTCTTTGTAGAGGTGACATTTGTTGCTGTTTTCTCACTTCTGGATTTATATTATTTGCTCTTAAGCCTTTGTTTTGTTATCTTCACTGTCTCTTCTTCAATGTTCCTGCTCTTAGTCATTGCCAGTTCTTTTTGTTGTCTGCTTTGCCTACTTTTTTTAAAAAAATATACTGTCCATCTGTAATACTTTGTTTTAATGTGCCTTTCCCCCCCATTCTTCATTTGACATTTTTTATGGGGTTAGGGTTTTAATTTCTCTCAGACTATTACCATTGACCAGCAACTCTGCTTTCCATTGGGGATCCATTCCATTGATCTTTGTACAAAGTTTTGATGTTTCCTCTGACTCCTGTTATTTCTTGGCACTTGATTTTGTAATTATGTGGCAGGAAGTTAAATATCTTCTTGTACTAAATCCACACTACATTCAAGTTGGTCTTCCTTCTCTTACATTTTTACAATATCACCTTATCCTTTAAGAACTGAATAGTTTATCAATTAGAACAAAAAGAACTTTGGCTATTTTCCTTTCTGCTCAGTTGGAAAATGTTTGTTTTCAACTATACTCTGTTGGGCTACATCAGTTCCCACACCAGTTTTCAATATGAAAGTTCTTGGTAAGCAGGTAATTGTTCTGTGGTTGCCTGATGCTGCTCTTTTTGTTAACCAATCTTTAATGTCTCCTTCTTGCAGTATGTTGTTAAACTGCTAGGCATTGAGTGGGTGAAGACTAGTCAGAGGTTTCAACCAAAAAACCCCTGGAGTTCATCTTCACCTGCTGCTGACCAATTCTTGGTATTCCATGCCCTTTTCTTCACCATTTATGCTACTATGACAGTTCTTTTATTTCAGATTTTTTTTATCCATTTTATATTTCTTTCTGTTGTCCCATAGCTGCCCACAGAACTGCACTGTTTCTTCTTTGTCAGTTTTTTGTTGGTTCACTGCTGTCTCTCCATTAATGCATTGGTAGAAATATTTTTGATTCAATTGAAATTGGACATTCCGCCTGTTGTGTGCAATTTGGGATCTGTGTTTTCTGATTTTTCTTGGCTATGATTGCTATTTGCTGCTTTATTATTTCCAGTACTTCCTTGATCTTCCTAGGTGATATTTCTTGATCATGTATGATTTGGTCTACTTGTTCCTCGGCTTCTTTTCTTTCATCTGTTCTAGCTTGCTTGCATCTAATGTTAGCCCACTGATCTTATTTTTCAATCTGATCTTCCATTTCGGTGATGCACTCTTTGGCTTTTTTATTTGTTGATTTTGCATCCAAGACTATTATTACTATTACTATTTTTAATTCATACTGTAAATAACCATTGTTAATTAATAACAATTAATTATATTAAAATCCATTAATCTGTATATCTCCTATCACCAAGTTAGCACAACTGCTTTTCATCTAGAAAAAGAAACAAAAATGAAATACACAGTTATGACATTGATATGCAAATATAGCATTTCAGAGTCGCTTGTGTTTGGTACAGTTGTGACAAGAACTAGACATCTAACAAGGATACTACTTGAATTATGATAAACATAGTTAGGAAGAATTTACTAAATATTTTATTTATTTTTTTAAAAAAGTAGTGTTTTGTTGTAGGCACTTATTCTGAAGGACTCCCACAGTTATTCCAATTATGATCACTTCCAGACTGTTAAGAAGCCTTTTCATAATGCATAAGCACACAGCTCTTTAGGGAGTACCTTTTTTGTAAACCATAATAATACATCTATTTTGGACATAATTAATTCTGATTTGTTTTTTTTTTTAAATATTTTAGAATACATTCAATGTCATAAATGAAAACAGAGCTCTCTATTTGGCAAACAACAAAACTGTTCTTAGAAACAATATTTCTGTACCATTTCTGCTTAAGGAAAAAAATATACAGTTCATGTTATGTGTCTTCCTGAATGTATTTAGGACTCTATTGTATATGTAGAGTTGCCCTGTTGGGAAGATTTGCAATTTATTAATGTCATACATACATACATACATACAACATACATATTTCTAACTGTGTGGGCAGGACTTTGGTTTAGCTCCCAACTTTGGCATAATACCTACGAACTTTTTTGGAGTTGTTATATTCCTCTGGTGTGTGGTTCTTTCATGGCTATGTCAAGGCTTTGAAACATTCTTCACAGGGAGAGCTATCTAATTTATCCATTAGCATTTCTTGGAATATAAACATTAGCTGCCCTTGTCACATAGACATCCCTACCCTGAGGTCCTTGTCACCCCTTTCTTGAATTCAGTCTACCTAATTTACCTATTAAGAAACATAACTAGTTTATCTCACTCCTCCATTAAATTGCTGATCTGATTAAGCCATTTAAATATCTTAATGTTCCATGAGGAACATTTACTCTTGATGATTATATGAACAAATGCTTGCTATTTCAACTGCATCCTAATTATAACTTGTAGGTTTTCAGGGTCAGATCCATAGATTCTTTCATCTGATAAATAGTAGGAATATATAAACTAAAACACTTTATTTATATAGTTATTTTACCTCTCTATATAAAATTATCCATAATTATCTATATAAATAACATAAATAAATCAATATATACTGTATTGAGCTTCAGGACCTGAAAGGGACATATTCTTCCATTATAATCCCCAGGAACATTTGCCTATGGAAGTTGGTCTGAGCAAGAATAAATTTGCAAAGTTTTCAGTATATAGTTAAAAATGGACTTGAACCTTAGTCTTCCCATTTTTCCCCCTTTTTGTTTGACACATATCCTTCATAAGGTTCTCATGTTATCCTAATAATATCTTATACATCTTCCATGGCCTAGTTCCTTCTCTTTATACAATTTACATTTTTAATTGCCATAATTGTATAGATTTTCTCATTTTAATCAGAACTGAAATTGACAATCTCATAATTATTCTGATTGTCTTTGGTGAGGAAAAAAGAGAAATAAAACTGCATGCCTCATACTACTAACATTTTTAATATACTATTTATCAAAATTATATTTATTTATTTAATTAATTAATTAAATTTTTATACCGCCCTATTCCCGAAGGACTCAGGGCGGTTTACAGGGCAACATAAAATATGATATAAAAATAGCATAAATTAAAATAGATTAAATTACATAAGCCCAACAATTAAAACAATATTAAAAGCTAAAACCCCTTCAGTCCAGGCCTGATAGTTCAAAAAACCAAGTTTTCAGATCCCGGCAAAATGTACGCAGATCGGGGGCGGTCCGAAGTTCCACCGGTAAATCATTCCAAAGGGCAGGCACGCCCACAGAAAATGCCCTCCCCCTGGGGATCACCCGCCGGCACTCCTTAACCATCGGCACCCTGAGAAGGCCCTCCCTGTGGGAGCGCACAGGACGATGGGAAGTTGATGCCGGCAGCAGGTGTTCCCTTAGATAATCTGGACCCAAGCCATTCAGAGCTTCATAGGTCATTACCAGCACCTTGAATCTCACCCGGAGGGCAACCGGAAGCCAATGCAGCTCACGGAGAAGAGGTGTTACACGGGAGTATCGGGAAACTCCCATAACAACTCACGCGGCTGCATTCTGCACCAGTTGAAGCCTCCGCGTGGTCCTCAAGGGCAGCCCCATGTAGAGAGCGTTGCAGTAGTCTAGCCGGGAGGTCACGAGCGCATGACCTCATCTCATAGATATTTTTCTGAACATACAATAAAACAGTCAGGTAAAATAAAGCAACATAATACCACACTTAAAATAATTTAAAACAATTTAAAAACAAATATGAGACCATACATCTCTCAGGAAATTTCTTGCTAAAAATTGTTTCTGAAAACTACATTTGTGCTCATATTTAGGAGATGCAACTTGCTAACATCATCATCATCATCATCATCATCATCATCACCATCTTGCATTAATTCCTCCTTTAACCTTAAGTATTAAACTTTTAAAATAAACAATAATAATGAAATTCACAACTGAACTCAGAAGATTAGTACTGTATTATCTTTGCTTTATAAAGGTATGTTTATCCATACTTTTCCCCACCCCACATACTGGCAATCAGAAGAAATTCACATGAAATTTCCACTAACAAATTGATTTTCTACTATGTAGAGTGGCAATTGTATTAAATGATTAATGTTTCTTTGTTCATATATTTTTGGGAAGTTATTTTAAAGAGTTACTTCATTATTCATTATACCAGATTCAATATTAACAAATCCTTTTATAATACTTTTTGTTTTAAAAAAATTATTTATTAAATAAATATTTTATTAATATTTTACTATTATTTATTAAAGTTGTTATATTCTATTTATATGTTCCTTTTAACATTTATATAGGCTAAACAACATTACAAGCCCATCATAGCACATATGTTAAAATAACACATCATTCATTTTTTGTTTCAGTTTAGAAATTTATATGTTCTTAATATCTCTTATATAGATTTTAACTCTTTTCACTTGTTGCTGTATTTTTAGTGTGCTAAATTTTCTTAAAATTTTATTGGCAGCTTTTTATATAATTTCATATTTTCATTATTAAGTATGTCTCCATGCTGGTATTACCATGGTAGGATGAATGGAACAGATGGAGATATCAAAATGGGAACAAGAAATAATTGGAGTAGTTCCAAATAACTCTTTCTGCATTATTTTTAGTTTCATTATGAAATAAATCAATTGTCTCTTGGATTGATTTCAACATAAAAAGAATTTCTTTCTAGATTCATTAACATTTTCTTGTTGGAATATCTAGCTGGGAGCTTCGGAGACAAAGTATTAAAGATTTTTTTTTACCATTTGTGGCTAAATATGGAACATCCATTTTGTTTTTGTATGTAGTCTTTATAGTCCAATAGGGTCCCCACTGCAGATAAGTAACCCGAGAGTTTTTTTTTTCCTTTTACCCAGCTACAGTCTGCAAAAGTGAAAGTTTCCAGGAAAAACAAAGAGTCTTATCTAAGTCAAGACTTCAAGCTAAGTTTCCTTTAAGTGTAATAAATTGTAGTGTTGTGATTCAGCATTAGATGTCATTGACACCATCTTCCAGCTTTCCATATCCAAGCCTATTTTACAGAATTTCAAATATATTTTCTAAAAAAAGTCTCAAAAGTATTTTTAATCCCCAAATTTCAAAGCTATATGTCTGTATTAATTCCAAATTGATCTTGTAGTTTTCTCTATTTTCCACCAAAGCCATTAATTCACCATTTTTCTTTTCCTGAGCAGGGCAGAAACTTCCCTTCCCTCTCTCATCAGGGAGGATTCTTTGCTTTGGGCAAAGAAAGTAGTATTAAAGTATTAAAGTAATAAAAAGAGGATAAAGTCTCACCCAGTTCCATCCATGTTGCTCAAAAAATGCTAGTTAATGATTGTCTTCAGTTGCCAGCAGCTTCTGACTGGCCACACAAATGTAGCCAGTCTTTCCCCCAATGGTTTGGAGAGCTTCCTCAGATCCAGAGGAAGGGCCACCTCCCTTCTGCAATTGATGAGGGTCCCCTCCTTCTTTGTTGCCTCTCCGGGGTGACTTTCAATCCTTTTTAGGATCCCCAGCGGGGCGAAATCGAATTGGAAGATGGAGCCCCATCTTCCTCCCCCTGTAATGCCGCAACGCCTAACCGGAAGTCCTCCCAAATTATTCTTTCTGAAATACATTGATATTATTTTCATCTAGTGGGTATGTGTGTATGTGTGCATGTGTATATATGTGTATGTGTAGTTACATTAGCCAGTTATCCAGGATAACTGTGTTTGTGTTTGTGACTATATCTTCTTTTTCTTGCAACCTCAAAATTCTTTGAAGTATTACAAAATAGCATTAAAATACAGCCTACAGGAAATTCACAGTGACAATACAAACACCTCATATTATATATCTTTTTGAAAAATTTGCTTAGGGAGAAAATGCTAGCAACACACTGTATTTCAAATTATTTCTATCTTGGTGATCAATATATTAATTTATTATAGATTCCCATGAACACGACAATGATTAATTTATATGATGTCTATCCCACTTTCCTGCTTACAAGTGATGCTCAGAGGCTGAATAGAATAATTTTAAAAAGGTAAAGGTAAAGGTTCCCCCGCACATGCGTGCTAGTCGTTTTTGACTCTAGGGGCCGGTGCTCATCTTCGTTTCAAAGCCAAAGAGCCAGCGCTTGTCCAATGATGTCTCCATGGTCATGTGGCCAGCCAAAGGTGCACGGGACGCTGTTACCTTGCCACCATAGTGGTCCCTATTTTTCTACTTGCATTTTTACGTGCTTTCAAACTGCTAGGTTGGTAGAAGCTGGGACGAGTAACAGGCACTCACTCTGTTATGCGGCACTCGGGATTCGACCGGCCAAACTGCCAACCTTCTGATCGACAAGCTCAGCGTCCTAACCCACTGAGCCACCGCGTCCCTTGAGAGAAAATTTTAGAACAATATAATTAAAACATAACTGAAAGCATATTTTAAAGTGCATTAAAACAACTTCACCAGTCAAAACCCACTGTCATATGAAAGGTCCACTAAATATACATGCTTTACATGTTACAAAAAGAATAAGCCTAAAGTAAGCCAGCTGGCTTTTGTGGCTAAAGTGGGATTAGAACTCATGCTATCCCTGTTTCTACCCTGATGCCTTAATCACTAGAACAAATTGGCTTTCTTTTATTGGTTAATTTTTATTGCTAGCAATAGACAATCAGCTGGCTAGCTGATGCTTATGACACCCTTTTCAAATGCAGATGTACATCCTGCCTCCAGAAGCTGTGAAACAACTGCCTCCAGAAGCTGTGAATGCTCCAACACTGGAAGTTTTTAAGAAGAGACTGGACAGCCATTTGTCTGAAATGGTATAGGCTTTCCTGCCTGAACAGGAGGTTGGACTAGATGACCTCCAAGGTCCCTTCCAACTTTATTGTTGTTCTTGTTGTTGTTATATAAAGCATATGTAGTAAATGGCTGGTGAGGGAAGGAGAAACTATGGTTAGAAACACCTAAATCTTCTGAGTCACATTCTTCAACCCCCCCCCTCTCTCCCCAATAGCATAGCTTCTGGTCATAGGTTATGTGATACTTTCTTGTTGCCATCACCCATTTACTTGGAGGAGAGAGGTGCATAATATCAGTTTAGAAAACAGATTGGGGCATAGTAGCCTGAACACTTTGCACATACATAAACGTAGCATAATAATAGTAGTAGAACTTTTTTTCCTATTCAATCATGTGTAATTCTCAGATACTCCTTGGACAAATCCTTGCAATTTCCTTGGTGAGGCTTTTCAGAAGTGGTTGCCACTGTCTCTTTCCTAGGACTGAGAGAAAGGTCAGGGTTAAGATGATACTAGAACTCACAGTCTCACAGTCTTAATCACTATACCAGACTGGCGGTCTCTTAGTAGTTGTAATGCAAGGTCCTTTGAGTTTTGAAGTATATGGCCAAAAACAATAGCTCTGTCTTCTTTTGAAAATATGAGAAGAAAAACACAAACTTTTGTGATTTAAACATCACCTGTATTAAAAAAGCAAGAGGAATAGTAATTTTTTTAGAAGAACTGATAGCATGAAAACAAAATATCTGAATGTAAATTCTTGCCTAAAACTATCACTTAACCTCTGACATGATGAATTTCTTCCCAGCTTGTTTCTTCAGCCAGTTGGTCCTGATACACATACATATATATCTTACACACACACACACACACACACACACACGCACAAATACCTTCACACTGTATAATACCGGTACATTCTTGATGTAATGTGGCTAACAACGATGATTCATGGTGAGAATTAGTGCTACATCAGCAAATCATAATTTGAAAGCATTTAGTGCAAATATCTTTATTCAATATCTTTCTCATGAGGAAATAATAGCTAATTGAACAATGTTTATAATATGGTCAATTCCGACAGAAACTGATGGTGAAGAACACAAAAAAATTGAAGAAGCAAAACTTTGATAATCAATAGTATCCAAACTCCTCTGATACTGTATAGTCACTGTGGTCAAAGATTAATTCAAATAATAAACATTTTAGTTTCTTGCAGACTGCAAGAAATCCCAGGGCAAAATGGACTTTAGCTAGCAGATGGAGACTCTTCACGCAGATCTCTTTCTCTTGAACACTAATAAATTGCAAGAATGGTGCCGTAGTATATACATTAAGAGCACATCAAATTTTATTTAGATAATTAGGGGAGCCTTTTTTTTTGAAACTGTCAGCTTTTGTTTTCATTCAGAGCAGTTCCATAAAATAGGGTCGTATTCAAAGAAGCAGAAAGTGCTTATTCCTTAAGACAAAGCCTGAATTTTTCCATTCAATATCATTGCCAACAAATTTGTCATTATATGGCCAGGTTTTCTGAGATGTACTAGCTGGCTCATCCAGTCTAGTGATACATTTATTTTATAAAAAGAGTGGGTAATCCTTATATGAAAACTTTCTTTTGATTAAAACCATTTAGCATATCTCTTTAAAAGTTGACAAGATTTTTGTCCACTAAACAGAATACAATATTGCAGATTGTATCACAGTTCATAGGAAAACCAATTACAGATTTATAGGAATATTTTATTAAATAAGTTTTTCTTTCTTTCTTTCTTTCTTTCTTTCTTTCTTTCTTTCTTTCTTTCTTTCTTTCTTTCTTTCTTTCTTTCTTTCTTTCCTTCTATGAATGTCACCTCTGACTTGCTATCAGCCATAAATTAATACATTTAAAATTAATTTGGATGGCCAGGCGGGATCTGGTGGAGGGTGAGCATGCGGACCTGGCTTGTATCACCGAGACCTGGTTGGGTCCAGAGGGTGGGGTCCCTTTGGTTGACATTTGCCCACCAGGTTTCCGAGTGTTACACCGGCCTCGGGCTCAAGGTAGGGGCGGGGGAGTGGCGGTTGTTATTAGGGAGACCTTATGTCCGCGGGAGACCACCATTCTTCAGATAGTCGGGTGTGAGTCTCTCTTTTTGAGGTTTGGTTCGGGGGCGCAGTTGGGCTTGCTGCTGGTGTACGTTTCGCCTAGTCACACAGCGGCAGCCCTGCCCGTACTACTCGATGTCCTCTCCGGTTTGGTGATTGAGTTCCCCAAACTTCTAGTTTTGGGTGACTTCAATCTGCCATCCCTGGGAGGGTCATCTGAGTTAGCCCGGGAGTTCATGGCTTCCATGACGGCCATGGACCTGACGCAGGTAATTTCTGAACCAACTCATGAGGGAGGCCACACCCTTGACTTGGCTTTTTTATCTGGACGGTGGTTGGATGATCTTGGTGGGGGCTCTCCATTTATTATGCCCCTGTCATGGACCGATCATCACCTCCTGCGGCTGGTCTTCCGTCTTGCCACCCCCCACCGTGGGGATGTGGAACCAACTAGATGGTACCGCCCCAGACACTTAATGGACCCTCTCGGGTTCCAGGCAGCGCTGGGATCCCCACCTGCCTCCGTCGCTCACAGCTCGGCGGATGCCTTAGTGGAAGCCTGGGAAAGGGCAGCCACTGAGGCACTGGACCGAGTTGTACCCCTGCGGCCCCTGACCCGGTGCAGATCCCATCGAGCTCCATGGTTCTCCGCGGAGCTCCGGGAGATGAAGCGTCGGAAACGGGGCCTAGAGAGCTGCTGGAGGTCCAGCCGATCCGAATCCGACCGGTTGCGGTTAAGAACCTATATTAGGTCTTATCTCGCAGCGATGAGGGCAGCGAGGTGTAATTACTTCTCTGCCCTCATCGCGTCCGCAGATAATCGCCCGGCCACCCTGTTTAGGGTGACTCGCTCCCTCCTTAATCAGGAGGTGAGGGAGGATCCCTTGCAGGGTCGTGCCGAGGAGTTTGGTCAACATCTGTTGGATAAAATCGCTCGGATTCGGACCGGTTTGGACTCCAGCTGGGCAGAGTCTGACGATCAGGACACGGGCGGTCTTGTCAATGTTATCTGGGAAGAGTTTGATTCTGTGACCCCTGATGAAGTGGACAGGATTATGGGGAGGTTGAGCTCCACCACATGTTTATTGGATCCGTGCCCTTCCTGGCTGGTTTATGCAGCCAGGGAGAGGACACGAGGCTGGTTCCAGGCGGTGATATCTGCTTCCTTGAGTGAGGTTAATTTCCCCACCGTCTTGAAGGAGGCGGTGGTGAGACCTCTCCTCAAGAAGCCTGCCTTGGACCCAGCTGTCTTGAACAACTTTCGTCCAGTCTCCAACCTTCGCTTTCTTGCGAAGGTTGTTGAGAGTGTGGTGGCGCATCAGCTCCCTCTGGTCCTGGATGAAGCGGATTATCTAGACCCGTACCAATCGGGTTTCAGGCCCGGGTACAGCACGGAGATGGCATTGGTCGCTCTGGTGAATGATCTCTGGAGGGCCCGGGATAGGGGATATTCCTCTGTCCTGGTCCTATTAGACCTCTCGGCGGCTTTCGATACCATCGACCATGGTATCCTGCTGCGGCGTCTCAGGGGATTGGGAGTGGGAGGCACAGTTCTTCGGTGGTTCTCCTCCTATCTCCTGGGACGTTCGCAGTCGGTGTTGGCAGGGGGGCAGAGATCGGCCCCTAGGTCTCTCGTTTGTGGAGTTCCTCAGGGTTCGGTTCTCTCGCCTCTCCTGTTCAACATCTACATGAAACCGCTGGGTGAGATCATTCATGGTTTTGGAGTTGGGTATCATCAATATGCTGATGATACCCAACTTTTCATTTCAACCCCAAACCACCCCAGTGATGCCCTCGCTGTGATGTCCCGTTGCCTGGAGGCGGTTCGGGTCTGGATGGGGAGGAACAGACTTCAACTCAACCCTGACAAGACTGAGTGGCTGTACATTCCGGCATCCCGGGACATTCAAAACGTTCCATCACTTTCTATGGGGGATGAGTTTTTACCCCCCGTAGATAGGGCTCGCAACTTGGGAGTCCTCCTGGATGCACGGCTTACCTTAGAAGATCATGTAGTAGCCGTGACCAGGGGGGCTTTCGCACAGGTTCGCCTGGTGCGGCAGTTGCGGCCCTATCTAGACCGGGATGCCCTGTGTACGGTCACTCATGTGCTCGTGACCTCTCGTCTTGACTATTGCAATGCTCTCTACATGGGGCTTCCCTTGAAGACCACTCGGAGGCTCCAACTGGTACAGAATGCGGCCGCGAGAGTTGTCTTGGGAGTTTCCCGGTACTCCCATGTTACACCTTTGCTCCGCGAGCTGCATTAGTTACCAGTTGTCTTCCGGGTGAGGTTCAAGGTCTTAGTGATGGTTTTTAAGTCCTTACATGGCATGGGTCCGGAATACCTCGGGGACCACCTGCTGCCGGCGTCGACTCCCCTCCGCCCCGTGCGTTCCCACAGAGAGGGCCTCCTCAGGGTGCCTCCAGTCAGAGAATGTCGACTGGTGGCCCCCAGGGGGAGGGCCTTCTCTGTGGGCGCTCCGGCTTTGTGGAATCAGCTGCCGGTTGAGCTCCGGATGGCACCGGATCTCCGCTCCTTCCGGCGCGGGTTAAAGACCCATTTATTTGAACAAGCTGGCCTGGCCTGATGGGGAATTACTTAGGGTTTTAATATTTATATATATATTTTATTGTTTTTATTGTGGGCAATAATTCAATAATTTAATTCTTTTTTAACTTTTGTACTTTTGTAGTTTTAAGATATGCCCTGTTCACCGCCCTGAGTCCTTCGGGAGAAGGGCGGTATAAAAATTTAATTAAATAAAATAAATAAATAAATTTTCTCTATTAGAAGATATAGTAGCTTTTACCTGAAATATAACTTGCAATAGAAGATCTTGCATTCACTATGACTTCCTTTGATTCATATGGGACACAGTTTCTGCATGCTTCAAATATTGTTAAATTTGCTGTCTAGAACTGCCAAAGTGACTGCATTAAAATGGGCTCCTGAGAAGGTATAGTAATATCTATATTGGTTAAGTTACTTTGCAACTATCATAAAGTAATACCTTGAGGTTTCTGTGCTGGATTAATACTACAGGTTTGGATCAGTTCACTGTAATCCTGCATTCCCGATCTACTGTTTAATACTCTTCCTAGATTTATGTAAACCAAAACCAAACAATTACTTAGGTGATTGTTCACAAGTTCACATTTCTGCAACATTTATATCTGCATGCTCTGGCAATATTAGTAGGAAAAGCTCCATGATACCCAGATATTAGTTTCTAGTTTGAGAAAGAAAGTTTTAATCACAGAACTGCCTTGTGTTCTGATATTAATCTATTCTCTAGATCACCACTGAAGAAAAGAGATCTATAGTGGCTTTCCATCAATAATGATAATAATAATCTACTAGCAAAACAATATATTGACACCATTATAGGGTTTGTATTATTTGAGGCAGATGAGACCTATGTCAAAAATTCAACCATACCAGACAGGTTACTCAGAAGAACAATATGGTGAGACATCATTAATGGAAACCTATATTGTCAATATCTGCTAATTTATCCCAGCTGTTATATATGGATGATGAAAAAGACCATCTACAAAAAAAATCATTGTTGAACATTGTCTGAATGTGTAGCTAAATTATTGCAATGGAGTTCTGACTGCACAAAAGCCATCAACAGGGGGGAAATAGTGAAAACTGAAGAAATCAAGCTGCCCAATGGAAATAACATCAAGAGTCTGGATGAAGAAGATCATTTCAATTACCTTGGTATCCTTCAAGCTGACAACAACAAGCACACTCAAGTTAAGAAGGTTACTAGTGAATACATCAGATGGAAAAAAAAACCTCAGTGGTGGAAAAACTATCAAGGCAATTAACACCTGAACAATTCCAGTCATCAGTTATAAAGCTGGAATAGCAGACTGATCTAAAGCCTAACTTGGATAGGAGTGCCAGAAAAATAAAGAAAATAAACCATGCCCCTCATCCAATCCAGAGTTGACAGTCTCTATATACCAGGAAATATGAATGGGCATGGAATGTTGTAAGTGCACCAGGCAGCTGAAGAAGAAAAAAAATGTTATTGCAAGAATATTTGAATATTGTATCTTGAAGAAGATACAATGAAGCAAACAAGTTAGGAAGGTTTGCTGACTACTGCAGAAATCAAAGCACAAATGAAGAATAGAAAAGAGACATGGTCAGTACATTTTAAAAAAATAGCAAGCAAAGCAGATAAGAAGACCAGACAACAGCTAAAAGTAGGAAAAAGACATATGGGTTAGCTGCACAAGACCAAGCCTTAAGAATAAATGGACACAAAGTCATAATTGAGAAGACAACAAATTCCCCTTCTACAAAGAAATTGAAGAAACAGTTGCTGCAAGAAAAAAGCACATACTGACTACAAACAACAGCATGACAAAGTGGCAAAAATGTATGTTATGTATTGGGCTCAATAGTAATACCACATTGGTTGCTGGAGCATCTAACGGCTCTCCAGCAACCCAGACTACAAGTCTCCAGTGCTGCTATTGGCTATCCCTAGGTGGCAATGGTTGTTTCAAACCTATTGGCTGCTGCCTAGGGGCTAAACTATATACAGTATTGCGGCTAGTTACAGCCCAATTCTCAGTTCAGATTCTGCAAGCAATAAACCATGAGCTTTCCTGAACTCACTTGCCTTGACTTCATTCCTGCGCCAAAGAACCCGCTACACAACAATGTAATAGGCAAAAATACTATTAAATAAAAACATATGTCTATGGTCTTTGGGAAGAGCTCTATATGCGGACAAAATGCTAACCCTAGCATAAATTTCTGACTGAGTGTGCAATCAACCATGATAAAAAATAGATTTTATTAATGCAGTCAGAGTATAAATTTAAAATTGAAAAGCATATTTTGTAGGTTCCAGTTTGATGAAAAAGCCCAGTTTAATTATTGTAAAATATAATATAAGACCCAGTTCTACATCTGAATGGAAAGCAAAACAAAAACAAAACAAATTTCTTTCACTTCAGAAGTAGAAGCTATCTGCTATGGGCAAATATGCCCCACAGCTAACATGGAGAATTCATTATTTCTTTGTTGCAAACTTGGAGATTTTGTTCATTCATTTTTTAGATGTTCTATATTATTTTTCCCTTTCTGATGAAACAGGGGTTACATATTTAAATGCTTAAAAAATTTATCTAAACTATTTTACCATATTCTATATATTTGTGCCTCTGCTTTTTAAAATGTTTTCCTTTTTCTTTCTCTTTACCCCATCCATACCATTTACCTTTGATCAACAGAAATGTCAATCTGTACTTTTGCCTGCAGATACCTAGATCAATAAATAGATGACGGTTAATTAGTACAATATGAAATCTCAATTATATTTGTGGAAGATAAAAAAAATGAGGTGCAATGTTAAACATGATAGATATACATCTGATCAGTCAACATAAAAATCTGGAGTTGCTTTCTGTTAATAAAATCATATTCTCTCACTCTGAAGGAACTCTTATTTGGAAGATGGTTTGCATATATATTTTATATAAAAGGAAATTAACATTCTTTTAGAGATTTAGTAAATAGATCTATAAAATATATACTACAATAAGAAATACGATTCGAAATATATTTTTACCTAGCTTCTAGATCAGATAATGATGGCTACACAATTTTTATCTGTCTTTTCTTCATGAAAAGTATTCTAAGCTTGGAATTTCATTTTGTGAAAAAAGTTTTCTTAAATCCTTTGCAACAAAAATGTTTTTTCCCAGTTTCACACCAGAGTTGTAGTCAACAAGAACATTTTATTGTATCTAAATCTTTAGTTGAAAGCATCAATAAGAAAGCCAGCCACTCCCGCTCAGCCCAACCCACTTCACCAAGTTGTTGTAGGGAAAATAGGAGGAGAAAGTAGTATTAGGTACTGTATGTTTGCCTCCTCAAGTAAGTAATAATAATGCAGGATAAAAAAAATCTAATAAGTGAATAAATAAAGCAGTAGAGTTTTATCAGATCACATTCAGGAATATAATCATTATTTCAAGAGTTTTCCCCTCAGATACTATTTATTTAAACTATATTTAGTAAAGAGCCAACTTATTAACATCAGATATACAAATAGTCAATGGTTGGATTCAAATACCTGAACAATTGGTTCTATTATGTGATGCAGGCCTGGGCCTTTAATGCCTAGAATCGACTTCCAGAAGTGGCATCAATATCTGCCTGCCTGCCTGCCTATCTGTCTGTTTATCATCAAAATCTATCTAATCTAGGGCATAATTTAAAATCTCTCCACACTTTCTGCAGAAAGATAAATATTTTAAAAATGAATATTACTTTGAGATTAAGATATTTATTTGTCAGTGCGTTCATAACTTTTAAGTTATTTTGAGCAAACTCATAAAATATTAAGAAACTTTCCATACGAAGGACAAACCCCTAGTCTTGCTACCCTGTGCAAATGAAAATTAAACATTCCAAACTTTTAATTTTATATTTGAACTTCAATTTCTCTATGGAACTAAAGTGATCAAAGGAAAACTATATTGTGGACAAAATGAAAAAAGTTATAGTGAAATTTTTTTGACATTATAATAGCCTTGGTTCAATTTTTAACTATATCTGTACCATATTTGCAATTAAAGTTGCAAGGAAGACAATGAGACAGAAGTTTGCTTGTGACCTTATTCATAGGATAATCCTAATCTGAAATTGCATGTGATGAAATCTAGGTCATGTTTAATTTGTGGTCTACCAAGACACCTAGATTATTTTTACAAGTACTACTGGTAGTACAACTACCTATACAACTGATTTTTCCAATTTAAATCCCCTACATTTAGGGAGCTGAATTTCATTTTGTTGGAAAAGGCTGAGTATTGAAGTCTATCAAGATTCTCTTGAATATTGAACCTGTCTTTAAAGATATTAGAAATTCCCCATGAGTATCATCTATATTATTTAAAGTAAACTTTAATGATCACTGCGCTAGGACAGAAATCTGATTTCTAGTGGTTAAGACACCAGACTAGAAAGCAGGAGACTATGATGGTCATCTTTATAAAATGTCTTACTGAATGTAGATATACTAGATCCATGACATTTCCCTTCTCTACTGTTTAGTCACTTTGTCATTTGTCAAAAAAAATAGTAAGATTTTCCAGGTATTGATGCTGAGTTGATTGGTTTTTTAGTTTCCTGGATCTCTTTTTTCCATTTTTTAAAAGATTAGTTGTTCTCCAGTCTTTGGACATTTCTCTTGTTTTTCAGAAATTCTCAAAGATTAAAGTTGGTGGTTTTGTGATTGCATTTTCCAGTTCCTTAAGAACACTGGGGTGGAATACATTCAGCCTTGGTGAATTAAATTTGTTAAAAGCAATTAGAAGATATCCCACCATTTCCTTTGCCTTCTTCACCTGCGGTTTTCTGCCCCCTTTTCTGCCCCCATCAGTGTACCTACTTGACAGGCTGGATCTTTTCTTTTTGTAAAAAAAATACATATATAATATAGGAATTAATAAGTTCATCCTTCTTCCTGTAGTTCATCTCTTTTTCCAACTAATGGACTGTTTCCTTTACTTTTCTTCTGCATGCTGTTTTGCTATGTTTGTTTGGTTAGTTGGTTTGGCATTCATTGGGAATCTTAGCTCATTCTGAGCTAATAACCTGTAGTCTCACATTATCTTGCCATTTTCTCCACCTAGCTGTTCAAACTTTTATTTGATTTTCCTGTTGTTCAATACCTATCCAAACCACTGGGTTTTTTTGCATGCATTGCAAGCCTCAGCCTCTGTGTGTATATGTGTGGTACATATGTGTATGAGTAGATATATGGGGGAAGGGGTGTTATGTATATAGGGGATGTTTCCGCAGTAGTGAGCCACTGACACCACCAGGTGGCATGGTACCCTGTCCGGATTGGCAGGGTAGTCCTTGGCGGGAAATCCAGATAAGGGGACTGGTCCCAGGTATATCTGGCTAGGTATATAAGAGGGGCTAATAGCCCTTTGTCCGGAGTCATGTGTTAACTTCAATAAAGGTCTATTAGGCTGAGCCCTGTTGACCGGAGTCATCCATGAGGTCCAGAACTCACTACACAATAGTGGCGACGAAGGTGGGATTCTGCTTCATGCAGATCTGAAGTCACTTGGAAAGGAGGAAAGGCAAACCTTTCCTGACAAACCTTCCAAGCGAAGCAGTATCCACAGACCGGGCGCACCATGGCGAGGTTCGGACACACCAACAAATTCTGTTTTAACATTGATGAGCCCGAGCAGTGGGAAGCGCACCTACTGATTGAAGGGTTCCTACTGATCAACAAGATCATGGAAGACCAGATGAAAGCAGCAGCCCTCCTGTGCCTCAGTGGCCAGGATGTATATGATGTGGCCATCAGATTGTGCACACCGACGCCAGTCGCATCCGTCCTGTATGATGAACTCAAGGATAAGCTAGCTGAACATTTCATGCCGTCCAGGGCTCCAATTTTTTGGCATTTCCAATTTCCCCAGTGCATCCAGCTCCCGGGTGAGACAACATCACACTACGTCGTGGCTCTGAGACAGGCTGCCCGTTTGTGTAAGTTCCCTGATCTCAAAGATAGAATTCAAGACCAGGTGGTGTTCGGGCTTAGACACCATCAGTGCCGACAAAAAATCCTCGCAAAACTGCCGATGAATCTGTGAGAAGTCTTAGACGAGGTAATGGCTCACGAGGCAGCCAATGGCACCAGCAAGCCCACACACCATCCTGGCAGCAGCCCAGGAGGGACAATACATCATGAATGTGCCACGAACAGCGGATACAGAGAAACGGATGGAGAGGCAGAGATAGATGTGGTCCAGCAAAGGCCCAGGAAACAGCCAATGTGGTGGGAAAATGATGGAAGCCAGCAAAAATACACATTGGTCAGCAAAAGCACCGCTTGCAGCTGCAGTTGCAGAGAACCAAGAGCAACCAACTACGCCAGCCAAAAATGTGCCAGCTGCAGAGGAAACCATCCAAGAGATTCAGATCTGCAAAATGTCGCTCCTGCGGCAAGACGGGGCACATCACAGCCATCTGCCGGAACCGCAACCGGGACAGCCTGAATGAATTAAAAAGCCATGGCATCGGCACTCGAAGTTACTGGGTCACCGCAGCGCATATCACCGAAATCTGGGGGGAGCAGGCGGACCGTGTCTCATATGGAGATACACCAGTTGCTCAAGCCTAAGATTACAATACAGGTGCATCTGCAAGGGGTACCTTGCACGATGGAGCTTGACTCTGGTTCCGCAGTCTCAATAATTTCATATGAGACATTTAAAGGAATTTGCGACCTGAGCAAGCGGAGAATCCCTTTCAAGCCCACCACATTGCTGCTGTCCAACTTTCAGCATTTCCCCATTAAAGTCAGGGGAAAGGCCACTGTGATTGTGGGGTTCAAGGAATTCCAGGGTCCATTGGACGTCCTGGTGACCAACGGGTGGAGGACCAGTCTAGTGGGGCTGGACTGGTTCGATGCCCTCGGCATTTGGTTGGGGGGGAGTACATAACATCCAACCCAAAAGTCTCAAATCCATCTGCAAAACGTTTGCAGACGTATTCGATGACAAGCTGGTAAATACACGCCCCCCCATTAAATGTAAGCTAAACCTAGGGGTCTTACCTATTTGCATCAAGCCCCGGAGAGTCCCATTCACTCTCAAGCAAAAGATTGAGAGCGAATTGGATAAGTTGGTAGAACAAGGGGTGTTAGAGCCCGTGGAAAGGGGAGAATGGGAGACGCCTATAGTGACCCCACTTAAGGCTAATGGGGAAGTAAGAATTTGTGCAGATTATAAGGCCACGGTAAACCGGGCCTTGAATATGCATGCTTACCCAGTCCCGACGCTCCAGCATGTCCTGGCTGCAATACAGGGTGGCGCCATCTTTGCAAAGCTCGATCTTGCGCAGGCATACCAGCAGCTCACATTTTCCAAGGAAACAGCTGATGCTCAGACAATAGTAACACATAGGGGAGCTTTCAGAGTTAACCGTTTGCAGTTTGGCATCTCATACCTGGTGTATGTCCTTATTTCGACGATGTTCTTATTGCTGGAGAATCTGAAGAGATCTTGGCTGACAGGTTGCAGGCTGTTTTAAGCAGGTTTTGCTCTGCTGGGCTCAAACTTAAAAAAAGTAAGTGCAGTATTGGAGTGGCATCCACTGAATTTTTAGGGTTCAGGATTGATGCCAACAGAATTCACCCTACTGATTCCAAGGTAAAAGCAATCAAATTTGCTCCAACCCCAAATAATAAAGCTGAATTGGAAGCTTTCCTGGGGTTACTTAATTTCTATCATGCATTTTTGCACCACAAAGCAGCAATTGCAGCAATTACACAGATTATTAGATAAGAAAACCCCATGGAATTGGACCACGGTCCATGAACAGAGTTTTAGAAACCTCAAACAATTATTGTCCAGTGACTCAACCATCACATATTTTATAGAAAACAAGCCCATCTGTATCGCATGTGATGCATCCCCTTATGGAGTGGGCGCTGTATTAAGTCACATAGAGGGAAATGTGGAACAATTTCAGGCATATTTTGTGAGAAGGCATGAGTTGTCTTCTCACAAAGGATGCCTTTTGTGAGGTAGCAGAGTCATTATCCCGGAGAAGCTTTGTGAGAGGGTTTTGCAGTCACTTCACGAGGATCACCCCGGCATAGTCAGGATGAAGGCACTAGCTAGGAGTTACTTATGGTGGCCTGGTCTCGATAAGGCCATAGAGGAGAAAGTAGCGGGGTACTAGATATGTCAAAGGTCAAGGCCAGAACAGCCACAGGCCCACACACACAAATGGGAAGCAACACACACCCCATGGTCCAGGGTGCATATTGATTATGCAGGGCCTTTCCAGGGACAACTGTTTTTGGTGGTAGTTGACAGTCACTCTAAATGGCTGGAAGTAGTTCCAGTTTCTAGCATGACCACTGCAAAGACTGTTCAGGTGCTCCGGGGACTATTTGCCACTCATGGGTTGCCTGACGTGTTGGTCTCTGACAATGGCCCACAATTCACATCTGCTGATTTCCAGGCATTCACCAGGGCCAACTTGATTAGGCAAGTCACATCCGCGCCTTTCCACCTGTCGTCTAACGGTCTTGCAGAACGAATGGTGAGAACGACTAAGGACGCATTGAGGCGCATCATCATCAGTGGAGACTGGCACCAAAGGTTGGCTCAATTCCTTCTGGCACAACACACCACTCCATGCGCAGCAACTGGCAAGAGTCCTGCAGAGCTACGTTGGGGTCATCACCTAATTACCAAGTTGGACAGATTACACCCCGACAGAGTGGCCGCCCAATCGGATCAACCCCAACCTGACACCACTAGAGAACTTCACATTGCAGAAAAGGTTTGGGCCTGGAACTATGGGTCAGGCCATGCCTGGATTCAGGGGGTGGTGATTGACAAAACAGGGCCTGTATCATACGTTGTAGAGGTGGAGGAAGGCCATCTGGTCAGAAGACACATAGACCAATTGAGGAAGTGGAGCCCCGAAAAACCACAAGTTTTGGAGTCAGATCAACCTGCCTCTTCGGAGTTGGGGGAAGGGGATAACCGATCTGACACCAGACAGTTACCTAGTAACATTGGCTGGGTTGAGGAACATCAGGCCAGTGAACCAAATGACATTGGGGTGGATTGGGCTTGGAATCAAGACTCAGATGCAGACCTGGGCGACATGGACACAGAGCAAACCCTGAAACGGTCAGCCAGAACCCATAGGCCACTGGCATACCTCAAAGATTTTGTGAGGTTTTGAGGGAGGGGTTATGATGCTTTTCAAATAACCGGATTCACACATGGGATGTTCTCATCATGTTTTTTTTATTGGTTAGTGTTTCAGTATGGGGGAAGGGGTGTTATGTATATAGGGGATGTTTCCGCAGTAGTGAGCCACTGACACCATCAGGTGGCATGGTACCCTGTCCAGATTGGCAGGGTAGTCCTTGGTGGGAAATCCAGATAAGGGGATTGGTCCCAGGTATACCTGGCTAGGTATATAAGAGGGGCTAATAGCCCTTTGTCCGGAGTCATGTGTTAACTTCAGTAAAGGTCTATTATGCTGAGCCCTGTTGTCCGGAGTCATCCATGCGGTCCAGAATCCACTACACAATATATTCCATATTAAGAAAAGAGTGACTATTGGTATTAAAAATGTAAAATGTAATTATGTTAAAAGAAGAGTCCCGTGTATACTCATGAATAAACCAAGAATTGTAGATCTCCAAAGGGGCCTCCAAAATTGGATTTTATTTGTCTTTAGATGGGCTTAATGAATGTATTGAGTGGATTTTTCCCAGCTATTAAAAATACCTATATATTCCTTTGGGTACTCATATATAGTTCTATCTGCAGATAAGCAGACTCTTAAATGTTTAACTAAAGTGCCATGAGAAATGTGCAGTAATGAATAATTGGGAATTATTAAACAGTTTTTTGAGGGTTCACTTATTTACAACATTTCACCCCAAGTTTCTTGGACACTCCACAGAATATATTTTTAAAAATATACTAGAAATATAAAATGGAAGAGGGATAATTACTCATATGGGATAAGCTTGTTCCATTATTGTTGGGTCACATAATACTACATTACAAAGTTAATATAGATATAGATTAAAATGTCCTTGGTGTTCTCTGAGCTTGGTTATTTTCTTGCAGACATGTCATTACCTAAACTAGGTAACACATTACCAGTGCTAGTAAGGAATGGGGTTTGTTCTCAATTTATATTCTAGTGGCTTGCTCTGTCAGTGTTATGGGAACAGTCTTGAAAGTGTTTTGGTTGAGATGTTTACAGTTGGCTTGTTTGACAGTTCTTTGATTGGGATATTGTTTCTTGATTGCTGAATACGTGTAGTTTTGAACATATAATTATATGGAAAATTACAGCTCTTCAAGCATGTAGGGGGCAGTAAAAAGAATTACTGTTCAGTGTTGGAAAGGCATGATTCCAGATTTGCAATCTCTGTGTTTACATTCCGTTTGTTGCAGTGGGAAGACCAATATATTTCATAGTGGTCAAGGCATAAGATCTTCAAAAATTACATGGAATAATCTCTTATTAATAACATAATTTGTTTGTTGTTGTTGTTCATTCTTTTCCTTTGTATGTTTTTTCCTTTTCTTTTTTCCTTTTTTTCTGTGGGAAATCACACTAGAGCAATCAATAACAAGAACAACAAATCATTCTCAATTGGGACACTGAATAAATGGTCTGAGATATGTCTTTGCTATTTATTGGATATCAGTCAACTATTCCTGAAAGATTTAATAGCTATTTACATCCTGATCACAATGCTAAGTAGTCCATCATTGCTGGAATTATAGGCCTAGCCTTATCCATTAGTTAGAAATATACCCACCTTTAAAGGATCCCTGTGCTTAATATTCTGAAAGGATGTTCTAATGCAAGGTTGTATTGTACTAACATTTTTTTATAACTTTATGAAGTATTTTTTAAAAACTATGTACATTCAGAATTTAGTTAGGTTACTTGCAAATGACAAGAATCCAGGTCATTACCTTTCATATATTTTATTGATTGTCAATACAATATGCATTAATATTTAGTGGAATAGATAAATAAAAGCTTGCAAAGACTTTGGTGTGTTTGTCATGTCTACCATATAAACATAAACAAACCTAGCCAAACTGTACATCTCTGTCAGGATGGGCATAATATTTCTTAATTAGAATGCATATTTTTGTCTCCCTATATGAACTATCTATGGAGATTCTCAATCCTCCAAGTAACAGTTGTCCCAAAGGTGCTTTGCAAAAGGCAACTGGATTTTCTTTTTTCTTTTTTACTTTGACAATGTTTCACTTCTCATCAAAGAAGCATCTTCAGAATTGGACCAGGTATATGGTTGTCATGATGGCCAGGACATCCTAAACCACCTTCATTAAGAATGAAAAATTTAAAATAGTATAAATATAGAAAAAAAATCCTATTCTGAC
The DNA here is from genome assembly GCF_964194415.1 of Vipera berus. NCBI lineage: Eukaryota > Metazoa > Chordata > Lepidosauria > Squamata > Viperidae > Vipera > Vipera berus. The sequence goes on along the minus strand of NC_138206.1, from coordinate 43,752,141 downwards.
AAAAACATTTGAAATATTTCTTAAAAATAAATAGACCAGTTATTTCTAATCCATTTTTTAAAAATACGAATAGTACTTGACTTACAACCATTCATTTAGTGAGTGTTTGAAACAGCACTGAAAAAAGAGACTTATGTCTGCTTTTCACACTTAACAACCATTGGAGCATCCCCATAGTCATATGATCAACATTTGGACACTTGGCAAATGACATGTATTTATGACGGTTGCAGTGTCCCAAGGTCATGTGATCAACTTTTGCAACCTTCTGGTAAGCAAATTCAATAAGGAAGTCAAACTCACTTAACAACCATGTTACTAATTTAACAACTGCAATGATTCCCCTAACAATTGTGACAAGAAAGATCATAAAATGGGGCAAAACTCAAAAAAAAAACTTTCTTGCTTAGCTGTTACGCTGAGCGACCGGTCAGGGTTCTGGCCTCAACCCTTAGAGCCCCGTAACAGGGGTGAGAATTTAGAGGGACCCTCGCAAGGGTGAACACCTTGAATATGGAAGGATCTGGCCCTTTGCTACCGACCCAGTATGCCGGACGTTCCGACGGTCATACTTGGGAACTGCGATAGTTTAGAGCAGAGTCCTAGGACAAACTGAGGCACCAACACAAGTTTGCTCAAGGTGAGGGAGCACGGGAGTGCCCGGGGTGGATGGTGTGCCCCCGAACAGCTTTGGACACCCTCTTTTTATTAGGCTGTTTCATTTGGGAGGGGGGAAAAACACTCATGTAAGGTCAAAGGGGAACATAGCTCATGGTATACAACTGCTAATGAAGAGAGCAAAGGTCATTACAGGAAACAATAAAACATAGCTTATGTTAACAGAGAACTGCTAATGAGGAGGGCAAAGGTCATTACAGGAAACAATAATGCATAGCTATCTTATACAAATGTTAACAAAGTTGACAGGGATTATTGCAGGAAGACATAACTTGAGGCAGAGATAATTGCTGGAGACAGGGCTAAATACAAATGCTAACAGGGAAGACAAAAGGTTATCACGGGAAGACATAACTTGAAAGACATAATCTTGAAGCAGAGACAATTTCAGGAGACAGGAAACTATATACAGGGCAATTTAAATGAAACAAGTCTTTGTTGTATACACATGTGAATCAGAGACAGGAATGTGGTTGTAAATAAGAAAAGAGTTTTATCACCAGAGGCAGAGATGGAATGTAGGAATGTGGCCTTACAATTGCAGATTTGGAGAAAAGGCAGAAGTGTTAAACTGAATGCAGGAATGTAACTTTGCAAATGGGGGGGAAGGCAGAAGTATTAAACTTTTAATATGGGAATCAAAAAAGATCTTTTGCAGGCAGAGGAAAGCAGATTTTACACTTGCAGAAATATTATCACTGGAGACAGGAAGGGAGAACCTTGTAATTTTTAATATAGGAATAAAAAAGGTCTTTTGTAGGTCTGGGATATCTACAACTCCTCTTTTTCTGTTTTTTAAAGCCAATTACTGAGAAGGCCCCTCAAAATCCAGAACTTTCTCTTCTAGGATACTTGCGCTGGAAAAAGAGAAATCCTCCGATACCTCCTGAGCCTGCGTCAATGTTCCTTTCAAAGAGTGTTGGTGTGAGGGTGCGTCAGTCTCTGGGTCAGAAGTGAATTCTAAAAGAGGATGTTTGTATTCACTGTCAACAGTGTTTTTCATCAACAGAATGTCATCGCTAATGCTGCTCAACCTTCGTTGTAGAAAATTTAAAAGTTTACCCATAATACATGGGCCAATTGCGCATGCAAGTAGTAATAAAATTAAAGGACCAGCTATAGCTGAAAAAAGGGTGGTCAGCCAGGGAGAAAAGTTAAACATTCCTTGATACCAAGTATAATGCTGGGAGCGTTCCCTTTCTCTGTCTTTCAATCGTTTGTCTAATTCTGCCATGGAGTCAAGCACAATACCTGAGCTATCAGTGTAAAAGCAACATTCCTCTTTCAAAGCTACACATAGGCCTCCATTTTTTAAGAAAAGCAAATCCAAGCCTCTTCTATTCTGTAAAACAACTTCCGATAGTGAGGTGAGAGAATTTTGGAGAGCAACCATAGACTGTTCGATTCGTTTAAGGTCTGCATCAATTTCGATACTTAACTTGCGGATGTTTTGGTCACCCAGGACCATACCTGTAATACCTGTTGCTGCGCCAGTGGCTCCCAGGCCTAAGAGAATGGCTAAGGTCACAGTGCTGATTACCTCGCGTTTAGCTCGAAGAGAATATTGGGGTGGTTCCATACGGGAGATAAAGTCATTATCAGAAAAGACAGACATTTTTGGGAGAAGGTAAACCTGGATACAAAAGGCTTTTTGTGTGTGTAATATGTCTCCACTGACACATGCAGTGGCACCAGTGGAGCAGGCCCAGATGGAGCCATTGGAAGGAATGAAGAACTGACCCTTAAGTCGTTTGGAAAGATCTGCTGTTGTAACGTGAGTATACATTGTAGACCACCCCTGAGCTCCATAAGGAAGTCCTAACCTTTCATTTGGTAAAAATATCATACAAGATATATAAGCGTCAGATGAGGCATTAATACAATAGTGGGAGTAATTAGAAGGTACATATCCAAGACAGCATCCTTGGCCTTCAATGGAAAATATAGTTATAGAAGAATTGGACCACCTGCAAGTGGCATCAGAGGTGCTATTTGCAAATGGGGAGGGGGAGCCAATAGCTTCATAAAAAGGGGGTTGAGAAGATAAGCACAACCAACATTTAGTATCATTGTCAGGGAAAGCATGGGCTGCTACTAGGGCGTCGTGTGTGGAGGAAACAAGAGTTATCAATGGATTAGTTTCCCTTGAAAAGGGTTGTAAAAAAGGAGAGTTATTTTGCTTATTTGGACCCACAGGTGGGGATACTTCTAGGGACATGGTGAGTCGAATTATAAAAATATTACCTGGATGACTGTATCTGGATTTATCATAGGATCTGCCCCCCCACTTTTTCCCTGCTAACCAAGCAGCAAGCGGGAGCCTTTTTCCATGTGATGTGAAGGTGACGTACATTGGGTTGAGGCGAACACCACAGCACGCCCAATTGCTGCATGATGACCAAGGCAAGTTGGAGTCCGGCCCTAGTCCTACCTCGATGTAATCAGTAGTGTAAGGTGCAGTCCACCAAATTTTTCCTGTGGACACACATTGCCAGGATTTGCAATACCAATCAGAGGCGGTTCCACATTCATCTATATGGGATAGGTCTGTAATATAGCCTGGGCAAATGTACAGGCCTGAGCCTGCGCACCAGACATCACGAGGGGAAGGATCGCACTTTGTTTTGTGCTTAAACCCATGGGCTCCTACGAGCATTTCAGCAAAGTCAAAGTAGAGCGTGGGAAACCAGGGCCACAGGGTACGGTTGGAAATGGAGTATAGGGTGTTTCCTTGAAAGTCAATGATAGTCCAGGTGTAGTTTGCAGGGCGATGCTGGTTGTTAGGAACGGAGGGCAAAGAGCGCCGTGATCGAGAAAAATGTTGTCGTGGTGATGAGGTTTGTAGAATGGTTCTTGGAGTGGTTGGTGCAGCAGGCTGCGCATCGGTCCAAGCAATGTTACGCGGCCGGCGGGGAAGTGACAAAGGACGTTGGTCGTGTCCTCGCTGGCCGTGACTTGGCGAAGCCCATTGATGAATGTGATGATGAGGCGGCGGGGAAATTTTGCTTCCTCCTTCACAGTGGCCGACGAGGCGATCAAAAGACCAGAGGCACTTTAGCATGTTGACAGGAGAGGGGCCTCTGCAGCGGACGTAGCGTACAGCACAGGGATCCTTTGAATAGGGTGGGTATCTGGAGAGCCAAGAAGCAAGCAAAGAAGGAATAGGAAGGTAGGAGGCAGAATATGAAGAGAAAAGATACACGGTTTGATTGAAACGGGTGCCATTGGCTAGAAATCCAAGGCAGGAGTAAGAGCCAATAGTGGAGGGGGTGACTGTTACATGAAGGAAAATAGTACATGGAAAATAAGTGTATTGAATATGTGCCGGAAAAGGAGAAGCAAGATAACGACCGCGGTGTTGCAATGCATAATTACAGTGAGGCAGAGAGTCATCTCGAAAAGTGAAAGTGACAGATGTGAAAGGGGGTGCAAGTATAATATGCGGGTCAGCCCTCAATTGAGCTGTCGCTAAAGAGTAAAGGCAAAGACATAGAGTCAGCAGCAGGGGAAGGCTTTGTGATAGCATGATAGGGCCGTACGCAACGTGCAGGGACCCACAATGTGCGATCTGGAAGTTGGACTGCAGCGTAGCCTTTTCCCCAGGTGATCAGGGGTACCGGTCCTTTCCAAGCAGGATCTGGTAGTTGCCTATAATAAACAGAAGGTCTGGAGGTTGGACAAGGAGGGTTAGAAAAATGTCGAGAAGCGGCTGAAGTAGCTGGTGACCCTGTAAGGTTCAAAAAATTGAGAGTATAAAGACAAACATTGAGAACATTTTGCAACACTGGGAGTGTCGGGGGGCTTACGCCTTTTGCCCCTAAATATCGTTGCAATGCATTTTTAAGTGTTTGATTTGTGCGTTCCACAATAGCCTGCCCTTGGCTATTAAATGGAATACCAAATTTGTGTACAATGTCCCATCGATAGCAGAATTCTGAAAATGCAGTACTTGTGTATGCAGGACCATTGTCAGTTTTTAAAATTTTAGGACATCCCAGTGTTATGAAAGATCTAATACAATGATTGATTGTTTGTTTGGCCGTTTCCCCTCTTTGTAGGGTGGCCATGATAAAGCCTGAATACGTATCTACGGATACATGAATATACTTCCAAGGGGCAAATGGAGGGAATTGTGTAACGTCCATTTGCCAAGTCTCACAAGCCTGTGTACCCCTAGGATTTACTCCTTCAGGGATACTTCGAGCTTGAAGACTACAAGTAGGGCATTGTTGAATGATTGCAGCAGCTTCTTGGTGTGTGAGTCCGAATTGCTTTACAAGAGCCTTTTTGTTTTGATGAAAATATGAGTGACTTTCTCCGGCTGTTAAAGCATAAATCTGTAAGACAGATTTACAGGCTTCATCCGCCATATGATTCCCTTCTGATAGGAATCCTGGAAGATGTTGATGACTCCTAATGTGTGCTACAAATAATGGTGTTGTTCGTTTTTGTAACAATTGTTGCAGCTGTAAAAATAAAGTCATTAATGATGGTGGTAAAGAAGGAGAAATATAGGCATCAAAAATGGAAAAAACAATGTTGGCAACATAAAGACTGTCTGTGATTATGTTCAATGGCTGATTTTGAAAAATGGAAAGAGCCAGATTAAAAGCAGCTAATTCAGCTTGTTGAGCTGATGATTGTCCCATAGTGAGACGTTTGTGCCATGTGGAATCAAGTTGCCAAACACATGCTCCAATGGCTTTTGAACCATCCGTAAATACTGTTAGTGCCTGCGGGATAGGTTGTTTTGCTATTGGATTAAAAATTGTAGTTGGGATTGTTTTGATCAATTGTAGTCGAGGGTCTGTGGGGAGGTGGCAAGATAATTTTCCATTCCAATTTTCAAGAGCAATTTGAAGGACATCTGAATTTACAAACATTTCTTCCCATTGTGTCAATCGGAAGGGAAGATAAATTGTGTCTATTTCCAGACCCATCATTGCCTTTGCCCGTTTCCGAGCTTTGGTAAAAAGAGCAGCAAGTTGGGTGATTCGAGAAAAAATAGAAGTTTTTGGAGTGTGAGAAAGGTGTAACCATTCCAAAATTAAAAGTTTTTTACTGCTACTAATTTGCATAAGAATTCCTGTATACAATTGCGGAGTGGAAAGAACAGCCAAAGATATTGGAATGTTGGCTTCTAATCGATCCACCCACAAAGTACGAAGGGCCAGATTAACCTCTTGAACCACTTGTAATTGATGTGAATCTAGGATGATTTTATCTGCAGGATGCTTAGGGCCTATTAAGGCCTTAAATAAAGGAGATAAGATATTAGTAGGAAGAGAGAAATAAGGTCTAGCCCAATTCAAAGTACCAAGATATTGTTGTAATTTGACCAAGGTAGTAACTGGTCCAATATTTAAAAGTGGAAGATCGGGGGCAGCTGCAGCTGCAAGTACCTTATGACCCAAATATTGTACCGGATATTGTGACTGTATTTTGTCTGGGGCTATAAAAAGACCAGCAGAATTTAAAAGCTGAGTAAGAAAAGGGATTGTTTGCATAACAGTACCTTTTGGTCCTTCTGCTGCAACTAGTATGTCATCCATATAGTGATAGACCAAGATTTTCGGATATTTTTGTCTAAATGGTTCTAAAACTTTATCTACATAGTATTGGCACATTGTTGGAGAATTTAACATTCCCTGAGGAAGAACTTTCCATTGGTACCTTTTAGTGGGTCTGCTATTATTAAACTCAGGAATAGTAAAAGCAAAAAGAAGACGGTCAGGTTCTGCAAGCGGAATAGAAAAGAAACAGTCCTTCAAATCTATTACAACAAGGTCATAATTTTGGGGAATCAAATTAGGATTAGGTAGGCCACATTGCAATGGGCCCATTGGTTGGAGAATGTTGTTTATCTTTCTGAGATCCTGTAATAGACGCCATTTTCCTGATTTCTTTTTGATGACAAAAATTGGTGTGTTATAAGGGCTAGTAGAAGGCTCAATATGACCCTGCTGCAACTGTTGTTGGACTAAATCTATTAAAGCAGTGAGTTTTTCAATAGGAAGTGGCCATTGATCTACCCAAACAGGAAGACTAGATTTTAAAGCAAGTGACAAAGGTTTAGGCAGCATGTTTAAGGAATATGTAGAGTAGCCCGAAGTTGAGAAAGAAGATCTCGCCCCCAGAGGTTACAATGAAGAGGCAATATGTAAGGTTTAAGAAAAGCAGTAGCCGAAGAATCAGGAGTGGAGGCAGACAGCCAGTTAGTGCTAACCTTGGCAGCCTGTGCTCCTCCCACTCCCTGAACGGCAGAGGTATTGGTAAGAGGCCAATCAGCAGGCCATTCAGCTGTACGGATCACGGAAACATCAGCTCCTGTATCTATTAGACCAGAAAAAGAACGGCCTTGTAAGGAAACAGTAAGAAAGGATTTGGAAACATGAATAGGTTGATGCAAAGAAAAAACACCAGGGGTATCGTCAGTTGGTGGCGACAGAAAAATTAGTGTGGCGACTTGTGTGCCTGCTTTAAGGTGGAAGGTCCTATCGCCATAGGCAGATAAAGAAAGATTATGAAGTGAAGTAGAGTCATAAAGGAAAGGAGCAGCAACTACTCCTTCAACAATTAAAACAGAATTAGGAATAAGTAAAGCCGGAATATTAGAGGGGACAGGCTTCTGTAATGTAATTGATAATGGCATGGTAAAAATTGATCCAGGATCATCATATGTTATATCTGAAGTTAAAGTAACAGGCAATGAAAATGTATTTGAAGATTGAGTGTTTGCCAAATCAAAAGGAAGTGTGGAAATAGTTTCAACCTTTGGAGCGGGGCTGGTTGATCGCCCCGTGTCTAGTTTCCCTGATTTTGTTGAATGGAAACATTTGCTCGACATTGTGAATTCCAGTGGAAGCCTTTGCGGCAACGTGGGCAGACTGTTTTTGGCTTTGGGTTGGGGGGTGGCTGTGGTCCCCGTGCTTGGCCACGAGGCGCACCCCCTCCCCCAGGTTGTCGACACTGATTTTTGAAGTGGCCCGGTTTGCCACAGTTAAAACAATTCCCTGTTCTTGTAATAGGAAAAGCTTCCGGAGAAGTTTCAGGAGATGTTTTATTAGCAGAAATAACTGCCGCCAGTGCTTGCATCTTATAGGAAGTTGTCCCTACACTGCGACAGAGTTCTAAAAATTCTGCAAGTGTAACTCCTGGTTTGTTAGCAATGGGTTGTAAGACTTTCTGACAGTCATCATTAGCATTGCTATAAGCCAATTTAATAATTAATTCATCCCTGCCAGCTTTATTATCAAATTGTCGTTCTAATGCCAATTGAAGGCGACTGATAAATGTAGCATATGGTTCCGTAGGTCCTTGAACAATTTTGAGAAAATTTTGAGCAGATTCTCCAGAGGCATCATCTACGTGGCGTAAAGCTGCCATTGCACAGAGATGTATTATAGCAAAAGCACGCCGGGGACAATTTTGCTGTTGAATTAAGGTGGCAAATTGACCGATGCCCAACAAGTGATCACGTGTTACACCCTGAGGGAGTCCTTTTTGGACCTCAGATTCAACATTTTTTTGGTATTCTGATTGCCAGATGACATATTGAGCAGGAGTTAAAAGCATAGAAAAAAGAGTTTTCCAATCATAAAGTAGCATTGTCGAGTTAGCATCTACTAATGAATTAAGTAATCCTTTAACATATGGCGATTGGATACCATATTCTTTTACTGCCATTTTCAAATCTTTTAATAATTTCATGGGTATATTTTGATGAATTGCAGGACCCCCTCCCGGGGCTATACTTAAAGGGTAAAGAGATGTTTCTTCAGGAGAATTCATCAGAAAAACAGATGAAGTAAGAAGATTTGTTAATTGGCCTCCTGGCAATAAGGTTGGAGAAGAGGAGGCTAGAAATTCAGATGAGGATGAAGAATGCAAGGAAGGTTTTTCAGAAGGTGTTGTAGATGGTGCAGAGGGATAGGGTGGTGGTGCTTCAGATGAAAGCGAAAGATCAGAGGAAGGATCAAGAGGTTTAGAGGTAGAAGATGTCAGATCTAGAGGAGACGGCAAAAGTTTTAATGCTGCCATCACTGCTTGCCATGCGGACAGAATGTCAGCAGGCGCCCTGGGATGATTGTGAAAATATTTCCCTAGCTTTTCCCAGGTTACAACAGACAAAGTGCCTGATTCCGGATAAGCCGGACAATTTTTGTTAATATATCGTAAAAGTTTTGTTAAGAGTCTCTTTCCTACAGGATGGACCATGGTGCCATTGTGTTTTTGAACAAAATTAGCATTCTGCACTATATTAAAAAGTTCGTCCCTATGACCTGACGAAACTTTGGAAATTGGGGAGCCCATTTACTCACGATTTGAAGCCTTCTCCGAGGTGCGTGAGAACAGGGAATGCAGGCAGCACACGCCTGGACAGGAGTCGTGCTGTGGAGTTGAAGCCGCGATCCAACGGACGAGCCCCCAGTTGTTGCGATGAGCGACCGGTCAGGGTTCTGGCCTCAACCCTTAGAGCCCCGTAACAGGGGTGAGAATTTAGAGGGACCCTCGCAAGGGTGAACACCTTGAATATGGAAGGATCTGGCCCTTTGCTACCGACCCAGTATGCCGGACGTTCCGACGGTCATACTTGGGAACTGCGATAGTTTAGAGCAGAGTCCTAGGACAAACTGAGGCACCAACACAAGTTTGCTCAAGGTGAGGGAGCACGGGAGTGCCCGGGGTGGATGGTGTGCCCCCGAACAGCTTTGGACACCCTCTTTTTATTAGGCTGTTTCATTTGGGAGGGGGGAAAAACACTCATGTAAGATCAAAGGGGAACATAGTTCATGGTATACAACTGCTAATGAAGAGAGCAAAGGTCATTACAGGAAACAATAAAACATAGCTTATGTTAACAGAGAACTGCTAATGAGGAGGGCAAAGGTCATTACAGGAAACAATAATGCATAGCTATCTTATACAAATGTTAACAAAGTTGACAGGGATTATTGCAGGAAGACATAACTTGAGGCAGAGATAATTGCTGGAGACAGGGCTAAATACAAATGCTAACAGGGAAGACAAAAGGTTATCACGGGAAGACATAACTTGAAAGACATAATCTTGAAGCAGAGACAATTTCAGGAGACAGGAAACTATATACAGGGCAATTTAAATGAAACAAGTCTTTGTTGTATACACATGTGAATCAGAGACAGGAATGTGGTTGTAAATAAGAAAAGAGTTTTATCACCAGAGGCAGAGATGGAATGTAGGAATGTGGCCTTACAATTGCAGATTTGGAGAAAAGGCAGAAGTGTTAAACTGAATGCAGGAATGTAACTTTGCAAATGGGGGGGAAGGCAGAAGTATTAAACTTTTAATATGGGAATCAAAAAAGATCTTTTGCAGGCAGAGGAAAGCAGATTTTACACTTGCAGAAATATTATCACTGGAGACAGGAAGGGAGAACCTTGTAATTTTTAATATAGGAATAAAAAAGGTCTTTTGTAGGTCTGGGATATCTACACTTAGCAACAGAAATTTTGGGCACAATTGTGGTCATAAGTTGAAGATTACCTGTATGATTTAATAAATTTCAGAAACATGAAGAAAAAATAAACAAGGAAGAAAAAATGAAGTAAACAAGAAAAGAAAAAGCCAAATAAAAAGGAAGATAAAACCACAATGAAAAGAAGAAAGAGAAAAAAGTAAAGAAAAAAAATGGCTTCAGGCTTTCCTTGCTACAGATATAGATAAAGAAATACATCCAACTCTTACTCTAAAATTAGAGTCACTCAGGTGATATAGCAGATATCAAAATGTGATTACTAAATGAAAAATAAACAATAGTCTACGTAACTTCTATAATTCTACATAATTCTAATTGTCAAATCCCAAAATTAAAATTTCGTTTCTCTCAGGTTCTTGCAAAAAGTCCAAAAATTTATTCCAAGTAAAAGTAAAATTGGTCAGTCTTTTCTTTAACCAAAGCTTTCAATTTCATGATATTCACTAATTCCATTTGTTTATCCATACATTCTTCCAATGTAGGTATTTGTAAGTCCTTCCACCTTTGCGCATATAGAAATATTGCTGCTGTTTTCATATATAAAAAGATCTCTAAATCTGCTTCTTTACTAATCCTAAAAGAAAAACTCTAGTTTAAATTGTATATTTATCCTTAAAATCTTCTGAATCAAAATACATATATTGTCCCAATATTTATTTTTACCTTTCTTGCATGTCCACTAAATGAAACAAAATGTATCTACAGTTTGATTATATTTCTGACAGGTATTTGAAATTTCATAATATACTTTTGACAATTTATCTGGTCACAAATACTAGATAGTAGATCATTTTATAACAACTCTATTTACTAACTTTCATCTTCACCCTTTTCTATTTTCAATACGTGTTTATACATCTTACCAATAATATGATCATCATTTGCACATGATTCCTCATCAAATTCAGTGTTACCATTTTCAGTCATAAATTGAATTAAATTGAACATAAGAAAACCAATGACCTACATATATAACCTTCCAATTCCAGATCGCTTCTTGTTTTTAACTTTAGAACTTCTTGAAAGAAAGATACTACATCAGCATAAGTTAATCATTTTTGTATAATTACTTGTCTTCTACGGTGGCAAGTATAAAGATATTTTAGAAGAATGTATTGCCTATTCCAATTTTTCAATATAGCTCAACTAATAGGTGATTTTAAAAAAAAATCTGTTAATCTTAACTTGTCATATCACAAGTTACCCATGCCAACCGAATCATAAGATATTTGGTTCCAGATCCAATAACCTTGTATTTCTTAAACTTATTTCTAATCTATGTAAGTTTTATAAATGTTATAGTGAGCGAGTGAATAAATAAATTTAAAAAAATTAAAATAAAATAGATAAATAAAAATAAAATAAATAAATAAATAAATAAATAAATTTTGAGTTCTGTCTTTCTAAACACTCAGAGGCTATTTATAGATACAGCTATGTACATTGAACAAATAAATATTTTTTCCATTGATGTGCACATAAAATCTATAGCTTGATTAATATATTAATAATATTTACATAAACATTTAATATACTTTAAAATTAGTTAAGACTCTATGCCAGTTTTCTGTGTCCCTGGTTTAGAGGTACTGTGGAGATAGAATAACCTTCATCCTTGAACTCCCTCCATCTTTCCTCTTTAATTTTTGTTGGCATATCTTGAATGTCAGGACCCACCCCAAACCACGTCTTAGGAAGACAAAAACTCTTGGAGCCAGGTTTTTAGTCCAAAAGAAATCTTTACTATGACATGCTCGGTTGTAGGAAATGAGACAGGGCTTAATGGTTCCACGATGTAAATCCTTATAAAGAGTTCCCGGTTTAACCCCCCTTAATCCCCATTTGGTCAGTCCCCCCATCCTTCCTCTCGTATCATCCATCTCGTGGGAAAAAGGAAGTTAGGACCCTTTTGTTTATTGCTGTCTACCGTGACAAAAGCCAGATGCTAGCCCCCCCCTTTTGTTTCCCCAGTTCAAAAGGCTTCTCCTTTCCTTTGAAATGCCTATTGCCGGTTCAATACACATCTATCCTCTTCTCTTCGGGAGATGGCAGAATTCATAGGATATGTTTGAAACATTCCATTTATGAATATGATATAAATGGATTCTGACAATCTTGCCCAGGAGTCAGTTTTGCTGGCAAATCTACCTCCCTGCCCCTCTACTTCCACCCCCTCCTATTCTTCCCCTTTTCAATAGATCTTTAGGGTTAATTGACAAAAATATTTTATGGAGGGAGAAAATAATATTTTTCCAAAAGCATATGATTTCTTCAAGAAGAACAGATTTGTACCTCAATGGAACTTTATCTAGCTAGTGCAAAGTTAAAATTATGTTGTGACTGACTTTATATGTGACATGAAGACATTATTTTATTTATGAGCAAACTATAGTTAGTTGGGTGTACACAGTCTGAAAAGCCAAAACCAAACAAAGCACATGAGCTGAGAATGACATGTTAACTTTCCATGGGTGCATAAGATCATAGGTAGTTAGATATTGATGTTTAAATGTCTCACCACACATCAGTATTATATTTTAAAACTTATTCTTCAAATAAGTACAAAAGTACAACATTTAGAGCTACTATGTTTAATATGTATTACCGTATATACTTGAGTATAAGCCGAATTTTTCAGCCCACTTTTTGGGCTGAAAAACTCCACTTCGGCTTATACTCCAGTCAACAACAACAAAAAAAAAAGAACTTCTACCCCCGTTTGGAGAGCTGCTGCTTTCATCAAACATGGGCGAAGGCAGCAGCTCTCCAAACGGGCTGCGGCGGTTTGGAGAGCTGCGCGCGCAGCTCCGCCGCCACCTCTGCAAGCCTCCGCTAAGAGAATGGGGCGGTGGAAGCTTGCCACCCATTTTCTCGGCGAAGACTTGTTTCGGGGGATCCAGCCTCTGTCACCCCCTTCTCTCAGCTGGGCAGCTGAGAGAAAGGGGCGGCAGAAGCTGCATCCCCCGAAAGAAGTCTTCACCGAGAAAATGGGCGCTGAGACGCCTCATTCTCTCGCTCAGCGGAGACTTCTTTCGCGAGATCCAGCCTCTGCCGTGCTGCACCGAGAGAACAGCAAGCCGCCCCATTCTCTCGGCGGAGCACTCCACCGCCCCATTCTCTCGGCGGCTTGCCACCCCGTTCTCTCATCTCAGCAGGGGGATCCAGCCTCCAGCTGCTGCATTTCCCAGCCTCGGCTTATACTCGAGTCAATAACTTTTTCCAGTTTTGGGGGGTAAAATTGGGGTCTCGGCTTATACTCGAGTCGGCTTATACTCAAGTATATACGGTATTCATAATGTTAGGCACAATGTTGGATTCGGGAGAAGGGTGGTATACAAATTTAATAAAATGAAATGAAAAAATGAAATGAAATTGTTCTGCAGCCTAATTGTCACTTTAAACAACAACAACATTGTGGTTGAGATAATTTCTGAGATTTTAAAAATATTCTATCTCCTCCAGGTATCATTTGACTTTAAATATACAATGTCATTTTACTTTTCTAAAATCTAAAGATGTAACGATGCATCATTTTTATCTGTTGCCAATTATTATTTGTTCATAAGCTACCTGAGCATGTGGTAGCTACAGAAATTAATGGAATGTCCAACTGTTTTTCATTCCACATAGATTTCAATTTGCTTTCCAACTCAGAATATTCCTGGCCTGAATTGCTAATAAATTGCTTATTAAGGATGTAACATTACACTCTTGCTGCTTCTTGACATTCTATAGGCCTTAGATGCTGTCAACCATGACATTTTATTAGGATTTTTTACTTTCCATTTTAGGATTGCAGTTTTATACTTTCAGTGATACCTTTCTAATTGGTCTCAGCTACTTAAATATGATTGGCTTCACATCCTCCCCATCTGCTCTTCTTGTTTGCATTTCTTCATGTTTATTTCTTAACCATTTAATCTTCCAATTTAAATAATTCCTATTTGAAAATGGCTATTACTAAGCACTATGTTCAGTTTCATGGTCATAATAATTGGTCTAATTATGATTTTGTTAGCAAGCTTTTACAACCTATTTAGTGTTGCCTATATGGAGGTTTAATAGCACGTACAGTATTGAAGATGGCTTAGGTTTGAATGAAAACACATCATGTGCTAGAACTGTGACTCTGGTTAGTGACTGATAACAAAAACTAGACTGCTGTCTTTCCTAATGGTGTGAGAGGAGACAGAATATGGGAATAACAAATGTCATTGTTGGTTTCAAAAACAGGAATAGTATTCTGTTTAGAGGAATGTAGGAGCACTATGGTAAGATGTTCCCCAATAGTACCATCAGAGGCATTGGAAATGTAGACCTCACAGTATGATTTAAAATATTTTTTTTAATATTTCTTATATAACAAACCAAAAGTCTATAACCTTGCTTTGTTTGGGGTTCTTCTCTGGTATATTGGTGAACAATCCAATAATTGTTCTGAATGCCACTGAAGATATTCTAATTCAGCTATAACGGATAGTTTGGCTTCTTATTTATGTGATCGTGCAATAGTGTGTATACATTATATAAGCATAATTGATATTTAAAATGAGGGTATGATCATTTTTAATTTATATGCTATAAGAGTTTACATTTATGTATGATTTCATATGCATATTAATGTCTGTTTTTCTAATTTGCCTTTTGATTTATGTAAATTGTGGGTGGAGTCTGATTTTGCTGTTCATTGTCTAGAATGATCTTTAAATAAATAAAAGCCTCTGCTAATTTAAGAACAATTTCTACAAATCATATATTTACATGGTAATATTCTGCATTTCAAGGTAGCATTGCCAGAAGCTATTTGGATTCCATTGACAATGCTGGGTAGAAACTTATGCCAGAACAGGTGGAAATTAGAATACACTTTGGAAGACTTACCAGTGACAATTGATACACTCCCTATACCATCTTAGTCTCCGTTTATTCTTAACCAAAATTCTAGAGCTGCTATTCAGCAAACATGTACTAATGTTTCAGACATTTACTAAATGGAATGGAGTAGAAGTTGAGTCACAGATAGTGGTGACTAGAATAAGTAATTTATGGAAAATATCTGCCACCAGTGCTGAAGAGGATGAAATTGACCGGTTCTATGAAGCCCTACAGCACCTTATAGAACTAACACCCAAAAATGATGTCCTTATCATCATGGGGGATTGGAATGCTAAAGTAGGAAGCCAAAAGATAACTGGAATAACAGGCAAGTTTGGCCTTGGAGTGCAAAATGAAGCAGGGCACAGGCTGATAGAATTTTGTCAAGAGAATACGATGGTCATAGCAAACACTCTTTTCCAACAACCCAAGAGACGGCTCTACACATGGACATCACCAGACGGTCAACACAGAAATCAGATTGACTATATGCTCTGCAGCCAAAGATGGAGAAGCTCTATACAGTCAGTAAAAACAAGACCAGGAGCTGACTGTGGCTCAGACCATGAGCTTCTCCTTGCAAAGTTTAGGATTAAACTGAAGAAAGTAGGGAAAAGCACTAGGCCACTCAGATATGAATTAAATCATATCCCTGTTGAATATACAGTAGAGGTGACAAATAGATTTAAGGAATTAGATCTGATAGACAGAGTGCCTGAAGAACTATGGACAGAAGTTCGCGACATTGTACAACAGGTAGCAACCAAAACCATCCCAAAGAAAAAGAAATGCAAGAAAGCAAAATGGCTGTCTGAGGAAGCTTTGCAAATAGCTGAGGAAAGGAGGGAAGCGAAAGGCAAGGGAGAAAAACATAGATATGCCCAATTGAATGCAGAATTCCAGAGAATAGCTAGAAGAGATAAGAATGCCTTCTTAAATGAACAGTGCAAAGAAATAGAACAAAACAATAATATAGGGAGGACCAGAGATCTTTTTAAGAAAATTGGAGAGATGAAGGGAACATTTAATGCAAAAATGGGCATGATAAAGGACCAAAATGGCAGGGACCTAACAGAGGCAGAAGAGATTAAGAAGAGGTGGAAAAATTACACAGAAGAACTATACAAGAATGAGCTTAACGTCCCAGATAATCACCATGAGGTGGTCACTGACCTCGAGCCAGACATCCTAGAATGTGAAGTGAAGTGGGCCTTAGAAAAGCTGAGCAACAACAAAGCTAGTGGAGGTGACAGTATTCCAGCTGAGCTATTCAAAATCTTAAAAGACGATGCAGTAAAAGTGCTACACTCAATTTGCCAGCAAATTTGGAAAACTCAACAGTGGCCACAGGATTGGAAAAGATCAGTTTACATTCCAATTCCAAAGAAAGGCAGTGCCAAAGAATGTTCAAACTATCGCACCATTGCACTCATTTCTCATGCTAGTAAAGTCATGCTTAAAATCCTACAAGCTAGATTTCAGCAGTATGTGGATCGAGAACTACCAGAAGTACAGGCAGGATTTCGAAGAGGCAGAGGAACTAGAGATCAATTTGCCAACATACGCTGGATCATGGAGAAAGCTAGGGAGTTTCAGAAAAACATCTACTTCTGCTTCATTGACTATGCTAAAGCCTTTGATTGTGTGGATCATAACAAACTGTGGCAAGTTCTTAAAGAGATGGGAGTACCAGACCATCTTATTTGTCTCTTAAGAAACCTATATGCGGGTCAAGAAGCAACAATGAGAACTGGACACGGAACCACTGATTGGTTCAAAATTGGGAAAGGAGTCCGGCAAGGCTGTATACTGTCGCCCTGCCTATTTAACTTATATGCAGAGCACATCATGAGAAAGGCAGGGCTAGATGAATCAAAAGTTGGAATTAAGATTGCCGGAAGAAATATCAACAACCTAAGATACGCAGATGATACCACTCTAATGGCAGAAAGTGAAGAAGAACTAAAGAGCCTCTTGTTGCGGGTGAAGAAGGAGAGTGCAAAACCTGGGTTGAAACTTAACATTAAGAAAACCAAGATCATGGCATCTGGCCCTCTCAATTCCTGGCAAATAGATGGGGAAGAAATGGAAGTAGTGACAGATTTTATTTTCCTGGGCTCCAAGATCACTGCAGATGGGGACTGTAGCCAAGAAATTAAAAGACGCTTGCTACTCGGGAGGAAAGCCATGACAAATCTAGACAGCACACTAAAAAGCAGAGACATCACCCTGTCAACAAAAGTGCGTATAGTCAAGGCTATGGTCTTCCCAGTTGCAATGTATGGCAGTGAAAGCTGGACCATAAGAAAGGCTGAGCGCCAAAGAATTGAAGCCTTTGAACTATGGTGCTGGAGAAGACTCCTGCGAGTTCCTTGGACTGCAAGGCGATCAAACCGGTCAGTCCTAGAGGAGATCAACCCTGACTGCTCTTTAGAAGGCCAGATCCTGAAGCTAAAACTCAAATACTTTGGCCACCTAATGAGAAGGAAGGACTCACTGGAGAAGAGCCTAATGCTGGGAAAGATTGAGGGCAATAGAAGAAGGGGACGACAGAGAATGAGGTGGCTGGATGGAGTCATTGAGGCAGTAGGAGTGAGCTTAGATGGACTCCAGAAGATGGCAGAGGACAGGAAGGCCTGGAGGAACGTTGTCCATAGGGTCGCGATGGGTCGGACACGACTTCGCAACTAACAACAACAACAACAACAACATCTGCCCTCTTTACATTATTACATGACTTCTGAGACTATAGCATGTGTGTGTGCACCTACCTACCTACACACACACACACACATCTCCCTTTTTAGGATGCTTTACGGCCTTTATGACCCTTTACAATGCTGTAATCCCTTAATTCAGGATAGCATAGATAGATAGATAGATAGATAGATAGATAGATAGATAGATAGATAGATAGATAGATGTAGATATAGATTGATAGATATATAATTATATATAGTAATCTATATCTATCTATCTATCTATTTATCTATATCTATCTATCTACCTCAGAACACAGAAATTTTAATTTTGGGAATATTCAGGATTCCTAAATTCATCAAATAATTTTTGGCATGGCACCCAGTAAACCAATAACTACTAGAACCACTGCAGCTGGTTTATGCCATAATTTTTCAATTTCAATTTTTAATAATTTGTGTTAGAATAACTTCTCCAATTTTTTGTCTTCTACTATCCCCCGATATTGCCACATCAATTAGTCACGCGTTCCTCTTCTCAACCAGTTATATACTGTGTGTTATAAGCCAAGACTTTTATCGGTCTGTATTTGAAAATCCCACAATATTTCAACTTGCTCATTATCAACTACTTTTTCAACTCAATTTTTAATTACTAGTACATTATAATTTTTACAGATGTTCAGGTTAATCATTAAGCAACTATGTTGTTTTTATAATAAGTTTATGTGACATTGCATGAAAAGGGGCAATTACAAATAATAAGGATGATAATGATAATAACCTTGGTAGGAGAGAAAGTATTGATTCCTATGCCACTGCTTTGTGGGAAGCTCCAGGAATCATTTATCTTCCCTCTTTTGTTAAACATCTGCATGAAGCTGTTAGGTATGGTTAGGTATCATCAATATGATGGTCAAACTCCTCATCAGTCAAACTAAGTGATATTGTCTCAGTGTCTGGAGCTATGGGGATTTGGTAGGGAAAACAGGTGTTGACGTAACCCTAGTAAGACTATCTATCACTGTGTCCTGATGTCACCAAATACAGTTATGGAAATTTTTTACCTGTAGTTCTGGGTGGGACTGAATTCTCCCATTTTGAAATTGTCAAGGTAAAAATCACCTTTGTAGAGGGCGACGGACCGTGCTTCAGAGAATGCATGATGTGCATGCAGGAAGGCAAGAAAAACACGACGCATAATCTTACTAAATACCTTTTACTTACAAAAATATAAAAACTAAATATATATTATACAGAGCTAGCTCACTACATCCTAACGTAACAGACAGTAACAGCAAAAATGAAAAAAACAATACAGATAACAACCCAGAACTTTCTCTAGACATGCGCACTAAACAGACTGAAACCATAACATAGCTAGTCATATGGGATTCACTATGGTTACCAGATAAGTTATCACAACAGGTGCAGAGAGCAGGGGAAAATGTACAGTTAGAAATGAACTTTTCTGACGAACATAAAAAAAAACGTGCAGTGACATTCCCCTTCTTTCGTCAGCAAAGTGAAGACTCAGGTAAGGCACATCTTCTCACGCAGATACTCATGCTGGGCTGTAGGAAGTGGTTTGTTCAGCATGTCAGCAATTTGATCACGTGTAGGCACATACTGTAATGTCACAAAACCTTGTTTCACCAGTTGCCTTATGTTTTGATATCGGATGTCAATGTGTCTGGACCTTGAACCTGTAAAACGTGTTTCAGAAATATAAACCACAGATTCATTATCTTCCATCACTGTAATCGGTCGAATCGGATGTGTCCAGATATCTGTGATTAAAGCATCAAACCAGGTTAAAGAATTGCATGCATCAGACACACAAGCATACTCAGCTTCTGTAGAGGAACAAGAAACAAGATTCTGTTTACGCACATGCCAGTAAACAGGACATCCATTTAAAAACATCATGTAACCTGATGTACTTTTCCGTGACTTCTTATCACTCGCCCAATCTGAATCTGCAAAACTACATAACTCTGCATAGTCAGTATGTGTGGGTTCTAACAACAACTTCATGTCTTTTGTGTGTTTTAGATACCTCAATAACTTTTTAACACATGTCCAATGAAACTGTTTTGCCTTGCCTACGTGTCGTGATAACAGATTAACACTAAGTGCAATGTCGGGTCTAGTCCAACTACTAATATACAGCAGCGACCCAATGACTGAGCGATAAAGTGTTTGATCCTCGAACTCAGGACTTGGTTCATGTGCCAAAATGTGAAAATCAGTTTGCATGGGTATACTCACAGGCTTAGCGTTCTCCATGTTACAGTGATGTAACAGTTGTTCAATCTTCTCTTCTTGTGTGAGACTAAACCCCTTCTGAGTTTTGGCAATTTGAACACCTAAATAAGTGTTAATACATCCTAAAGACTTCAACGTGAAAAACTTTTGTAAAGCTTTAGCAAAAACCTCACTCATCTGCTTATTTGGACCAATATAAACAATATCATCGACATAAACAAGAATTATCTCATACCTATTACCGGATCTTTTGGTAAACACGCATTCATCTGTTTCGGACTTAATAAAGCCCATTGAATTTAGTTTGTCAGAAAGACATAAGTACCACATTAAACCAGACTGTTTCAGACCATAAAGACTTTTGTGTAGAAACCAGGTATCCCCTTCTTGCTGTCGGAAACCTGGAGGACCTTTCACGTAGATGTCCTCATCAAGATCAGCGTGTAGATAAGCCGTTTCAACATCGAACTGGAAAACTTCCAGGCCAAGGATAGTTGCAGTGGCTAAAGCAATTTTCACACTTTCAGTCCGCACTGTGGGTGAGTATGTATTTGTATAGTCCTCAGGATAACGTTGAGCGAAACCCTGGGCTACGAGTCTGGCCTTGTACAACGACTCACCATTCGGCTTCTTTTTGATCCTGTAGACCCATCGAGTACCAATAACTTTCTTGTTTGCTGGAGGGCTTGCAGGCGTAAACACTTGAAGTTTCTTTAGACTGTCCATTTCAGCCTGCATTGCCTCAAACCATTTATCTTGTTCTGATTCAGGAAGATGTTTGATCTGTGTGAACTTCTCAGGTGGAAGTGTAACATTACAAATCAAAGGTACAGGTGTTTTTGTTACTTGCCACGAATACCGTTTTGGAGGAATTCCCTTTGTGGACCTCTTGGAACGTCTCGGGCCAACCGTCCATTCTTCTTCCGCGTCGTCCTCGTCTTCATCATCGTCGCCAGCAGCAACATCAGCGGCTTGCGAAGACGGAACAGTAGGTTGAGAAGAACTCGTGGAAGGAACATTATCATGTGAATCTTGATCATCAGGTTGTGTGGCATCAGCAACATCATCTCTAGGAAAATAAACTCCAGGATCGTTAGAATGAATCCTGGACCAGTCAGCATCTTCCTCAAAAGTAGCAGATTGAGAAACCACAATAACATGATGAGAGTCAATGTATTTGCTCCATTTTGAATTATCATCAATGCCCATAAATCTCATCCTTTTTGCTGCAGGACCCCCTTTCTTTCTTTGGGCTAAAGGAATATTGACCATAGCATATGAACCAAAAATATGGAGATGTGAGAGATCAGGCTTGTGTCCATACAACATGAAATAAGGGGTCTGATTTATCACACTACTCCAAGTACGGTTGATGATATGGTTAGCATATTTGATAGCTTCACCCCAGTATGGAAGACTGAGGTTAGCATCTTCAAGGAGGCAACGCATCATGGTTTGCAAAACTCCATTTCTGCGTTCTGCCACTCCATTTTCAGCTGGAGTATAAGGAGCGGATGTCTGATGTACTATCCCATTCTCACGCATCCAGTCCTGGAAACGCTGAGACATGAATTCAGCACCGCGATCACTCTGAATTCTGGCAATGTTGACCTCGAATTGGGTATAGACAAGACTAGCAAAGTCTTTAAAGATCTGAAAGGTCTCAGATTTTTCTTTCATAGGATATACATATCCATATCTAGAATAATTGTCAACGATTGTCAAGAAATATCTTTTACCACCAAGTGTTGGTGCAAAAGGACCAACTATGTCAGTGTGTACCAAATCAAAAATGCGTGTTGACAGGCGTGTAGCGCGTTTTGGAATTGCTGCTGCCTTGGATTTGGCTTTCTTGCAGACAGCACAGTCCAAAAACACCTTACACCCCTTTAGATCCAAACCTCTTGCGAACTCTGGCATCTTCTTCAGAACACGGAAACTGGCATGACCCAATCTTCTGTGCCACTTATGGATACACCTGGAATGCAAAGGTTTACCTGTTAGTGAATTCTCAACATTAGCATTTTTAGTAGGAACCTCAGGCTTGCTGTGAGCAACCTGTGTCTTTTTTGTCTTTTTATCATTATTAGGAACCTTTGGAGTAGCAACAGGATCTCTCTCTGGGACGTCTCTCTCTGGGCCTGTGCTCTTTGGAACGTGTATACTTGCCTGCTCTTGCTGCTTAGGCTTTGGTTTTAAGTAATAAACACCACCAATCAACATGGTTTCAGCAACAATATCTCCGTCTTTGACTATATAACTTGCTTTTTCAAGATGGTGGACCTGAAAATGAGAAAACCTAGACAAATGACTCTGACTAAGCAAATTACTACTGGCAGACGGAACATAGTAAACGTTTGGAATGAGAGCATCAAGCTCTTCAATGTAGACAGTTCCTTTTCCCATGACCTGAACAGGATGATTGGAAAAAGAGTAAAGTTCACGAAGTTCAGGTTCAGGCTCGTGCATCTCAGTGTAAAGCTCTTTTCTGTAGGTAACATGTAATGCTGCTCCGCTGTCCAAAGTCCAAAGTAGGCGTCTGTCGTACTTTGGTTGAGGCTGTGGATCGTTGGTCACAACCAATGTGACAAGTGGAGCTTGTGAATCACGCCTGGAACCACGACCACGACTTTGTCATCTGCCTCTACCTCTGCCTCCTCTGGAATCTGTTCCTCTGGGCTGGTATGTGACGGGCGCTGGAACTCGTTGGGGACAATCCCGGGTGGCATGTCCCACACAATTGCAGATGTAGCATCTTGGCATTCTTGGAACGTAGGTCCTTCCACGGAAGGCACGCCTCGCTGAAGCTCTTGATGCAGGTGGTTCCCTTAAATGTGGCGCAGCTTGCATAAGTGCCTCTTCTTCGGCTAAGATCCTGCATACATGATCCACTGTGCGTTGAGCAATAGGCACTTGATTAATCTTGGAAATAGCATCTTTCCACTCATGATTCAAAGAATTGATGATAATGCTGATCATTTGAAAATCATCAATAGGATAGCCTTGTTCACTCAGTTCTTTTCTAATACCTTTCATTTTAGTCAAATGTGCTCCAATATGTTCACCAGGTTTTAATCTGGAACCATGGAACTCAGACAAAAGCAAACATGTAGACTCAATTGATGTAGGCCGATAACATGTCTCTAACTGAGTCCAAATTTGTTGGGCAGTTGCATCTTGTGAAAACGTGAGCTGCAATTCAATGTCCATTGACATCAATAATGTTGTGCATGCTCTATTATCCAAGTCCCATATGTCAGGAGTCCATGGCTGGGCAGGAGGATTAAACACCATCATGTGAGTACCTTCTCTGCGTAGCAAAAGTCCAACCTCACTGACCCATGCCCTGTAATTCTGTCCTGACTTCTTTAATTTTGAATCACCAGCCAGTGGTACAATGGAAGGTGTTTGATGAGGAATATACAATTGAGGTACTGGCTGTGCAGGTTGTGCAATCCGACCATAACCTGCAGGGGGCACCAGTGGCGTCTGTGCCTGGACATGCGGCAGTTGCATTGAAGCTGCCGGTAGTCTTGGTGCTGGCTGTGCCTGTCTTTGAGCTGCTATTCCACCCTGGCCAGCAGGAGGCGCTGGCGCTGGGGCTGGTGCATTAGCATAATCTGCAGATGACACTGGCCTTCGCATATAAGAACCCGGTGGCAATTGCATGTGGGTTAAATATGGCTGTGCTCTGCCAGGTAGAGGGGCTTGCATAGAAGCAATATTAACAGGAGAAGCAATAGTAACAGGAATCCTAGCACCATCAGGGACTGGAGCCTCAGATAATGGCAGAAATCTTGTATCTCTGAGCAAAGACTCCTCCATAGACAATTGCGAGAGTGAGAGCTCCAATTCATGTCTTAATGCAGCTTCACCAGTAGATGGTGCTATAACATTTGCTTCAGGCATCACTGTGGCTCTGTATGTCCTTTGGGACAGCCCATAATCATGTGACATAGGAGCCTCCGGTTCCCATTCGTCTTGCATGACACTCAATGATGGGCGTTACTTTGGCTTTGGGGAAGAAGGAGGCAATATGGCTTCTCCTTGTGGGTGTGGCAATATGGCCGGTTCATGCTCATAATTCCTCTCATATTGCTGAACCATTGACACATATTTCTTTGCCTGCTGCAAACGCCTTTCAAAAACCCCAATTTGTTCACAGTAGCCTTGCATAGCCCTATCTCGCATAGTTTGCTTGAGGCTTGAAGGAGCAGAAGGAATTTTCTTCGGCTGAACTTTAGATTTCGCTCCAAGCCTTTGAAATTCATCTTGAGCCCCTGGAGTGTGAACATTTCCAAAAACAGCTGCCAGGGAGCTTGGAAAAGTAGAAAAAGGAGTGACTGACCTTGCATCGTCGACAGGAGAAGGTGCGTCTTCTCCAAGGCGTGTGGCCGAAGCTATCGGAGTTCTTAAGGTCGAAGGGAGATGCCCAACAGAAAGACTCCTTTTCAGCCGTGGCTTCCTTCCTGACATGTTTCAGCAGTTAATCACCACTGCCTCACTAGCACTAACTAACTGATAACAGCCGCAGAAACATGCATCTCCAAAAACATAAATCAAACCATCCTCGATACCAAAATGTCAAGGTAAAAATCACCTTTGTAGAGGGCGACGGACCGTGCTTCAGAGAATGCATGATGTGCATGCAGGAAGGCAAGAAAAACACGACGCATAATCTTACTAAATACCTTTTACTTACAAAAATATAAAAACTAAATATATATTATACAGAGCTAGCTCACTACATCCTAACGTAACAGACAGTAACAGCAAAGATGAAAAAAACAATACAGATAACAACCCAGAACTTTCTCTAGACATGCGCACTAAACAGACTGAAACCATAACATAGCTAGTCATATGGGATTCACTATGGTTACCAGATAAGTTATCACAACAGGTGCAGAGAGCAGGGGAAAATGTACAGTTAGAAATGAACTTTTCTGACGAACATAAAAAAAAACGTGCAGTGACATTAATGGTTTAAAATGTAGGAGTTCCCTGGGCTAATAGCTTGTGTTCAAGAAACAGATCACAGTCTCAGCCAAAAAGGCTTTTTCACAATTTAGTATTATGTGCCAATTAGCTTTGTATCTTGATTAGGATGACATGTTCATGGTTATTCATACTTTAACCACTTCCCACTTGGACTTTTGCAATGATTGCATGTCTAACTCAAAATTTACATATGGAAAGTAATAATCTACATGTAATTTACAAGTAATTTAAAATTATACTAATGTAAGCATCTTATTTTATATAGTCATACTGTATACTATGAAAACATATTTCTAAGCAATCCATCTAATAAAAGATTAAACTGCCATCTTCAAAAGGAATTACTAATGGAAATATGTTTTTTTGGTAGCTTGACTCTCAACAGCAGCATAAACAATATTATAACAGAACTGATTTATATCTAAAAGCAAATAACTGAACATACTGTACATGGTGAATTATCATGGCTATTTTACCAGCAGTTTACATTTTCACCTAAAATAATTGTCCATTAATTAAGTATATTGATATTTCATAGATAAAATGAAAGGAAGAGAAGGAGGAGAGAAGAAGGAAATCATTTTTATCTGTAGGAAATATATTTTTAAACAATCTATAATTGCTAGTTATCCTTTGAAATTGGAGGCACAAATATACCACCTCATCTTCCTTTTAATAAGTAGGAGTAAATTTCTAGAGCAAATTGCTAACATTGTTTAACTGAGTTGGCTTCAGACAGCTTCTCACAGTCATTGACATAGCAGTTGCTGACCTTTTTTCTTCTAGCTCCATCCTTTTACAGAAAACACATTTAACAGCTGTGGAAACAAACAGGGCATATTTGGCAAAAGTCGAAGCCAGATGCCAAAGTCTGCATTTTATTTTATTTTTTCCTAGCAGCAGCATCTGGGTCTGTTGCTAACTCTTCAGTCTCATCTCAGTTGGCTCTTTGACCATTTCCTTTTCTGGCTGGCAAGAGAGATGAGTTGTTTTGACTCTCATGCAGCTACAGGGCAATTTTTTTGTTCTTTGACACTAATCTACCATTCTTCTTCAATTTTCATCTATTTATTTGTTTATTTTAAATGATATTTCATTACAATTAAACACAGAGCCATTTTCTTAATCTCTTCACTTGCTAGTCAACCATCATGCTGCAGAGAGGTATTGTTGTTAATATTGTTCTCACAGAAACAAATTGTTATCTCTTGCAAAATCTAGAAACTACTTATAATATAGAGAATGTATGTGACAAAAATGATGTTGTCAGATTGCTAAAGCTCCCAAGTGACCATTAAAAAAGAAAAAAAAAGCTAAAACCAGAATCAACTTAAAAAGAAACAACAATATCAACCTTTCAGTAGAATTTATTAGGAAAATTTGACAGAAAGGGGTTTAGATAATTTGTTTCCTAGGGTATCCTTCAAAGGTACAGTTTAAACACTTTATGGAGACAGAACAGGTGCTGAACTTTCTGCTATCCCAGTAGAACCATCTCCTCTCTCTCAAGGATGCATTCCCCTCTACATAGATCAAACTGTCTGGATGGTCACACCAATGAAAAAGAGGCATGGATTTAAAGCATGGGTGGCCACATTGATGGTCCAAGAGCTTCCTTGGACCAAAGACATTGCATATTCCAAAGACATTGCATAATCAACAACAGCACCAAGTATATTCAAGTTAAATTATTAAGCTAGCCTTACAAATAGAACCTGGTCTCTCCCTACCCAGACTGATTGGTTAGCTTTAAATAAGGCCAATGGCAAAAGCATATTTCAGTGCTCTTATTGTCATGAGGTCATCCTTAGTAATGCTTATCCATGCTCAGTTGAATTGTTTTCCCATAGTGGTATCTAAAACTTTTTTTAAATAAATATAATTCAACATAAGTAGTAGAATACAGTAAACACAGTTAACAACAAGAATAAAATTAATAATTTGCCTTGACATTTGAGGACACCAACACAATAAAATATATCATTACATCACACTAGTTTAACTATTGGTTTATACTATTATGGTAATATCTCAACATTTTTTTTCAGATTAGCAAAATGCCAGTTCAGAAATTCAGCCCTTAAGTGTCTTCCGAATTAGTAATCATGTCACCATGAGCAATGGTGCATAGCATTTTAGCCAATAAGCTTGATTTTCATAGCTTATCCTTCAAGCAATTCTGTTATCTTTCCCAGCTTAAAAGGTCAAAAATATATAAAAAAACAACTTGGTATCATTCAAATACTTGAAAAATTAAAAATCACAGCTAATCCTGATATTCCCCTGTGTTTTGTATAGTTTAAAGTTAAAATTCTGTACCATGCTAGTATATGTTCCTTGTTTTCTGTACTGAGTTTCAGCTGTTCCATCTTTCAATAAGAATAATATCAAAATGACTGTAATCCTTAATTTTAGGATAGATAGGTAATTTCATTGAGTTATAACCAATTAATAGTACTACAGTACACTGGCACAATGCTATGGACCAGCTAATACTTTTATCAGTGGAGAGAAAGTTAGTGATATGGTGAGCATTGCAGCCAATTATTATGATATAAACCCTAGTAATGCTTATGTGTCATAGTGTTATTAATTTTACATAATCTGACTAGTAAAGACAATTCTAAAAAAAAATGGGGATCCAGGACTGAAAAGAGTACTCATAGTCAAAGATAATAAAGTAAGAATGATTTCTTACTGAAACTTCTTATTTCCTTGGCAAATTGCTTGATGAAGAGATCTGGGACTTTGAATACCTGCATACTCCTTTTTTTGTAATTTTTCTTAATTCAAATAATGGCACTAATTCAGAGAGAAAAAATGTACTCCCTTCCTGTTGTCCATCTTGGCTACATTGCAGCTACATTTTATGTACCGTAACATTTATCTTATGCTTCTCACTAAAGAACTACCCTAGTGTTATAAAATCTGTCTGATGTTTGGAAGTATTTTTATTGCTATAGAAAGATATACAAAGGGCACATGCATATAAAGACATGCCACAATCCAGAATGTTAGCAATCAGGACCAGGTAGTATGTGTTTTTGAGTCTATATTTTGGGGACAAGTGACATCATTCAAAAATATTTATCAACTTTTCCTCCAATTTGAAAGCAAGTTACCAAATTAAAAAGTAATATAGTATGTTAAGACCTGTCCTTGTAATTATAACTTTGCTTTAAAGATTGATCTCCTTACACACTATATAACACTATGTCACGTGGTCAGTAGTTTCCATTTTTGAAGATCAGTCACTATTGTTCTCTGACATTCATCTTACACTGCACTATTTTGAGGGGGGGATTTGTTAAAGAAAATATATATTTATCCAGATAATCAGCAAATTCCATACATATTCCAGGATTCAGTTCAGTGCTGAAAACTTGAAAGTCATTTTTGGTGTTCTTACTGAATATTCTTGGTAATTTTAATGGTGAAGAACCCAATGACTATTTTATGGGATGCTTGTATTATGACCATTTTCAAGGATGAAAAATCTTCTCAACTTTCTCCTTTTAAAACTTTTAACGAGAATACAGTAAAATAATAATAGGAATAAAAAATATACCATTTAGAATATACATATTTATTTTATCATTGATTGTATACATATTATTACATTTTAAACTGCACATAATATATTTTTATACCTTGGATATTTTCCACAAATATTTGTTTAATAATTTTTTAATAGTCAACCTATGTTTAACAAAATTGACACATCACTGTGTTTTTCATTAGTCATATTTAAAAGCTTTATTATTATTAAATTCTAGTTTTTAATATGCATTTTTATCTATAGCAAGTTAGTTGCCATTCAACTGTAATGCACATAATCTATATCACAATGAAAAAAGGAACAGATTAAATTTGATTATGCAATTGCATAAAAAATCTTATTTGCAGAGAAATTTAATTGATGTGCATCTATGATAGATCCATGCAAGAGCATGAAATACATAATATGATGACTAACAGAATATTATTTTAGAATTTTGAATTTTTCAGTCTTTGGAAAATAAGAAAAAAACCCAATGAAATCATCTATTTAAATGGCCTTTTAAAAATATCTGACAATAGAAGCTTCTAAAATAAATGAGAAGAGTTTTGTTAAATCAACTTCTGAATGCCTATTAATTTTCTGAAAATAAAGGAACACCTTGTATATCATAACTTATTACAGTAAAGCATTCATTTTAAAGTATCACACTTATGACAAATATCCATAAAATTCATCTTGCTGTATAAATTCAGTTTAATAATCTGAGATAGCAAATGTTTTATTCATTTATTTATTTGCTTTTGTATATTATTAAAACTGTCCATACAGACTTTGAAAATTTAATAACTTCCAAACGTTTTGGTAGCATGCATCTAGATTATACTAATTATTATTAGCTAATAATGTACTGACTTTGACTGTTGCTCCAATATACTACCTGACTAGTTGACTGAAGTGATCTAAAAATTCAAAAATCAATAATAAATTAAGTTCTTCACAACATCTTGGTCAAAGCTACCTTGAACCAAAGTAACAATGCTGTAATATGTCCTTTTTAATCAAGACTGAAATTACTGGTTATGTAGATATTGAGTTTATCCAATAAATTGATCCTTTGAATTGTTTATATTATAAAACATTACACAAGATTAAGTGTAGGTGGAGATCCTGTACTTGCAAGCATCTCAGTGAAATCACTTGATAGCATTCAAGTTGAGCTTAATTTTAAAATATTCTTGTTTCAGAAAGAACTGAAGGTTTTTTTTTCAACAGATTGTTTTTATGGCCATTAAGTAATGTGATTTTATAACTATTTTTCATTAATAACAATAAGGACTATTTTTAGTTGCAATCCGCATCAATCTAAGTTTAAAAATATTAGTTTATATGAATTTTAATGCTAACTACAGATGCTAATCAAAAGTATTTCCTGCATCAAGTCAAATCAAATCAAATTTTATTATTCCCTGAATCTTTGATGTTCTATAGTGAGGAAAAGAAAAGAAAAAGTAGAGAAAAATATCTACATTTATAGTGAAAAAAAAATGCTAAGTAGGGTTCAGTATAAAAAAAAGGGTTGCCTATAGTCTTAGGAAAATTCAACTATATGCTGCTGTAAAACATCCTGCACCAAACCTTACTTCCTAGAGCTGCTGCCTTCTTGGACATGATTTGGCCCTGATTTGGTTGTCTTTTTATTCCATTTCTAAGCCTAGATAATTGTCATCTTCAAGCACAATTTGACTAACCCTGCTTAACTTCCAAGATCAGCCAAGGCTGCCAAGGCACCAACAATTTCTGTTCGGTCAAATATAATAAAACTGAATGGTGTTCTGGATACAAACTACATGAGCACATACTGTAAAAAGCAGTAAGGAAAACAGAGGTTGTAAAGTCAGGAAATTATATACCTTTTGTTGTTGTTTAAGTCTATGGGAAACTTGTTTACAGCTGTCTCCTGGTTGTATGGATAAGTTAGTTTGTACCTGATTGCTTTTGTGTTTTATTTTTGCTTTCTATTATATATTTTTATTTGTTTTATTGCAAGCTGTTTAGAGTCACGTAAAAATGAGAAGGGTATATATATTAAATCAAACAAATAAATTAAATAAATTTAGAACATCAGCAGCAACCTTCTTAGTAAACTATAGGACAAGGTTATTTGTGTATGCATTTTTTAATGTTCTGTTTGATGTTTCCATTTGTTCTGAAAATTGGTGCTTTTCCTTGCAATTCTGAACATCTAATTCTAAGGACAGGGTCAATCTGATTTATATGATCCCTGTAAAATCTTTACTGCTATTGCAAACCGGATATCAAATTATTATTTCTTTTCCAATATAGATTACAAAAAACAAACAAAAAAACTACTAACCATAAATTGAAATTGCAAAAAAGAAATTCAGCCAATATATCAGGAGCAATTTTTCATGTTGAGAATAATAAGCACTCTGAATGGCTTCATGAAAAATTTGTTGAGGCAAAAGGTATCAATGCCATTTGAGAAACAATTAATTATCATCCTTGGGGAAGTAGACTACTAAAAAGAATGTGTCCTCGTGGACCAAGTGACCTTCATGCATTCTCCAAAAGATATTTCATGTACTTATAATTCTGTTGAAGAAAATTTCAACATTTGGGCCTGAGAAATTCTGCTGCTATTTATTCCTTTATTATAGGAACAATTCCAGATAATGTCACAATAAGCAATCCTCCTTGATAGGACCAGAATATATTAACTGATTATACAAAGCATATGATTATCTTTGCCTCCCTATATCTCAGTTATAAACAACCTACAGTATGTCCATCTGAGTATAGAAAAATGCATTTTAAAAAGGATGTAAAGCATAGGTGACAATCAAAGAAGATCTGAGTGGTAAATAAGATACTTAATGAAATTGCTTGAGATGCATAGAATCCAGGAGCTCAGATCTTGCTTTGATTAAGGCCATTCAAGTGTCCCATGTCATACTCATAGTTATATATTTTTCCAATTGAAAAATCTTTTTTCCCTGGGCCAACATTTTAAGGATTTGATCTTAGCAAGGGCTTTTATGCCAACTTGTATCTTATATCAAACTCTGGGTAGAAACGTGAATTAGTGGTTAATTGACATTAAATATAAAAGTGAAATCCATACAGTGGATTGTCTTTTATAAGCTGATTTAGCAACATGACCTGGTGGGAGACGCCAGAATGTCATATCAAGCATCTTTGGTAGTGTATCAGGGTAAATTTAAAGTTCTTCCACCAATAGTTGAAAGCTTGAATTGTTTTAGGGTTGTGGATGGAGTAGATGCCTCTTTCAGCTCTAACTGCAAAAGCTTTGAGTATTTGCATCTTAGAAAGTAGGTGTGGATTTATTCAAATGACTGTTAAAATCTCTACAGTTCTGTACCTTAGCACATTATGGGTGATTCTTTAACCTTATAGCCCTTTAGTATCAGGACAAGGATTTACTTAGTCCAATTTTCACTGACCCCAATTTCACGTTAGAGCATTACAGAGAGTACCATGTAATATACTATTCTGATCTTTATAGGTAGAGACACGTCATAGCACTTGAATATCTTTCCCACAGCCTTTATGGCTTCACAACCAAATGTTGACCTGAACCATTTTTATTGACTGCTTATTCCTTTACTATTGATGGTTAATCTTAAAAGACAAAACCTATCTTCTTCATTTCAGTATTTTCATTGCCAGTTCTAAGACTGGTTGTTCTGTCTATTGTTGTTGTTAGTTTGGTCTT
The DNA here is from genome assembly GCF_964194415.1 of Vipera berus. Classification (NCBI taxonomy): domain Eukaryota; kingdom Metazoa; phylum Chordata; class Lepidosauria; order Squamata; family Viperidae; genus Vipera; species Vipera berus. Next base: position 43,719,847 of record NC_138206.1, on the reverse strand, counting down.
TTTATTTTAATTTTAATCCCCCCCTCCCCTGTTTCATTTTTAGTGTTAGGGTTGGCATATCCTTTGCATTTTTGTCCAGCATGGTAGTGTCCTTAGCACCAAATTCATCTTCTAATCCTTCTTCTCTCAGTATGCATTGAACATATAATTGGAAAAATATGGCCTCGTCACATTTCTTTGCCAACTTGGAACCACTCTGTTAGCCATAATATCTCTGCATTGTGAGTTCCTGACCTGTATATGTTTCTCATGAAGCCAATTATATGTTCTAGATATTACTACATCTATCTATCCATAGGAACAGTTTAGAACATAAAAAAGTTAATTTGTAAGGAGAGAAAAAAACAAAAACAAAAAAGGAGGACAATATTGGTATTTTAATGACTACTATTCTAAATATTGTATAATTGATATGGATATGGAAATGAGATAAATAAGAACTGGATTATATTACCAGATATTGAAGAAAATTGTGTAAAGGGAAAGGAGGTTATTTAGCAATATAAAAATGAGAAGTCTTAAACGTTTTAATTTCAATATCAATGTAAAATTAAAGCTAGAAAAATAGATAAGGTGTTTGATGTGTTAAAGATGGAATGTTAAAATTTGAAATATACTAAAAGATATATATATATATATATATATATATATATATATATATATATATATATATGCAAATTATTCAAGTTGCTAATAAAGAATTTTGGGAGGCTGAGATGGCCATTTCGAACTCTTTATGTTCTCATCAGTCAGTCATACCCTTTATCTGAGATTCGAACCTGGGCTGATTGTATCTTAGGCAGTTGTTTTTAACTTGCTGAGCCACAGGTTCTTTCTCTCTTTTTATTAGCTCGAAGGCAAGGCAAATATATGTTAAGTATTTGTCAAGGCTTTTTGAAAGCACCTTGCTAATTAACTCTTTCATTCCTGTTTTGGCCTATCTTCAAGGCTTATCCACAGGATATAGTCAACTATGACAGCTCATTATTTGTGCAAATTATTCAAGTTGCTAATAAAGAATTTTGGGAGGCTGAGATGGCCATTTCGAACTCTTTATGTTCTCATCAGTCAGTCATACCCTTTATCTGAGATTCAAACCTGGGCTGATTGTATCTTAGGCAGTTGTTTTTAACTTGCTGAGCCACAGGTTCTTTCTCTCTTTTTATTAGCTCGAAGGCAAGGCAAATATATGTTAAGTATTTGTCAAGGCTTTTTAAAAGCACCTTGCTAATTAACTCTTTCATTCCTGTTTTGGCCTATCTTCAAGGCTTATCCACAGGATATAGTCAACTATGACAGCTCATTATTTGTGCAAATTATTCAAGTTGCTAATAAAGAATTTTGGGAGGCTGAGATGGCCATTTCGAACTGACTGATGAGAACATAAAGAGTTCGAAATGGCCATCTCAGCCTCCCAAAATTCTTTATTAGCAACTTGAATAATTTGCACAAATAATGAGCTGTCATAGTTGACTATATCCTGTGGATAAGCCTTGAAGATAGGCCAAAACAGGAATGAAAGAGTTAATTAGCAAGGTGCTTTTAAAAAGCCTTGACAAATACTTAACATATATTTGCCTTGCCTTCGAGCTAATAAAAAGAGAGAAAGAACCTGTGGCTCAGCAAGTTAAAAACAACTGCCTAAGATACAATCAGCCCAGGTTCGAATCTCAGATAAAGGGTATGACTGACTGATGAGAACATAAAGAGTTCGAAATGGCCATCTCAGCCTCCCAAAATTCTTTATTAGCAACTTGAATAATTTGCACAAATAATGAGCTGTCATAGTTGACTATATCCTGTGGATAAGCCTTGAAGATAGGCCAAAACAGGAATGAAAGAGTTAATTAGCAAGGTGCTTTCAAAAAGCCTTGACAAATACTTTATATATATATATATATATATATATATATATATATATATATATATATATATATATATATATATATATATATATATATATATATATATATATATATATACACACTATTAAATGACTGATGGGTAGCAATAAGAAATATATTAATTTAGATAAGAGATAGTATGTATTAAAGGGAAAAAGAGAGAGGAAGTATTGATTATAACTTGGAAATTTGTAATAATATGTATTTGTCTGAAATGGAACTATTGTAACCCGGACACCATGTTGTTTTTTAAAGATATTATTGTAATAATGGAAAACTAATAAATATATATATACAAAAAAAAAGTTAATTTCCAGAAATTATTCCAGAATAATTTCATTATTGAGTTTCCCAATCCCTAACCCCCACACACAAACACTTAATACTAAGAATAAGCAGCCCAGAAAACTAAGTCTATTATTATTATTATTATTATTATTATTATTATTATTATTATTATTATTATTATTATTATTATTATTATTATTATTATTATTATTATTATTATTATTATTATTATTATTATTTCTAAGGTAAATAAGCTTTTAGGTTATAAATTTCCTTGATATGGAGCATATACAAAAAGCTAAATAACACATTGAATTTCAAACAAAACAAGGAATAAGTTGTCGATGAAGTATGTAAGTTTCAGACTTGAAGGAGCAGAAGGGAACTAGTTTATGAACTATATTTAATGATGGATGACTTCTGAGCACTAGGGAAAATATATTATTTCTTCCCATTTAAAAATTTATTAGGACTTGCAAGACCTGAAGAACATTTGGTAAATAGAAAGAGCATGTGAAAATTTTAAATAAAAATAAAGGCTTAATTGAATGATTATGTCTTGAACTACTGCACTGCAAAACAACAAGCAAACCAAAACCAGCCCCAAATAAATATGCACACACAGAAAGCTAAATCCAGCTTGTCCTAGTTTTGCTTCTCCCTTTGTCTTTAATTTTGTCAGTATCAGTTCAACTATAATGAAGTAAGCAAAATTGCTCAAATACTGGAGTTAATTAATGTGCTCTTATGTAGACTAAAAGCATTCTATGAAGCCCCTGGGGTTCACTTCTTAAACTCTCAGAAGCTTTTCCATGTCAGTCCTTAAGTGTCCTCACCTCTCTGTTTTGCCATGTTCTGTATTTCAGATTGCTAGCTCCAGATAACTAAATGGAAGATGGATTCTGTTATATACTGGGTTCGTTGCTTGATTGACGAGACGAGGCGAGTTCAGCAAGAATCATTCTTTATTTGCTTACAGGAAATGAACTGAGAAACAGGGCTGCAAATGCAGCTATTTATACCCTGGCCTCTAGGCAGCGGCTAATAGGTTTAAAGCAACCTATTGCTGCCCTAGAAGCAGCCAATGGTGGCGCTGGAGATGGGTTGTCTGAGGAGCTGGGAGCCATTAGCCAGCTTCCCTGCTTAAACAACCTTCCAGCGAATTAACGCCACATGATACTCTTTGTTGTTGTTAGCTGCGAAGTCGTGTCCGACCCATCGCGACCCTATGGACAACATTCCTCCAGGCCTTCCTGTCCTCTACCATCTTCTGGAGTCCATTTAAGCTCGCGCCTACTGCTTCAGTGACTCCATCCAGCCACCTCATTCTCTGTCGTCCCCTTCTTCTATTGCCCTCGATCTTTCCCAGCATTAGGCTCTTCTCCAGTGAGTCCTTCCTTCTCATTAGGTGGCCAAAGTACTTGAGTTTTAGCTTCAGAATCTGGCCTTCTAAAGAGCAGTCAGGATTGATCTCCTCTAGGACTGACCGGTTTGATCGCCTTGCAGTCCAAGGGACTCGCAGGAGTCTTCTCCAGCACCACAGTTCAAAGGCCTCAATTCTTTGGCGCTCAGCCTTTCTTATGGTCCAACTTTCACTGCCATACATTGCAACTGGGAAGACCATAGCCTTGACTATACGCACTTTTGTTGACAGGGTGATGTCTCTGCTTTTTAGTGTGCTGTCTAGATTTGCCATGGCTTTCCTCCCCAGGAGCAAGCGTCTTTTAATTTCTTGGCTACAGTCCCCGTCTGCAGTGATCTTGGAGCCCAGGAAAATAAAATCTGTCACTACCTCCATTTCTTCCCCATCTATTTTCCAGGAATTGAGAGGGCCAGATGCCATGATCTTGGTTTTCTTAATGTTAAGTTTCAACCCAAGTTTTGCACTCTCCTTCTTCACCTGCAACAAGAGGCTCTTTAGTTCTTCTTCACTTTCTGCCATTAGAGTGGTATCATCTGCGTATCTTAGGTTGTTGATATTTCTTCCGGCAATCTTAATTCCAGCTTTTGATTCATCTAGCCCTGCCTTTCTCATGATGTGCTCTGCATATAAGTTAAATAGGCAAGGTGACAGTATGCAGCCTTGCCGGACTCCTTTCCCAATTTTGAACCAATCAGTGGTTCCGTGTCCAGTTCTCACTGTTGCTTCTTGACCCGCATATAGGTTTCTCAAGAGACAAATAAGATGGTCTGGTATGCCCATCTCTTTAAGAACTTGCCACAGTTTGTTGTGATCCACACAATCAAAGGCTTTAGCATAGTCAATGAAGCAGAAGTAGATGTTTTTCTGGAACTCCCTAGCTTTCTCCATGATCCAGCGTATGTTGGCAATTTGATCTCTAGTTCCTCTGCCTCTTCGAAATCCTGCCTGTACTTCTGGTAGTTCTCGATCCACATACTGCTGAAGTCTAGCTTGTAGGATTTTAAGCATGACTTTACTAGCATGAGAAATGAGTGCAATGGTGCGATAGTTTGAACATTCTTTGGCACTGCCTTTCTTTGGAATTGGAATGTAAACTGATCTTTTCCAATCCTGTGGCCACTGTTGAGTTTTCCAAATTTGCTGGCAAATTGAGTGTAGCACTTTTACTGCATTGTCTTTTAACATTTTGAATAGCTCAGCTGGAATACTGTCACTTCCACTAGCTTTGTTGTTGCTCAGTTTTTCTAAGGCCCACTTCACTTCACATTCTAGGATGTCTGGCTCGAGGTCAGTGACCACCTCATTGTGATTATGAGGTGGCACTGCTGCAACTCCAAAGAGAAACCTAATTGGTGCAAAACCAAATAACTTGTAAAATATGACAATGTCATGGGAGCAGTAGCAGATGCCAATCCCAAGCAAGTGCAAATGTCATCCGTGAGGGGTCTTAATCACTTAATGACCAAAATTCCACTCTTAGTTGTGCCTCTAAATTGAAGACGACCTGTATTTTGACTTCCCTATTTAAATTCACTTTTTCCTCGATGGTTCATCTGGCTTATTACAACATTGCCATTCCATTTATTAAATGATAACTATTTTTTTTAAATGATAACTTACCAGTTACTTTATCCAACTGTATTTTAAGACTAGTTTAAAAATTAAACTAGTGTTAGGACATTGTTTTATTTCCACTTGTTAGACATATGTGTACTTGTATTGTTGTTTTTGAGCTAATTATGTCCCATTTTAAAAGCTATTGCCCACTTTTCAGAAGTACCATCGATAAATCTATGACATGGATAACACTGTGTAAAGATTGTATTATTATCTGTACATGTTCTATTATTAATGTTACATATTTAAATAGAGAGTGTAATACTAAGGGAGGGCATTAGAAGAATTTTCAATAGAGATAAAATGTGACTATTTTCAACAGAGGTAAAAAATAAAAATCCCTTCAAAATTTATCAGAAAACTTTTTGTGGGATATATTTTAGTTTTACTCTAATTAGGTTATGATTGAGTTACTGTTTAGCCATTTCCTCATAACTTTGGGCAATATTTTCATGATGACCTGCTGGTTGATGAAAATCACAGAAAAGTTTGGTTCATGGTGATCACTCTTTGCTTCTTCCTTTTCAGTCTGTGTGATCTCTGGAATTTCATCATGACAGTGTTGCCACTTGGCTCTGCTATATAGTTCATAGTTTAAAAAATGGCTTTAAAGCCATTCATATCTCGTTCATGCCAATGATATGAGAAGCTTGAAAGCATGAAGTCATAGAATGCTAGGCTACATGTATATAAAAAAAGAGCATATAGTGTCCTGTAATCCAGAAATCTATATTCAATATTTATGAGGTAACTATGCAGTAGCTATACTTACTCAGCTTAATTTACACATGCATGCATATGATGTGGTCATATGTAAGTCATACATTGGTCACATAGTGTTACATGGACCTCAAAACCAACTGTTTTCTACAGGTAGACCTCAATTTATGATTGGGACCAGATTTCCATTGCTAAGTGATGTGGTCATTAGGCCAAATATACTGTGACCGTATCATTTAACAAGACAGTTCCAATCACATTTGTGATTGTTAGAACGATACCATTGTTACATAAGGACCTGATGTTTCTCCTGCCATGTTCATCTATGCTTCAGCTACCCACACCCACTATCTTCTCTACATCTCTGCCCTTTAGAATGCCCTGCAATCTGCTGCATACCCCTGCCACATGCCTTTTTTGTTCCCTGCCACTACTGTCCATAGCTGATTTTCTTATTCTCTTCTTCCAGCTGTTAGGACAGGATCCAGGGTCTGGGCAAAGGGATATACACAGTGTGATATACTAAATGAGTGCAGAGGGTAGCCAACCCTGGGATATACACAGTGAAAGTAGAGGGTGGCCAACCATCATCTGCCAAAGGGAACTCAGTTAGACCCAGCCAGGGAGAAGAACAGTGGGACATCAAGGCATGGGAATCTCCATTCAAGGGTGAGACAGGATAGTTGCCGGCAGCCCTGAACAAAGATGGAGGTTGTGTGGGAAGCACTGTTTGGGGTGGTAGCAAAATTAGAATAAGTGGAGGGGCTCATACCTTGTGGAGGTGCAACATGCACTCTGCAGCTTTTATTGCAAGCGTTCCAGGAGCAAGTAGATAAACTCTGCTCTGAACTTTAGTGGACGTTTATGAGTCTGTCTCTGGGTGTCCATATATGTCTTCATCTTCTTCTCCTCTAAATGTCTACCCAGATTTCTAGTATGTTCTAAACTTCACTAAAGAATCACCTTAATGGTACATTTTGTTCCTGGTTATAAGCATATCTCAAATTTGTATGCAGTTCAAACAAAAGAATATCTTTATACATGACCGCCTCATTGAAATTATGTAAATTTCATATTCTGTTCTGAACTTGCCTGTCAAAGTTATAAAAATAACTATAAAGAGGAATGAAAGATACCTTGTTAAAAGAAGTTATTCTTATCTTGTAATAATGTGTCATGCAGCTGCATTACTATGTATTTCCACATAATCACTATTGTTTGCAATGGAGGTACTATTTCATTACATGAAGTTATTTTGAAATAACATGCTATATCTCACAATGAAAAAAAATCATCATTTAGAAGCTGAGAACATTCAAGTTTGGCTCTTATATCATAACACATATTTTAATGTTCTTTAAATTACTTAATGTGTCTTAATATTCCCAAAAGCCCACTTTGATTACCATTAGTTACACAGATCACATTATTCTTTTAATATAGAATGCTCTGTGCTGAAAAATGTTTCTGTATTATTATTTCCAGAAAAATGGACAGTGTCTCAGTTATGACTACCCTAAACATGTCAATGAGTCTATACCTTAACTTAACTCCATCCAATAGCTCAGTTAGCAATGCAGGATTTCCCAAGACAAACTCTATATACTGTTGGGAGATATGGTTTCAGATTTCTCATACAAAGTCTTAAATAAAGACGTCTGTAAATCACTGGTAAAGTCCATGTTCTTCATACAAAATATATATAATTCATCTCCTGGTTTCTCTGATTAAAAAGGTCTAAGTGAAGTAAAATATTTTGTTTGAAGAATTGACATTTTCTTATCAACACAGGACAAGAGATGTGGTGGGATCTAAAAGACAATAATAGAAGAAGCAAAAGGAGGGCAGCTTTATACTTCTGGTTCTATCAAGCTCCTATCTTCACTGTGTCTGTTTAGAAAGGATATTTGCCTACCATAAAACAGATTCAGAGGTCTCACTACTGCCCAGATTTATATTGGTATCTTTCCAAAACTGTTTATTTCTATTTTAATTCTTCTGTCTTCCTTGTACTTTTACTTTTGGTAAAGAAGTTTCCATTCTGAAATGTGTCTCTTTTCTAATTGTGTAACCAAACATTCAGGGCATTTATCTTAAATATAGACTTGAGTTATAGGTCTGCATTTAACTGGATCTGAATAATTAATAATAGTATATTATTACATAAATGTATTGTTGTGTTGTATTGCATTATTGAAATATTGGATTATTAACAAATAATTTAGTCCACTGTGAATGGAGGGCTCCAGTTTTGGCTTCACTTATTACTTAGGTTACTTACTTAGATTATTAGATTACTTCATTATTAGAGAATAGGATAGAACCACAAGATAATGATAACCAGCAAATACACACACACACACACACACACACACAAATACACACATTATTTATAGAAATGAAATATTAGAAAGACATGAAAAACAAAGAAAGTGTAATGTTCCTTTTATGGTCAGGAAGGGTAAAGCAAGAACAGTACTTGACTACAATGCATTCGAGGTTCAAATAATATCAAATAGACTTTCTAGACATTCCATTAATATGACAATTATGCAAGTATATGCTTCAATCATTAATGCAGAAAAAGAGTAGGCTGATAATTTTTTTTGATCAAGTTCAATTTGAAATGACAAACTATGCAAACAAGATGTGTTGCTTGAAGACTGGAATGTCAAAAGCTGGAAATATCAAGGAGGGAAATTTAATTCGACTGTATGGTTGAAGAAAACAAAATGAAGCAGGAAAATGACTTAACAACTTCTGCCAAACCAGCATCTTTTTTTCTTTACTAGCCTAGTTATCAAACAACCAAAACTATACCTATATACATGGACATGATCAGATATCAAATTATGTAGCAGCTAAGACTTAGACAAAGACTGACTGGAGCAAATCACTAATTGTTCACATGTAAGTTCTAGATTATACTAAAATAGGAGGGAAAAGAATTGTTTTTGTAATATGATTTTGAGAATATATTCAACATTTTTAAGGAAAACATCAAGAACAGCTTTGAAGTTCTGAACTTCTTTGATTGGGAACTAGAGGTATTGCAGAATGAAATCTAAGAAGTTTTTCAGGAAGAATATAAAAAGAGACTGCAAAAGATCAAGAAAGAGAAGAAAGCAAACTGGATGTCAGAAGAAACTATGGAAATTGCCAAAAAGAGAAGCCAAAGACAGGAAAGGCAAAAGAAAAAAAAAATCGGGAAGGAATTTAGCAAAGAATTTCACAGCAGACATATGAAGTAATATTGCAGCAACATCTATAAAGACCTTGAAGATAGAAACAGACAAGGAAAAACATTTCAAGATCTCTAAACTTAGAAAGCAGGTCCAACATGAATTGATTAATTAAAGGACATCAACAGGACATCAGAGAAAATCCAACAAAATTGGAAGAAAGTTCTGTACAATAGAAATGTCAACAACCAAATAGAAGACATTTTCAACTTAAAAGAACTTCTATTAATGAAAAAAATAAAGTTAGAACAATATTATCTCATTACCATTTATCTACAGAAATATGGCAAGCAACAAAAAAGAATGAATACAAGTTCCAACCAAGCTATGCCACAGTTCTGAAAAATAATTGCTTTCCAACAGATTGGAAGACGACAATTTATATCCCAAAGAAAAAGACTTAAAAGAGTATGCAAACTATTGTTAATTTCATATACTAGCAAAATAACATTTTGGACCATAGATTAAAAATTAACATAGAAAGGGAAATTCCAGATGTTCAGTCTGGTTTTAGAAAAAGTGATGGAACAAGAGATTTATTGCTGATGCATACTAGATGATTAAGAAAACCAAAGAATATGAAAAGCAAATCAGTATTCCTTTATTACAGGGACACGGTGGCTCAGTGGGTTAGGACACTGAGCTTGTCGATCAGAAGGTCGGCACTTTGGTGGGTCGAATCCTGAGTGCCGCATAGCAGAGTGAGCGCCTGTTACTCGTCCCAGCTTCTGCCCACCTAGCAGTTCAAAAGCATGTAAAAATGCAAGTAGAAAAATAGGGACCACTACGGTGGGAAGGTAACAGCGTTCCATGCGCCTTTGGCGTCTAGTCATGCCGGCCACATGACCACGGAGATGTCCTCGGACAAGCGCTGGCTCTTCGGCTTTGAAACGGAAATAAGCACTGGCCCCTAGAGTTGGAAATGACTAGCACACATGTGCAGGGGAACCTTTACCTTTACCTTTTATTCCTTTATTGGTTATAAAAAAAGGTCTTTGATTGTGAAGCTGTGGAATGTTTTAACAAATGGAAATCTCAACTCATCTCATTGTCCTCATGCAAAATCTATGTACAACCCCATGACATGACATCATGGACATAACATGTTGAAAGTTGGTAGAGGAGTAAGACAAGGCTATATACTGTTCCTTTATTTATTTAGCCTGTGTGTGGAATATATTAAGAGAAACTGAATTGGAGGAAAAAGACCATGATTTTATATCAAATCCCCTTTTTCTCTCTCTAGAGTATAAACTGGGAGAAGATCCCTGTTTTACTAAACTTAAAGAATTGTTCTCAAATCCACTAATCACAGTCCTACAGTGTTAAGTGCAATTTGGATATAATAAAGGAGAATATTGTAGTTCAGGGCTGAAATGAGAAATCCTTGGTGCTCTCTGAGCTTAGTTGTTTTCTTGCAGATGTTTCATTACTCAAACAAGTAACATCATCAATGCTAGTAAGGAGTGCTCTCAGTTTATATTCTAGTGGTTTTCTCTGTCATTGTTGGTGGAGGTGATCTTAGAGGTTCTTTGGATGGGCTGTTTACTGTTGGCTTGTTTCACAGTTCCTTGATTGGGGTATTGTTTATTTGATTGTTGGTCTGATGTTAATCTTGGCATTAATCTATGCTCATCTGGGTGCTGATTGCTGATGTGGAGGTGTTTTACTCTCTTTGTTCCATTTTTGGATTGTTGATTGTCTCTTTTTTATAGTATATAGATATTGCGTCTATTGATGGCTAACTTGTCAGAGTGCCAGGCTTCTAGAAATTCCCTAGCTTTTTTGGACTTGGCTTGGTCTAGGATGGTCACAGTTTCCCAACTGAAACTATGGTTAAGTCTGTCTGTATGTTGTGAAATTAAAGAGTTTTCATCATATCTTTAGTCTGCTAACTGATATTCATCAATGCATTCTGCTAGTCTTCTGCTTGTTTGTCTTATGTAGTGCCTGTTGCAGTCATTACATTGTATGCCCTGTTTTTTTATTTCTGGGTCTAATTAGGATATTTTTTTTAATTTATTTAGGATATTTTGAAGGCTTGTGTGCTATGCTGATTCCATGTGATTGTAGTAGTCTGTTGTTGGTTTCTGAGATGGTCTTGATTTATGGCAGTGTTATTCTTTTTAGGGCTTCTGTTGGTTGCACTGTATTGGGTTGAGGGGTTAAGAACTTTTTGATAAGTTTACATAGATATCCATTTTGTTGGAATAGGTTGTATAGGTGTTCTGTTTCCTTTTTCTCCTGTTCATAGCTTTCTGCAGTGAGTTTGGGTCTTATGCAGCTGCTTTTGTGGGAGGTTGTGTTGTTGCTTTTGTAGTGGAGCACCTTTTTTTTGCACACTTATGTTTCTAGTTTTCTGCTATGGTCTCTGCTGATCAGGTTGTCCTGGAAGGATAATGAGTTGTTGTTTTCTTCTCCTCTGGTAAACTGGATTCCTTTGGAGATGTTAACAATGAGTGCTTTCTTTTTTATTATGGTTAAGGTATCATCTACATATGGGTAATAAAACATTTGCAAAGAAAGCATCCAAGCTCAGAGCATCAAGGATTCCTAATTTGGATGTAGCTTTTTAAATTACTTTTGCTTTTGGTCAGTTGAAGGGACAGCACTAACTGGCCGATTGTGTTCTTAGTGTGTTCTCATCATTCCTAAGTCAGCAAAAGTGAAAATGATCTTGCTTTTTCAGAGGAAAGAAGACAATATAATGAAGAAGTATTCCATAGTTAATATAAGAATTAAGAACTAATAATTTCCTTTTTTTTTTTTTTAATTCCATTTATATCCCGCCCTTCTCCGAAGACTCAGGGCGGCTTACAAACTTAGCAGTAGCCTTCATTCTATGTATAAGCCTGCTTATTAGGGCTTTCCCCCCACAAGCGGCATTATTACAAAGTCAGCTTAATTGCCCCCAACAATCTGGGTTATCGCTGACAATTTATGAAAATGTTGGCAGTACCAAACACATAATGACAAAAGAATTTGACTGAAAGCTCTGGCTCCAGTTATTAATAAACTTTGAATAGGGACCAGACCATTTAAATTATATTCATAAATAGGTCACAAACAAATAATTATTTAAATAATATATTATGGAGGCATTAAAATATCAGAATCATCATTGTTGTTTTAAAATATTTCAGAAAAAAATGTTTTGACCATATGAACAGATTCATTACATTCCCCTTTGCTATCTATTTTAGTCCTGTTTAAGCTAATTTAAATCAAATATTTTGAATTAAAGCATATCACTAGTGTTGTTAGACTTCAATTCTTCTTCAAGCATGCAAAGAAATAATTTATCTGATATCTTAGGTACAATAGATTCTGCAAATATTTCATTACTTGTATGCATTGTGCTACATAATGGTGTTCAACAACATTCTTTAGAAGATTCAATTGTATAGTGTATTATGCATCATGATATAGTACTTTTCAGTAAGATAAATTGCTTTCATCACTTTTTGCATATAATTTAAGCTAAATGTGAAATCTGTTCCTATGTACACAACACACGGATATTTGTGCACATATGAACACACTTTATATTTAGTTTAACTTTATGTAAAAAGTGATGAAAGCAATATTTTTTTTAACCAAAAATAACTATACCATGAATTTCATTAAGCCTTTGGTTTCCTGCAATTACATAGGTACGGTTCTATTACACTACACATTAATGGTTTATTTTATTATATCAGTGAAAGAATTTTAAGCATTTGTTTAATTAAAATTAAAATTAGTAGAACTTCAATGTGGTAGCTTTATTGGACAATATTTTTAATGCTAAGTAAAATATTAATCCTAAATATTTCCACAATGTTAATCTATGTTGCTAATTCAACACTGCAATTAAGATATGCATATGACTATAATACTATATTTCATGCACTGTGTCATTCTCTTCTGTAGGGAATATTATTCAACGTCCAACTGCACATGCTATTAAAAACATGGGTGGAAACCAATCATTGTACCTTGTACGTAGCTTGTTCCCCAAGCTTTGAAACATCTTGCCTTCCAAGATTCCCTTGTGTTTTACAGACTAATTTTGTCCTTACTGTTCTCCTGGATGTTGGGATTCCCAATGTGAATTTTCTCCCTATTTGAATGTGCTGCCCCTAATTTTATTATTTACAGTTTTCCTGTTTTGTGAACCATCTGAGCACTGTGGAAATGTGTGGCTTGTGAAATTGTGCAATCAGTGAACAAATACTGTATATTGCATAACAGCATTATAATTATGTACTGTAACCAAAGAAGTGCCTCCTACAGTCCAAAAATAAGATTCTAGATTTCTGGAACAAGGGAGGTAGAAATGAAAATGCCACCAAAATTGATTTCTATTAGAAATGTATCCTATAACTGTAATTCTCAATGAACAAATCAATATAAATTACTCCTTCATAATGATGCAGTACCATGTACATCTGGCTGAACTCTAAGTTCATAGAAAATTCTCAGATAGTGTAAAAAATAATTAGATCCTTGACATAACCATTGATGCCACTTTTTATTGCTAGTCACTTTTTAAAAGAATACTCTGTAGCTGTTCAGAAATGTTCCAGAAGCAAAAGATTGGCCAATACAGAAATGTATTGCTGTTGTTATACATTGGAACCAGTGAACAGGATTTAAATGGCAATACATGAAATCAACATATAATCTGAATTACACAATTGATTTAACCAAATTGTTATTCAGTTAAGTTTGATAATCATACATGTTAATATCTATATACTACTAAAACTCTTGTGTCTGTTTGATCATTTGTAACCTTCAATTGTGGGCATTGGTACATCGTAGAGAAACAATTTTGGAATCAGTATACCTCAAATGGGCTAACTGAGAAAATGAATTTGACATGTGGGATCCATGAGTTGTTGGAGATTGAAATTTGGCAAACTTGTGGCCACTTTAGAACCATCCCACTTTCCAACTATACTTCCCAGAAATCCATAAGTTATGTGGCACAAGGGAAGGTGAGAAGAGCACATCCACATCCACTTTTCTGCTTCCCTCTGACTGCTGTGTCCAGTTGGCCTGTGGTAAAGCCTGATAGGTAAGCAGTCATTGGCTCCTTTGGAACAATTTGAAATCTATTTATGGTGATGCCTGCTGAGAAAAGTGACTCTGGATACCTGCTGGTAAGACAGGGCTGGCTGGGGAGTGGGGGTGTGTGTCACCAGTGGTTGATGAGTGAGCCTTTTTTCTCTCTGGACAGAGGAAGCCCTTGGGAATACACCAGAATGGGCAGGGGGAATGCAGTTTTCCTTGCAGTCTGTGACTTCTCTGGTCACCCTTCCTCCTGCAACAGTAGTAGAAGCTGTTCTGTGAGGAGGATTAGGAGGAGGAAGAGGAAGAGGTGGATTTTTCACTGGGGTTCTTGTAACAGTTATGATTAGAGATAAAACAGTCCAAGTCTATATTTCTATGTGAATGACCCAATGTGTCATGGGTTGCTAGTATAATAATAGGAATGACTATCTGAAAACAATTGTTACATTTTTAGGAGATTTTTTGTTTAGAATTAAAACAATTAGTCCTGCACAATTGGAATTTGAAGCAGCATCTTTATGTTTCAATGTCAATAGGTGGAGTTCAGCTGTTTCAAAATCTCTTACTATTAATTGCTAGAGTTTATTTTCAAAATCTTGCTCTAAAATGTTAGGCAAAGTGAAGAAAATTTGCTAGTCGGGTTAAAAAAAAATAGAGACAGAGAAAAAGAAATGACCCATTTCTTTCTTCACACACCTTAAAAAACAAATATTACTATTTAGAATTTCAAGTAATGTTAATATTCATTGTTAGTACTGCTAATAATAATGTAAACATTTATTTCTGATACCTAACGAAGTGAAATTATTGACGACTGGCATTTTGGCTGTGTTGCTTTCAACAGATGTCCTGAGGTATGTGTGAATAGAAGAACCTCCCCCTCCAGGTGGATCAGCACCTGCAGATTGTGATATTTGGTTGGTTATGATGCATCCATTTTCTGGCACCAAGTGAAGAGACTGATGTTCCTGTTAATCCCTTTTGCACTGCTTTCTTATCAGCAGTTTATGATCTGGAAGATGATGTATTCTTTTTTTCATTACAATACAGCAGGTTTTTGATCTCTTTTCTCAGTTGCATTTGATATGAACTCTGTTGCTCAGAACTCTGTTGCTTTGCTTGTGTAATGTAAAAAAGGTTTATAAACTCCTCTTGCCTTTTTAAATCACACTTTGCCACTTTTCTAAAGCTTGGCATCTCTTAGATCTTTTCCAAGCTTGAACAATATTTCTCAGTGACCATTTCTCCAAGATTTGGTTTGAATTACACCCCGACAATATTTAAAATGTTCTGATCTGAGTAAGCAGTGGGGGAGAATCTAATTTTGGAATCTTTTTCTC
Organism: Vipera berus; assembly: GCF_964194415.1. Lineage (NCBI taxonomy): Eukaryota > Metazoa > Chordata > Lepidosauria > Squamata > Viperidae > Vipera > Vipera berus. The sequence goes on along the minus strand of NC_138206.1, from coordinate 43,704,255 downwards.
CACTTCAAAATGTTTGGCTGTATTGTTAGTACTTTAATAACTTAAGGAGAGAAAAGAAAGAAACTGAGAGGCAATACAGATAGAGTTGAAAAAGATGTAGTTCAGAGGAAAAACGCACCTTCGCTGTTTTCCAGATTGGAAAGCTTCTTCAGATATCCTACAAAATATTTTAAGTCAGTTACTAAGCTATATAGATCATTGATATGTCTTTAACTAAAGATACAATCTTCAGAAACAACATGCATCTCTCAGACCTTTCTTTGTCTATATAATACTACTGTTGCCATCATTGATGTCCTTGGAAATTTTGATTAAACATATAGAAGAAACTGGGCAGATCTGAATGAGAGCAAAGTTGAAATAATAATACACACAGCTACACATCCTATTCATGTGTTCCTGTTGATTACTATTTCTCAGTATTTTCTCTAAAGTTCCGAATTAATTGGCCACAACATTCTACATAGAAAATAGTATAATTAGGGCAATGGGAAGTTGTGGAGAGAGAGAATTTGAATGAAATATTTTTGATATTCTAATGAATCTTCCTTTCCTTAGATATAAATATCTTTTAGCACAGTAGTTTCTAAGCAGTTCATTTTGAAATCCTTGAAATTCTAAGCTTCTTTAGGAATTTCCAATGGAAACAATTTGTATGCCCTCAAAATTGCTGTTTAATTTGATTTATTTTTGTATATAATGAGGACAACAGTGTAATGCAGCGGCAGAGATAGAGATAAATATAAGGAACTGTTTTGAATAAGTACTTAATTATAGAATCCAGAGGAAGAGTTACAAAGCTGGTGGAATGGAAATATAAATTTGGAGTAAGACATATTTATTTATTTATGAAATTCATTTGACTACCTGAAGCCAGCTGGAGAAAAAAATGAAATAGTGAATGAAGCTATAATTGAGAAACTTCTAAAAGAGCATTGGCACCATATAGCAATCCCTAAAGGCATTCCATGCCAGCCTTCAGGAGAGATCAAATCAGGAAACAAATACAACAAGGATTACAGGCATATTATACCACAAAAAGGGAGTTATTACAGAAGAGGATCTCTCCTACCATGCTCCTGGTAAGTGGGAAATTCAGCAGAAAAGGCATAGGCCTATCACTATAATAATCAGCTAAAACTAGTGCAATGTATTCTACAAAATAGAAAATAATGATTTAATTAAAACAACAAATTTAATCAAAAACCAAATAGTTCCTCACATGATAGTTGTGGTTAAATCTCATTTCCCTCTAAACTTCATTCCAGTAATATTTGAGGTAGGCATTTCATCTAACAAAGGAAAATGCATGTAAAATTATATACTCATGGACATTTTTGTGAACCAAGCACAGAACCCTAGTTCATGTGACAGCCTATGCACATTAAACTGTGTTGCCTGCAGAAACCAAATATCTTTGGAGCAGTTTTAGGAAGAAGCATGTTGGGGCCTAGTAAGTGTTTTTACCTATTTAATGACATGTTACAATAATGCTGCAATGAAAATATGTCCCTTTCTTCCTCCCTCCCTCCCTCCCTCCCTCCCTTCCTTCCTTCCTTCCTTCCTTCCTTCAATATTTCTAATCGCATACACTTTTTTGACATACTATAATAAGCTTATACAATGCAGTGCCAGTGGCATCTAAATGCCATTTACTTGCTAATCTTTTAAGATCCTTTTAATTAGTAAAATAAAATGGTAGACTGGCAAAAAAGGACAAAGTTTAGATTGATAAACACTCTAAGAAAATAATAATAGGAAATGAGTAAAAACTAACATTTTGATGGAACAGTGCTACTATTCAGAGGAAAAGAGGGAGGGGGGGTAATGTTGTGAAAGCAACTTCATATCAGTTTGATTTTCAATAAATGGAAAGCTTGCGACTGACCATGTCTGTTATGACAGCAATTTTGTGAAAGTGTCCATAACAAGTTCTCAAAAGTCCAAACTGTTGTTATTGTTTTCTATTTATATCATGTCCTTCTTCCCATGTGGCACTTAAACGTGTCTACTGGTTTTAAAAAAAGAATGACTATTTGTTTGCTATAGTTTCTAATATTTCAGAGAGAGAGAGAGAGAGAGAGAGAGAGAGAGAGAGAGAGAGAGAGAGAGAGAGAGAGATATTTCACCAAGACTAAAACTTTGATGCCACAAAGCAGAACACAAAGGGAAACAAACCAAAAGCAAACAATAAACAAAAAGTCATAGTGGAACAAAAGAGAATGAACCTCTTGGACCTTATCATATCACCAATGCCCTAGAGCAATCCTCTAACTATTCTGTCATAACAGAAGACAATTTTATTTCATACGTTAGCATTGTAAATATTTGTCTAGTGTAACAGTGAAACAGCCCTTCAATAGAAAGATCTCTAAATAAAGAATTGGGTTTTAAATACTTTTGCATTTTAGTCGGTTTCAGATTCTTGTATCCCTGCTATTTTACCACTTGAAATCCCATTCTTGCAAGTTATCTTCCTATAATAATTTGAAATCTGAGGAAATTAATGCTTGGCCTATGTTACTAAATTAGTGCTCACTAGAGAAATTAAATTTCATTTTTCCCCTACTAGTTGTCATTAAATTTGATTTCTTCCTCTGCTTTTACTTCTCTCAAGAGAGACTTGATGGAGGAACTCTTCTTAAGAAACTTTTTCCAATACTAATGCTATTGTCAATGCTAAATCAGGCTTCTGCCAGTGAAAGCTTGTTCAAGTTTTTATTTTTATTTTTATGGAGAAATCATCTATTATATTTATATGATTTCAAATTAAATGGGTAATATAGAAGATTAATTTTTAGAATAGTGCTTCACATTTAATGTAAACTGAGCAAATAATTTACTTATTGTAAGAGGATAGCATGAGAAGATATATATGATATTGAATCTGTGCATCCATTACAAATTGTTAAATTTATTTTCCTGTAACTGCTTCCTTTAAGATAGTCATGTTCTGAAAATTTGGAAATTTGAAAAGAATCAACAAGGTGAATTTTAATACAGACAAATGCAAAGTCCAGACAAAGAAAAAAAAAGTCATAAGCATAAGACTGAAGGATAATTTTAGTCATTGTACATGTGAAAGAGATCTTGGTGTCTTGGCAGGTGACTAGGTGAACATAACCAAAGATTAGAAGGCGCCCATGAAAAAAATAAAAATCCAAAGTTGCCTCAGCTAAAGTATAGTGTCAAGATCAAGATTAGTCTATTCTGTATTGTTCATAACCACACCTGGAATAGTTTGTTCCATTCTAGTTACTGACTTCTGTCCAAAGGACAAGTGCCAAGTTGATTAGGAGTATAGAAAAATGGTTAGAGATGCCAAGTTCATTTAGCCTGAAAAAGAAAAGACCACAAAGAAATATTCTCATTTTCTGAACTTCCATCATGTAGAAATGTTCTAAATTGTTCTAAAAGACAACACAAGGAGCAATTGACTTAAATGGTAAGGCTTTTAGTTGGATATCAGGAAAAGTTTCCTAATGGAAAATTGTTCAACAGTGAAACAGATATCTTCATAATGCTGGGATTTTATAACAGCAAATCTGTGCACTAAAGAAGCATCTGAATTAGATTTCCAAAGCCCCATTCAATACTTTCCATTGAGTTTTATGAAAATTGTGCTCTTTGTAGTAGAGGTGTCCCTCAATTTTGTTTGAGATTTTTAAAAATGAGAAAGGGAAAGGGAAAGCAAGACATTTCATCATTTTACAAATGTGCTACTGTTTATCATTAATGTGTGGGAGAGGAGGAGAATCACTGAGTACCGGTAATTTGCCTTTAAAGCCCCACATTAATATTCCTCATACAGTCTGTGCAGAAGGCTTGAGCAATTTTTTAAAAAGTATTTTGTCTTTTCTCCAAATGCAGATTTTAACCACAGCCCAGGGAAGGAAGGAATTTTTTATTTCTTTATTTTGTTTCGGTTGAAGCAGAGAATTCCCAGGGCTTAATTTATATGTAATTAGGAGGCTGTGGAAAGTTCACATCCCCAAGATTCTTAGTCATAGTAGTATAGAACTAGTGCCTAAGATAAATCTTGGCAAAAGACTTCTTGGCTACAACTGTCACTCTCTCTTCAAGTAGAAGTTGCAAATCCATGAAACTCCTCAGACTGAGCAACTATCTCAAATGGGGAAGTGTGAGCCTATTCAAGAGTAATGATAGAAAGTTCCCAGCAACAGGGAGTCCATTTAGCCTTGTTAGGATTGAACTGGAGTCTGATCCTTATATCCAAATCCTGACAGTTTCTATACACTGCACAAAATAGTGATTAGCCTGGGACCATGTTGGATGGGCATTATAAGCACATCAATGGATCATGAACTGACAGATAACTTTAACCAGATATTAAAGAGGAGGAGAGCATAGACCTTGAGCTTAGACATAGAGTAAGAGCATAGACCTTGAAGCACATTGCAAGTGAGAGGCCATCTACTAAATATAACTGTCTATAGACAAATGAAGAGAACTACATTGTAGCCCCTTCACCCAATTCTAGAATCCAGAAGGATACCATAATTGATGCTATATAAATCCTTTATGAGATCAGAAAAAATAAAAAAATACATGCCCATTCTGGTCCTTTCAAAGGCCATTAATAAGTTTGTTCACTACAATCTCTATAATTTGAAACTTGACTAGGATCAGTCCAAATAATCCATTAATAGGAAAATGCCTGGGCTAGCCTGAAGCATAACATGACAAATCAGCACAATAATTCCACTTGAAACAAGCAAACTCTGATTTGTCATTGCCTCCACAATCCAGCTGCACTGCTCTATCCTGAGGCACCACCTTACTTCCGATCCATCAGACAAAAAGTAGTTCTTCAGTCCAGGAAACTATAGTATGTAATCATAAAAAGAAATCTACACTGATGTAGAAAACTCTATGACACTATATAGGTCCTCTAAAAAACTCCATTAGATTCAAATCACACCTAGTTGAAAGGGAAATCATGCAATACTGATCTACAGTTCTGTTTACATCATACTAGTAGTTGTGTAGCCGGTTCTTTGCAGGCATTGAGCGAGATGGAAGGTTCAAAACAGCAACAGGCTTTATTGAAGGTCAAACATAACTGAAGCAACAAGGGAGCTGATGCACAGCTATTTATACGGTTGGCCGATAGGCGGCGACCAATAGCTTTGAAGCATAGGTTTCCTGCCCAAAGACCTACTTAGCTGGCTGGAGACAACCAATCTGGGCCAGCTAGCAACCATTACAACATACACGTGAGCTAGCACTTAGCAATTGAATGCAAGCAGTTAGCAAGCAGTGCAACATGAGCAAACACTTACAACATATACAAAAGGCCAATACATTACACTAGTATCCATGTTGACTTCCATTATGGCTCCTTAATCTACCAGCTACACTGTCTTGACTGATTCTTTCTGAAACTGCCAGTTTTGCCAGTATTCATTGAGATGGGCCACAACTGTCCACTGAGGATTGTAGAGCTCTCACAGTATCGGTAAGTACTGTATTTGCAACTCCTAAATCTCTCATACACAAACAATCAAATAGCCATATAGTGTCAAGGCTCTAACAATAGACAAACCTCTAGATGAATATTTTATAATTGACTTAAATTAGAATTGAATTGAAACTCCTGCAGACATGGGTGTCCAACTGATCCTTCTGCTTTCATCAGAATAAAAGCAGAATTGGACATTATGCCACAATGTCTTCTTCTTTGGCATACATGCAACATTACATTACACACAGAAAAGAGCCAGAGCTTGACAATGCTTTTGTTACACAGGTAGCCCTTCTTTGCAATCACAGTTGAGACCAGCAGTTCTGTCATCAAGTGAAGTACTTGCTAAATAGGAAATCATTTGACCAAAAGTGTGTTTTCCTTTCCTTATTCCCCCATCCTTTGGAATGCTTTGGAGTGCTGGGATGATTAACAAGAAGGGAATTAATATTGATATTTATGTTTATTGTAGATGAAAAGATTACAAAAGAGTAAGCAGGCACTAAATGGGGAGTACACCAGGCTGTTTACATAGCAGTCTTGCAACTCACAGCCACAAATGCACATATGGCTGCCAGTGTCACTGCATTCCTTTTACTGTGTATTCTCCATTGTGTGCCAGCATAGTCTCTTGTAATCTCTTCCTCTCCAATCTCTGTGCTCTGCAAGGAAAAAAAAAAGAAAGAAAAATGTCAGGCATAAGACAACCCGTACTGACTATAATGATGATCACATGATTGATAATGCTGTGAAGATCATGAATGTGGTATTGGTCATAAAGTTGTTTTAGCACCATTATAACAGTCACTGAATGATGGGCATGGCTAGTCTAGTGAAGATAAGGACCAGGGGAAACATGATAGCAGTGTTCTAATTGAGGAGCTATCACAGAGAGGAAGGGGACAATCTATTTTCCAAAGCACCTGAAGCCCAGACAAGGAACAATGGATGGAAACTGATCAAATAGAGATTCAACCTAGAAATAGACATTTTCTGACAATGGAAACAATCACTCAGTGGAACAGCCTGCCTTCAGAAGTTGTGGGTGCTTCATCAGTGGAGACTTTCAAGAAGAGACTGGAAGAGCCACTTGTCAGAAATGGTATAGTGTCTCCTACTTGAACAGGGGGTTGGACTAGATGACCTACAGTGTCCCTTCCAACTCTATTATTGTATTATTCAGTCAGTAAGCAAGGACTATCTGTACTGTCTTTTGGGATCCCTTCATTCTGTATGCATCACCATTGGCAGACATTCTTAGTACAGAGCAGGCATGGTATGCTGCTCTTCAAGCATTCTTGTCTCAAGTTATTAGTGATTTCAATTGTTTCTTCCTATCTTCTCTAACTTCATGCCTACTATTATTTAGTTTTATCTTTTTCTTTCTTTTAATCTTTGGGAAGAGGCATTTTTCCCCTTTATCCTACTGTCTGAAGGGCTGGAAAAACTGTTATTATTCAACAGCCAGTGATAACAGTGTCACCAATAAAATTTATACTTCAACATGTATTAGCTACAGATTGCCAGAATGTTGCATTACTTAACACAGTGTATCACTTTTTAAATAGGCATAAAAAGGGTTCATTTTATGAGTCCACTTACACATATAAAATATAAAACATGAAATTAACCTTGAGTATAAAATATGGAAATGGTGCTAATATATAATGTGCAAGAGATGTGGATGCCTTGGCAACGATTCCATATTGCAATTTTTGCACATACTAATTAATAGGAAACATTGCATATTTAATTTAATACTGCAATATTAGTTTCGGTATTTTCTGAAACACATTATTATGGGCTCAGCTTCCTGCGGACGGTGTACATTTACCTTTTTTTGACAACATAACAGAAATCTTTTTTTTCTCCTTTTTTAAATTCTTAGTTAGACAACAACAAGAATTCCAACTGTTCTCCCATCCAAGTACTGCTTAGCTTCCAAGACCTGCCATGTTCAGCTACCTTTTGCTACCTCCTGATGAAGAGCAACTAGGATTTCCTGAGGATTTTACTCCACTAGTCATTGCTAATTATAAGGGATGGTGCTCAGCTCTGTTTCAAGGGCCATTAAACCAAAACTATCTGAAAACATTTCTGCAGTTATGTGGCCAGCTTCTTAAACACTGAACCATTGTGCCATCCCTAATGGAGCAACTAACCAATGTTAATTATAAATATTATGCAATTAAGGAACAGTTAATTTTCAGGAATTTACAGGAAGCAAAATATATATAGAGAGTGTAGCTCTCAAAGCTTATCAATTGTATCAATCGTTTAATGTTTCAATCATTTAGTGATTTATTTCAGAGCTCTATGTAAACATAACCCATCAACCAGCCCACTGAAGTGAATCTATGAACGGTGGACGAATAAAATACCAGCAAAATACAGTAAACATTTTAATCTTTCTTTCTAAAACATTTACTGAAATGACAAAGAAAGCTATATACTAAGGTCTACAGAAGTAATCCGTACCATGTTTTTTAAGCTCCTAATCTAGTCGAAACCTTTCTGTATCTTGTCTTTGGGAAGCAGGTACAAATGCTACTTTGCTAGGAAATCTTTCTTTACTTTATAAAGACACATAACCTGCATTCAGTCATTCTCTGAATAGGAAGAAGAAACATTTCAAATTTATACCTTGTACTACCTAAAATCTTTCATAAATTTTTACAACATCCCATTATAAAAAAAAGTCCTTGGTCATATTTTCCTTCTCCCTTGTTTTATCCACTGCATATTTAGATTTTCTGCATTCTTCCCAGATAATCCTGCAAAATTGTGCTGGGCTATTCTTTTAACTAATGGATCCGTGACATAGTCTGGATCTCATATTATTTTATTGTATTTTATTTATTTTGTATATAAGAATTTGCTGTACAAGGACAAATCTGAGAGTCTGAATAACCATGTACAGATACATTACACGTAATAGTCATATATTGCAAAATATATTGATGTCACATTGTTGAATGGGATGTGAGTAGAATACAGTCCATTGTAAATAAAATACAGCCTTTTCAAGGGGATATATTAGAAAGAATCAATTAATTGAGCAGATTGATTGTTCATCAGCCTTGCTACTTCAGCCAGTATTAATTAATCAGCCTGCCCTACTATGATAAAATTAGAGAATGATAGTAAACAGCAGCAATATTTCCCCCACCATTTAATTAATAAAAAATACTGCGCTGGTGCTTTATGAAAATGAATGAATTTTTCATTGTGGGAAATTATTTAACCATGCATACTCACATTTACTAAATACTAATGAAGGAGAACATTTGTAGCCCAGAGTTGACATGAGAGGTCCTTGGTGCTCTTTGAGCTTGCTTTTTTTCTTGCAAATGTTTCATTACCCAAACTAGGTAACATCATCAGTGCTAGTAAGGAGTGCTGTTTGCTGTCAGCTTATATTCTAGTGGCTTGCCTGTCAATGTTGGTGGGGGTAGTCTTAGAGATTCTTTGATGGGCTGTTTGCTGTTGGCTTTTTGGCAGTTTTTTGATTGGGGTATTGTTTACTTGATTGTTGGTCTGATGTTAACCTTGGAGTTAATCTATGCTTGTCTGGGTTCTGATTGCTGGTGGAGAGGTCCTTGGGTCTTTTTGTTTCTTTTTGGGCTGGGTGATAGTGTTCTGAACCAGCCTGCTACCGGCCTTGCAATAAGGCAAACCCCTGTTCAAACAGTAGAGACTGGAGAGCGTCTGTGGCTGGAAAGCTTCTGCCAAGATTTATTACTCAAACAACAGGACAAGAAACAAAACACTGGAACTTGAATCCTCAAACGGAAGGGTTGCTTTCAGCAACCAGCCCTTCCCCAAACACTCCTTTTATTTAGAGTTCAGGGCGTGGCCTCCCTGTGCCTCCTCCCGAGGAGTCCCACAGCCTTTCTCTGTTTGTTCCTGCTCGACTGCCTCCTGCGTCGGGCGTCCTTGAACAGGGCCAGCTGTGGGTCATCATCCTCCGCACTATCGGGCTCACGCAGCTGAGAAGAGGGCCCCGGCTGGGGGCTCTGCGAAGCCTCCAAGCCATCATCAGCCGGTTCGTCTTCCACACCCTCCTCCTCCCCCTCATCTGAGTCATCCGAGACATCTGAGCCGGCTGCCGGACCCACAGGCTGGCCCTGAGTCACAACACTATCCCGCACCGCAGGGCCCTTCCCCCGGGGCTGCCGATCCGGATGCGGTCGGGATGGGAATTGTTCGTGAAAAGCAGTCACCAACGCAGGGGCATGAACGGCGGTCGCGTCTTCCCAGGTGAAGTCCTCCAGCCCGTACCCTTTCCACTCGATCAGGTACTGGAAGCGACCTTTCAACCAACGGGAATCCCTGATGCTGGCGACCTCGTACTCGGGGGTGCTGCCTCCATCACGAGGTCCTGATGGGGGAGGTTCCGCTTGGCGAAGTGGACAAGCCGGTTGTTCGGGGACCAACAAGGACCGATGGAAGACGGGATGCACGCGCAGGGAACGTGGCAGAGTTAAACGATAGGCGACTGGATTGATGACAGCCTCGACTGGGAACGGTCCAAGGTAACGGTGGTCCAGCTTCCTCGCCGGCCGTGTGGATGGTAGGTTCCTGGTGGACAGCCAGACCCAATCCCCCACCGATAGTGGAGGCGTATCCCTTCTCGACCGATCGGCGAACCTCTTGTAGTCGGCCTTGGCCTTCTCCAGCTGCCGTCGCACCAACCGATGGATCGCCTGTAACTCCGCCATGAAGTCGTTCGCTGCCGGCTCCGGTGAGTCCACGGGAGAAAGGGGGAAAAACCGGGGGTGATAACCCACATTGGCCAAGAACGGTGTCATCTGCGTGGAGGTGTGCTGCGAGTTGTTAAAAGCAAACTCGGCTATGGCCAAATAGTCCACCCAATTGTCCTGCTGCAGGTTGACGTAGCAGCGCAGATACTGCTCTAAGATACCGATGACCTTCTCGGTACCCCCATCAGTTTGAGGATGATGCGCGGACGAGAGGCAAACCTTAATGTCCAACGCACGCATCAACTCCTGCCAGAAGCGGGCTGTAAACTGGGCCCCGCTATCGGAGACGACTCTATCGGGAAGGCCGTGCAGCCGGAACACCTGTTGGATGAACATGCGACTAGTGGCGCGAGCTGACGGTAAGCCGCGACAGGGAATGAAGTGCGTCATCTTGGTCAACATGTCCACCACCACAAACACTGTCGTGAAGCCGGAGGATGGGGGTAGATCCGTCAGAAAGTCCATGGACACAGCCCCCCAGGGTCTCTTGGGTGTTGGCAACGGCTGCAGTAAACCAGGCGGGGCCCCTGTCGCTGACTTGGCCTGCCTGCATGGGATGCAGGAGGTGACATAAGACTGGACGTCGTGTCGGACTCGGGGCCACCAGAAGGTACGGGAGACCAGATTCAGAGTCTTGAAAAGGCCAAAATGCCCCGCAGCCGGGTTATCATGACACTGGCTGAGGACAAGTCCCCTGAGTGGCCCTCCCGGAACATAGAGCCGGTCACGATAATACAAAAGTCCATCCGTGACCGACCAAGGCGAATCTGGCCCCACCTCTTCCTTCCGCTGAGCCACCCACGCCTCCTGCTGCTGCGCCTCCCGGATCCGAGCCCGTATATCAACCGGCTCCCGCACCGCAGCAAAAGACTCGACGGGGATCACTGTCCTGGGCGGAAGCTTGTCTTCCACTCGGGTGTATTCGGGCTTCCTGGACAAAGCATCCGCTCTCTGGTTGTGCCCGCTTGGTATGTACCGCACCCGGAAGTCAAACCTCGCAAAGAAAAGGGACCACCGGATCTGGCGTTGGTTCAAATTCCGAGCGGTCTGCAGGCTTTCCAGATTCTTGTGGTCCGTCCGGACCTCGATTTGATGTCGCGCCCCCTCCAGATGATGCCTCCAAGCCTCGAACGCCGCCTTGATGGCCAGCAGCTCCTTCTCCCAGATGGTATAGTTGCGCTCCGAGGGGTTCAATTTCCGAGAGTGATACGCGCAAGGGAAAAGGGTACCGCTGGGCGTCGTTGCCTGGAGTAACACGGCCCCAATGGCAATGTCGGAGGCGTCCGCCTCCACGACAAACGGCCGTTGCGGGTCGGGATGCTTCAAGATGGGCTCCTTCATGAAGGCGTCCTTCAAAGCCTGGAACGCCTGTTGTTCGGGGGCGTTCCACTGGAACCGAGTCTTCTTCTGCAGAAGCCGGGTGAGGGGGGCTGTCAAGGCAGCAAAGCCAGGGATGAATGTTCGATAGTAGTTGGCAAATCCAAGAAGTCGCTGAACATCCTTCACGCGACGCGGGGGTTGCCAACTCTGCAACGACTCAACTTTACTCGGCTCCATGGCGATGCCCTCAGGAGAAATGCGGTGACCCAGGAAATCGATGGTCACCTGGTAGAACTGGCACTTCTCCAACTTGGCAAACAGCCGATGTTCCCGGAGGTGCTGCAGGACCTGACGGAGATACTGATGATGCACTTCACGCGACGGGGAGTAAATCAGGATGTCGTCCAGGTAAATCACGACAAACTGGTCCAACAGATCCCGAAAGATGTCGTTCATAAAATGCTGAAACACCGCGGGGGCGTTGGTCAGGCCAAACGGCATCACCGTGTACTCGAAATGTCCATAGCGAGTACCAAACGCCGTCTTCCACTCATCACCCGGCCGAACCCTGATGAGGTTGTAAGCTCCACGCAGGTCCAGTTTCGTGAAGATCTTAGCCTCCCGGAGTCGGTCCAAGAGCTCGGGGATGAGGGGCAGCGGGTAACGGTTACGCACCGTGATGGCGTTGAGTTTCCGGTAGTCACAGCAAAGCTGTAACTCGCCCGACTTCTTTTTGACGAAGAGCACGGGCGCAGACACTGGCGAGGACGAGGGCCGGATGAAACCACGAGCCAAATTCTTTGTCAGGAAGTCCTGCAATGCAGCCAACTCGGGCTCCGACATGGAGTACAAACGCCCCACTGGGAGAGGCGCATCAGGGACTAGATCAATGGAGCAGTCATAGGGCCTGTGCGGGGGTAATTGATCCTCCTCTGACTCGCTGAACACATCAGCAAAGTCGGACAGTTCGGGAGGCAAGGAAACCCCTGGGGAACCCTCCACCTGGCCGGCACAGATATGGCGGGTGTGGTCCACGCACTGCAAACTTGGGAAGGTGACCAAGTTCTGAGACCAATAGATCTGTGGATCATGCGCCCGGAGCCACGCCAGTCCCAAGACCACGGGGAAGTGCAGATCCGAAGTGATGTAGAACTGGATGGCCTCCACATGGGAACTGATGGCCATACACACTGGTTGCGTGGCGGCCGTAATAGGCCCGGACAGGAGCACTCGACCATCGATAGTCTCCACTAGCATGGGCGGATCCACCGGACACTGGGGAACAGCCCATTTGGCCACAAAGGCCGAGTCCATAAAGTTTGTGGTAGCCCCAGAGTCAATTAAGGCATGGACCGGAATCCCCTCCGGCTTGCCAGGAAGGATCAGACGTGCCTCCAAAATCAAATGCCGTGGAGGTTCACAGGCACCGTCGGAACGGCGTCGCTTGGTGTGGTCGTTGTGGGTCGCCCGATCTATCACACCGTTTCCCGACAGCAAAGTAGGGGACTTTCTCGGGGCAGGCTTGGTCACTGATGCCCGCTGACGCTTCTTTGGGCAAGAAGCAGCCAAATGTCCAGGGTCCCCACAGTAAAAACACAACCCCCCCGATCGTCGTCTGTCCATTTCCGTCACCGATAGACGGGACCTGGCGGCACCCAGCTCCATTGGCTCCTCCCTCTGGACTGAGGGCTCACGCACAACAGGGGCGGCAGGGGTCTGTGGGGTGGCACGGCGACTCTTTCGCTGCTGCAGCCGGGCATCGATCCGCAGACAAAGATGGATCAGCCCATTCAGGTCTGAGGGAATGTCCACGCGGGCCAGCTCATCCAACATCTCCTCCGACAATCCATCCTGGAAGGCATCCACGAGTGCAGCCTCATTCCAGGCGGAATCCTGGCTAAGCAGCCGGAAATCGCTGATATAGGCCTGTAGGGGGCGTTGACCCTGCCTCAGAGCTTTCAGGCGTCGGGTGGCAGTCTGCGCCTTAATTGGGTCCTCGTACATTAAGCGCATATGGTCACAAAACCCCACAAAGTTATCCAACAAAGGGCTAGGTTGTGCCAGCAGAGGCGTGCCCCAACGAGCTGCATCCCCCGACAGAAGGCTTAGCACGAATCCCACCTTATCCCGGTCAGTGGGGAAATCAGCTGCTCTCACGCTGATAAAAAGCTGGCATTGTCCCAGGAAGGCAGGAAACAGTTCTGGATTGCCAGCAAATTTATCCGGCATAGCTATCTGACATTTCCTCCTGGGTGGGGGTGCAGCATGTACCTGAGCTTGCAGTTGAGCCACCTGAGCTGCCAGCAAAGTGAGTTGCTGGGTGAGCTGAGCATTCTCGGCACGTAGCTGCTCCATCGTAGTAATAAGGGGTGGGAGGCTGAAAGCAAACTGTTCTGAACCAGCCTGCTACCGGCCTTGCAATAAGGCAAACCCCTGTTCAAACAGTAGAGACTGGAGAGCGTCTGTGGCTGGAAAGCTTCTGCCAAGATTTATTACTCAAACAACAGGACAAGAAACAAAACACTGGAACTTGAATCCTCAAACGGAAGGGTTGCTTTCAGCAACCAGCCCCTCCCCAAACACTCCTTTTATTTAGAGTTCAGGGCGTGGCCTCCCTGTGCCTCCTCCCGAGGAGTCCCACAGCCTTTCTCTGTTTGTTCCTGCTCGACTGCCTCCTGCGTCGGGCGTCCTTGAACAGGGCCAGCTGTGGGTCATCATCCTCCGCACTATCGGGCTCACGCAGCTGAGAAGAGGGCCCCGGCTGGGGGCTCTGCGAAGCCTCCAAGCCATCATCAGCCGGTTCGTCTTCCACACCCTCCTCCTCCCCCTCATCTGAGTCATCCGAGACATCTGAGCCGGCTGCCGGACCCACAGGCTGGCCCTGAGTCACAACAGATAGTCTCTTTTGCATAGTCTATAGATGTTATTAATGTCTACTGTATGTGTCTATTGATGGCTGATTTGTCAGAGTGCCAGGCTTCTAGAAATGTTGTGAAATTAAAGAATTTTCATCATGTCTTCTGGCTGCTAGTTGGTGTTCGTGGATGTGTTCTACCTGTTTTCCTACAGATTGGTTGTTGTAGTCCGTACATTGTATGTTGTATATGACTCCTGTTTTTTTCTTCTGGGGCTGTTGGTCTTTTGGTCTGATTAGGATGTTTTGATGGGCTTCAGTTGGCTTGTATGCTATGCTGATTCCATGTGGTTGTACTCGTCTGTTGGTGGTTTCAGAGATATTCTCGATGTATGGCAGTGTAATTCTTTTAAGGGTTAGAGTTGGTTGTGTTGTATTGGGTTGAGTGGTCAGGGACTTTTTGATAAAGTTGAGTGAATATCCATTTTGTTGGAATATGTTGTATAGATGCTGTGTTTCCTTTTTCTGCTTTCCAGGTTGCTGCAGTGTGTTTGGGCTTGTCTAAATAAGGTTTTTACACAGCATTTTTAGTTTGAGATTGTGGTCTCTGCTGATCAGGATATCCAGGAAGGGTAGCTCATTGTTGTTTTCTTCTTCTCTAGTAAACTGGATTACTTTAAAATGTTATTGATGGTTCTCTGTGTATTCTCTAATTGATCCTTTTTTATTATGGCGAGGGTGTTGTCTACATAATTGATCCATATTTTCAGTTGTATTTGTGGAAGTGCTATGGCTTTTAGATGTTGCATGATGACTTCTGCTATAAATTCTGAAAGCAGTGATCACACAGGTGTCCCTTTAATTTGTTGGAAATATGTACATCAAATTGGAAGTAAGTAATTAAGCAGAGGTTTATGAGATCTATAATCCTGAGTGTTTTGAACTTTGCGTATTAGGTTAAGTCAGCTGTGCTGTGGACCAATGCAGTCAAGGATCCTTTGACTAGTTTTTGATCTATAGACGTGAACAACAAGATAGTGCAACAACCATTATGTAGGACAAACAGGGAGAAGAATGACAGAATCATCCAACTAGCAGGCAAAAGACACATGTTTTTTTAAAAAAATTCACAATATATAGACAGATTTAATTCATTTCAATTGGGAAATGTCATCATCAAAGACCAAGTCAAGTCCAAAAATGCCATGGAATTTCTAGCATTCTGAAAAATCAGCCATCAATAGACACAGAGGCATTAACAACATCTATAGACTATGAAAAAATGACTGTCACCCAGCCCCAAAAGAAACTGAAGACATGATGAAAACTCTTTAATTTCACAACATATAGACAGATTTATAGTTTTAATTGGGAAAACGTGACCATCTTAGACCCACCCAAGTTCAAAAGCACCAGGGAATTACTAAATTACACTGTTTCAGGTATGTTCAAGGAAACTGGCCACAGAACTATGTAGGAAATCAAACAGTTACTAAAAATAGCACAATAGTACAGAAGGTAAACATTTTGTTCAAAAGGGAAGCCAACACATTGGATTTGAAGCCAGAGGGAAACCCTAGCACTCATAGCAAAAAGGCATGATGCTTCAAGTAAACAGCCTGCGTGTGCCTCAAGGTGACCATCATAGACAGATAAGGACAGTTTTTAAAGCAAAATTGTAAAAGAATCACAGTAATTGCTAGGCAACTTGGGGTGTAACTTAAACCATTTAACAATTCAGTTAGTTAGCTAGTTAGTTATGAACCAGTAAAATAAAATGTAACTCAAGATGACAAATTGATTCATTCCTTGGGAACAATAAAGAAATGGTTTGCCACTGAATTTTACAGATTTTTTTCCCAGTTTCAAGTCTATAATCCTGGAATTTTTAATAGGACTGAGTGTACTTAGCTTTTTCAAGATCAAATAAAGTCTTATAGCTGTTGCTGAATTAAATATTAAACAATTTACAATCCACATGAAAGGCAATATAATTATGAAAGAAATAAGAATTCATGGGACAATAGTAAATAGTTTATGGATGGTGAAATGTCAGTAAGAAATCCTGAAAAGTTCACATATCAATGAATTTTGTACTGACTCTGAAAACTTAGAAAAGTAAGCCATTCTATACAAACTTGGAAAGCATTGTGTAAATGTGATAGCAAGCTTTTGAATAGAGCAGAATATAAATAAAATATACCAATAGTCTATGTGAATAGGCAGAAAGAAGTGGCTTAGAAAGATAAGTCCAATTAAGGTATTTATTTCTAATTAGTATTAATTTCTAATTAGTATGTTTAAGGTAACATAACTGACTTTGAATGGGCTGAAAATCTAAGCTAGACTCCTAGCTAGTTACCTCTCAGATATGTTAAAGTCAAGGAGTCCATAAAGTTATCAGGAGCTGAGTTTATCTTAGAGGAAACTTTACTTAACCAAACTATTCCACAGGAAGGACACTACTGCATATAAATGCACATTGCAAGTTCCATGGTACATCACGTTGTTGTTGTTGTTGTTTAAAAAAAACTTTAAATAACCAAAATTGTCATTCTGTGAAAGAATTTGACTATTAACTGTGTGTATAACTAATTTTTCTGCATCAGTTTCAGCTTCAACCAGTCCAACAGATTTGGAAGAGCCTAATTTGATGAAATGGCAAATGCACTAAATCCATTAACACAAAGAATCAATAGAATCATAAATTCAGCAGGAAGTAAATGAAAATACAGCGATCATAAAAATACCATTCAATAATTTTTATAACAAAAAATTGGGAAAATTACAAATTATGTGAAAACATGAGATTATCTTGTCAACATCACACATAGAACAGTTGGTAGGCATCATGGCTGCTTTTTATATATAGCCACTGAAATTTGTAAGCACTTGCAGTTTTATGACTCTTTTTGTTCTCTTTTGGAAAATAGAATTATTATTTTTTTGAAATGTTTTTCATTCAGTGTTGAAGAAAACTATCTTTACCACACAGAGATGGATTTCTGTGTACAATTCTATGAAACTGCCAATCAGAAATATCTAGGACATTCAGAAATAATAGTCCCTTCAAATTTTAAAACCTTCCTTCAAATACTCTGTAATTTTATAATGTGCTTCAGGGTGATAAATGATTGCTAATATTCATTCATGAATTACTTCAAACTGAACTGAGGTTGGAGCAGCTCCCTGTGTGAGATTTTCTATAAATAGATGGAAAGGTTGTAAAATAGCTAGATAATTTTTTACACACAATCATAATCTAAACCAGATTAGTATGGTGAGTGAATACTAAAATGAACAAAAGCATTGTAGCTTATTTGGCATATCTTCTGGTTGAAGCAATGATTTTAAAACTCAAATCATTGTCTGCCAAAATATTAATTATATCGGAAGTAGTAATGTGATGTTAAGAAAATAAAATGCTTAAATACTATAAATGACTCTGTGCTGGAGCAATTGGTCATGGAACAGACAAGGAAAGGGTAATACTAGACCTTCATGCATGCATGCATGCATGCATACACATATTATGCAAGTCTTGTAGTCCTAATAAAATTTATTGCATTTCAACCACTATTCCAATTGGTTCATTTCAATGCATACATATATCACATACATGTACACACACACATATATACACATGTTGGTTGGGAAATCAAGAAAATTGGATTAGAATAGTGGCCAAAATGCAATGTATTTCAACATTCAAATATTGTCACCTTGTCATTCTAGTAAAAGCGAACTTCTTAAAATTGAAAGAAAAGCCGGCTTCCAGTTCTGGAATTTTGGTGCTCCCAGATGCACGAGGGAATTGCTCCTCGTGTCGCCTGGATTTCTTCATCGGGGGGCCCCTGTAAAGGGGTCAAAAGTTGCCCTGGCGGGGCGATGAGCAGGGGAGAGGCCTCTCCAGTCAGTGGTAGAAGGGCGGCAGCCCACCCATTGGCTTGGAGCTATTCTCCGAACTGAATTATTAGGATGTGAAACAGACAATATTTATTAGGTAGAACATAGCTACTCAGCCACTGTGTATGTGTTAGATGCTATAGTTTTTGCTGTAATAAAATAAGGGAAATTTGGGTTGTGAATATTATTTGGGATGTTAAAGGCTTAATTTGAATAATATAATTAAAATTAAAATTAGGTAAACTTTAATAACAGGACATAGATATATCTCATTGAAATTGAATTGACAAATTTTTCAACTGACCATGCTATTTCTAGAAATTTATCAGTTTAAACTGGTTGTATGAAATGTTAAGGGAAATTGAGAAGGATGTTTTGATAATGTAACCTGAATTATGTACTGAAAACTCTGTTACTGAATCTCTGATTACCCAGTCATCATGATGCTTTCTAAATATGTAGATTTTAACTGAAAAACCAATAAAACTTGTTTAAAATTTTTTGAAAGAAAAGCCAAATGGAAGGTTAAAAGCAAAGCTCCTTCCAAAATGATTGTTATTTGAGATATTGATTTTTAATAAATCTATCCTGGTGTCTGATAATTACTACATTTTTTTCAAGATGCTTACTGTTCAATCTCTATGGTTTGCTCAAATCTGCCCAAATTTCAGCCTAATACTGATTTGTAGTCTCCAATCAGTAGGTAACATGAACACAGGAGAACTGACATTGAGAATATCATCTCCATGATGCAGACTGAAACTTCCATATATTACATCACCTAAGTAATGGACAATAATAATTGTCATATCTTTTCTGAGTTGCAATGGGATTCAGGCACTATCCCTAAAATCTCTCTCCCCCCCCCCACATATATCCCTGGTCCTATTAGCATCTTCTTTTACTTATAGCCAGCATTGATGTTGTTGGAACTCCATTCCAACTGATCATATAATATGAACTGCGTCCAGGGGCACAAAATTAAAACAAAACACTTTCTGCATCATCTGCCCAAAGATTATTCTGGACAGTATATCCTACAAGGAGAAGCCTACTTTTTCCCCATTAAAGTTAGACTTCATATGGTTAAATTACATGAGTGTTTTGTGTTTGCAGACAACCTGCCAAAGAAAACAAATCATGTAATTAATAAAGACAGGTAATAACCACATCTTTCTCAATTGTGCTGCCAGGAACTCATTAGAAAGACAGAAACAACTAAGTCCAGATCCAGGGCAACTCAAAGAGTTGGCAGACTTCAGGATATCTTTTATCCCTGAAGGTGCTTCTTTTGTCGATGAACAAGTGTGGTAGTTTTTTATGGGATTGAGGCAGAAGGTATGTGGCTCTTTTGCCTGTTTCTAGTGACATATGATCCTTGTTTCCTTCTTATCTTCTTCCTGAAGAGAACTTTTAGACCAATTGTATGACCTTTGTCCTCTCTGCATATGCCTGCTTCATTTTTATATTATGAGAGTTCATCCAATTCTCACAGCTGGAACAGTCAAAATTTTATTGCATCAGAATGAAGAAGTATTGAACTACTTCAAATTATAAATTTGAGCAGGAAAAATATTTACTGTTTTGTGATTAGTTCATTTAAGCACTCAGAGTCACCCGAACTGTGATGTCCCTTTGCATCATTAAATATTAAAATAATATTACTATAACATTTTAGCAAACTAATAAATTAACAAACTTCAAGATATACTGTCTAAAGCAGGGGTGTCAAACTTGCAACGTCACATGATGTGTCACGACATATCATGACTTTTTTGCCATTGCCAGCAATGGGGTGAGCGCGGTTTTGCTATGATGCATACAGCCTGTGGGCTGGCAGTTTGACACCCCGGTCTAAAGAAAGCTAATATAACTGGATAATTGGTTTTAAGATGCTAGTACAGGGGTGTAAAACTGCTGGCCCATGGGCCGGATGTGTCATGTGGAAGCTGCACCCACCCCATTGCTGGCAATGGCAAAAAAGTCACGATACGTTGCAACACATCATGTGACGTTGCAAATTTGACATGTCTGTGCTAGTAGGTTAGTTTTATATTGCAAAAGATATTTTAAGGTGAAAAATATCCTGTTTTAAAATTATTAAGTAAGCTACAATATATGAAACTATGTTTCAAATAGGCAGAATTAAGAAAGAAAAAGTAATACAAGTTTGCTACTGTTAAATAACAATAGAATGCAGGCAAGCAAGAAATTATATACAAGTATACCATTAACACCTTTCATAAATTAATTTCAGTGCAGTCTATAGAACTTGGAGATGGGAAATCCTAGAGGAATATGAAAAATTCTAATTTGGGTCTCTGCATGTCATAACAAGTTGAATCTGGTCTTGTGTAAGATAATGAAGCTTCTGTCTTTGTTTATATGGGCCAATAAACAGCCAGGCATGGTTTGCCCATGTTAAAAGTAATTCAAAGTTGGATATTTATTGAATAGAAATATGCCAGGGTGTAACTCTTTACATCTATAAATAGTCTGTAGATAGTGACATTTTAATTGCTTTTCTTAAACAGTACCCCTGCCAGGTGAAATAAATTGCATGTTGAATGGCCACTGTTGAGAGATATTAAAGAATATTTATCAGTATGATTACAGCAGTTGCTTTATAAAATGCAATGTGGGATGTTATGGTCCAGAACTCCAGGAAACCAGAGCAGACGAGGCTCACTGGATGTCAGATAGAGGGGGGGGGAAGGAATATATGTGTTTTATCAACTAAAATAATAATTATATTAATATTACTGAAAAATGAAAATCATATGGTGGAACAACTATTTTAGTAACCAAACCAGTGTCCCAAAATAATTATGAAGAGAAATGATTTGCAGTGAGGGAGAAAGTCAGAATTTATTCATTTCAAAATCAGTGAAAAGAAGAAATGCAGACATATCTGGATTGCACTGTACTACAGTGATAAGTAGGTTTCACCTAGTAAAAGTTAATTTACTATGCTGCTGTATTACAGGAACAAATAAGAAGTGATTCGATTTTGAACAGATAGAGTTAAATAGTTATTTAAATACAAGTCTCTATAAAATGGACAGCTTTACACAAAAAAATGCTTTATATTAATAGAGTTTAACTATAGAGTAGGGGTCTTCAAACTCAGCCCTTTTATGCCTCATGGACTTCAACTCCCAGAATTCCTCAGCCAGAGTGCCCTGTGTGCCCTGTGATAATTTAATAGTAGCTTTATGTGCTTCTGGGAGGGAAAAGTAAATTAAAATGATTGTGGTGAAAAGGTTGTCAGATATTATTTTCTTCTTTACTAGGAGCTTTAGATACAACCTGAAATCTATATAACACCTTGCCCATTCTAATCTAATTAAATCTTCAATAACCTCCTAGAGTTCACAGGCTTTGTAGCTTTAAGTTAATTTTGCTTGTTCATATTTTACTTAGTATTAAGCATAATTAAGTGCTGGAGAACTCACTATTTGGAGACATTTGGATGGTACTAATAATGTAGCTCTGGGAATTTTCTTTATAAGCTTAAATTATATACAGAACATTGTCAATATGGAGTTTTAAGTAATAAACAGGAATTAAAATAATATGCAGGTAATAAGAATGGAAGGAACGCAGTGGCTAAGTGGGTTAGGATGCTGAGCTTGTCGATCAGAAGGTCGGCAGTTTGGCAGGTCGAATCCCAAGTGCCGCGTAACAGAGTGAGCGCCTGTTACTCGTCCCAGCTTCTGCCAACCTAGCAGTTCTAAAGCACATAAAAATGTAAGTAGAAAAATAGGGACCACTACGGTGGGAAGGTAACAGCGTTCCATGCACCTTTGGCGTCTAGTCATGCTGGCCACATGACCACGGAGATGTCCTCGGACAAGTGCTGGCTCTTCGGCTTTGAAACGGAGATGAGCACCGGCCCCTAGAGTTGGAAACGACTAACACATATGTGCGGGGGAACCTTTACCTTTTTAATAAGAATGGAAGTATGGTTATTATGAGTAGAGTTTCAATATATAAATTGAATGTAACTATCTCAGTGTATGTTTGTTCTGTAAATGAGATCATTGAAAAATATGTTTATTCATTTTTCTACCATATACTTTTAAAGGTCTTCAAATTAAATATACCGTATTTTCCGGCATATAAGACGACTGGGGGTATAAGACGACCCCCTACATTTCCTGTTAAATTATAGGGTTTGGGCTATACTCGCCGTATAAGACTACCCCTCTTCCAACGCACACCAAATAAAAATTAAAAAACATCAGATTTGATTTTAATATGGTAATTTTAATTCAAATGCTTATGACATGCAGGTACTTAGTAGGAAAACTGTCACTTATAAACATAAGGCTGTTTGTCATCAAACATGTAAACATAAAACAGTACAAGTGGATTAAACTTAATAATAATAATAATAATAATAATAATAATAATAATAATAATAATAATAATAATAATAATAATAATAATAATAATAATAATAATAATAATAATAAGTTGGAAGGGCCCTTGGAGGTCATCTAGTCCAACCCCCTGATCAGGCAGGAAACCCTATACCATTTCAGACAAATGGCTGTCCAGTCTCTTCTTAAAAAACTTCCAGTGTTGGAGCATTCACCACCTCTGGAGGCAGGTTGTTCCACTGGTTAATTGTTCTAACTGTCAGGAAGTTTCTCCTTAGTTCTAGGTTGCTTCTCTCCTTGACTAGTTTCCATCTATTGCTTCTTGTCCTGCTTTCAGGTGCTTTGGAGAATAGCTTGGCTCCCTCTTCTTTGTGACAGCCCCTGAGATATTGGATCACTGCTATCATGTCACCCCTCACCCTTCTCTTCGTTAAACTACACATACCCAATTCCAGCAACCGTTTTCTATTTTCCTAATTCACTTTTTCACTTTTCCTAATTCACTCTAAAGCTTTCCCTGCGCAGAGCCTTAAGTAACACCAGCTGCCTGCAATTAGTGCAGGTTCTCATCCCACCAGGCTCAAGGTTGAGTCATCCTTCCATCCTTCCGAGGTAGGTAAAATGAGGACTCAGATTGTTGGGAGCAATAAGCTGACTTTGTAATAATGCTGCTTGGGGGGGGGTGAAAGCTCTAATAAGCAGGCATATACATAGAATGAAGGCTATTGCTAAGCACATTGATTTGTGCTTTAAATTGTAAGCTGCCCTGAGTCTTCGGAGAAGGGCGGGATATAAATGGGATTTAAAAAAAAGACCAAATGGGAGATCCGCTCCAGGTTTTCCAGCCAGCCCGCCCAGTTCCTGAGTCAAATGTGTCCTTAGAACTAAGCAGCTGCTCTGGCTACAGCATTCCCCACCTGCCTTTCAAGTTGCTCTTGCATTCCCCACCTGCCTACAGCTGCTCTTCAACTTTAGAAGGAAAGACGCCCAGACCCCAGCCTGTAAAAAATCACAGACTGCAGCTTCTACTCCAATTGGTCCCGCTTTCCCTGCGCAGACTAAATGGAAGATCCGCTTCAGGTTTTCCAGCCAGCCCTGTCCCTAAAGTTTCAGCACCCGGCGTATAAGACGACCCCTGATTTTTGAGAAGATTTTCATGGGTTAAAAAGTCATCTTATATGCTGGAAACTACGGTAATTTTCCTCAAATGTTTGTCTTAAATGTAAGAAGTTGCTAAATGCATTTTATTAAATATAAAATAAATGTCAGTTATTTAGAAAAATGAGTAGTCTTTAGAGAGATACATGAATTCCCATTAAGTTATTGTTTTGCAGGATGAATTTCCATTTTTAGATTGGTTTTACTTTTCATTATATTCAACTTGGTTTATTTATTTATGTAATGGTAAATATGTTTGGGTAGCTCTCTGTTTAGCTACTCCTGCTACAATATCAGGAACAATTCGTAGTGGGAATGGTTACTGCAATAAAGTGTTTGTAAAGGTAAATAATATAGATTAAATATCTATAGTTATGTTAGTTTCAATTTAAGAAGTGGGCCACATTATTTTAGGTTCATATGATACCCATTGGAAGTCAATAAAAATATTTATTTTTGCCCAATGGACAGTATTAGTGGTGTATTATTCTCAGGAACAACAAACTAATTCCACTTAGTTTCTGTTGATCAATATAATCATTTTTTTTGCAATATGGCCAGATGTTATATGCTTTCAGAAACAGCAATGCTTGTTGATTTGAGAATGTTTATAATGGATGGTAAATGTGTACCTCAATGATAAGAAAACAGAACATTATTATCTGTTTGGAAACTACTGTATTTAATGCAAGACCCTTGTTAATTCTAAATGTCCTTACTATCTTCCTCTATTTTATAGTCATGAAGTTCTGCACAGAATCAAGATTTCATTGTTCAGATTTCTGGATTTAAATAATAATAATGAGGATAAATATCAATGATAAAAATAATAGTAACTATGGTGACTTGGTGGCAATTATTAACTACCTAATATTAGGCTCTGCTTAATATGATTGTTTTATTATTATAACTTGATTAACTCACCTTTCAAAGTATAAGTGCCAACACAAATCTAAACATGACTATAGTTTCCAAAACTTTGCTTTCTTTTATTTATACCCACATTAGAAATTAAATATTTAATATATCTACACTAATATTCTATTTTAAGACTTTTTGTGATGGGAAATTTAAATATGAATCCTTCAGTTCAAACTGTGGTCATGAGGTGATAGATGAATTTAAGTCTGTTCTCTTTCATATATTTGAAACTTATTTTTCCATCTGTATGCAAACCAAAATATACTCTATATACAACAAAAATTTAAAATTAAAGTTTTAAATTAAGGATACAAATGGTATTATTGAAGTGTTATTAGGAAGATGCTCTCCAATATTTCATTTAAGACAACTACATCAACAAAGTGAACATATTAACCAAGCTCATAGTGTGCATCTTAGTGCATTTTAAGAAATACTTTATATATTTATTGTTGGATAAACTATTGAAAACATTTAGTGTAAGTTATGTCTTTATTGGTCCCATGACTGGCAAAGCCTGTAGGAGCTGTTATTACAATTTCTGTGCAATTTTAAGGTTTATTATTATACTTTATTATCAAAAAGTATATCAAAGTGAAACTTTGAATCATTTTGTTTTCTTAACTTCACTTGAAAACCAAACTAATTATATCACATTTCTCTGCATATTTCTTCCTCCCTCTCAACCTTTAAAGGTAATAACATTTGCTTCTGTATTCAAGGTTTAGTGTAAAGCACCTCTAAACTTATATACTGTATGTGTAGATTACTTTGTGAGCCCCATATGTGTGGTTATAATACATACAAGTTAGATTCACATTAATACATTATTTTGTGAGTCTAATTTATATATGTGCTATTCTGATTCCAATTTATGAATTGAAGGAAGACATTGGCAACAGTTTTGTATCTCTTAGCCTGGCACCAGGATTTTATTTGATTGGGAAAACCTTTGCTTTTATTTTCTTTATTTCTTCTTCTGATCTGGTTAGACGTGCCTCATGAGTGCCTTCTGTTTTTTTGTCCAACATATCTCCTCAAATTGTGAGTAAAAAAACTCTCTTCAACATATTTCTCTGAAATTGCCTTCAAATTCAGCAACCCTTTAGTAGTAGAATACTGAGCACTCCAACTCAGTTTTACTAGCCCACCAGTCCATACTGCTCTTTCTAAAACCCACAAGCATTTTAGTAAGAGTAACTACCTACTCTCTTTTAATTGCTAGCTATTACTACAATTTCTGATCTTATCCCTCCTTCTTTCCAGATGATTTCTTAATGCTGCCTATAAAACTAGCCTTTTGTTATCCAATTTTTTTTGGTTAGGATAATAATTTAATAGCTAAGCAGCTTATGTAAAGATGTAATGTAATGTAAGGTGGATGATGCAATAATAGGAATGACTCAGCAGGTGTGTGTATCCCTTTAAGAGCTGACTATAAATGGGAAGGCTTTTGCTGCTTTGTCTCTCTCTTGTCCGTTTCCTGCTATAATTCTTGTGTATTGGAGTTTGCTGAATTATCACCACGTGTATGTATTTTGTTTCTAGTATATTTGTAGATGTTGTAATATAAACCACCATTTAATACAAACCACTGTTCACTGTATTTACTCCTGGGTTACCTCAGCACAATAACACTGTGCATGCTCTGACAGGTTATGGGCCCAGAGTGAGGAGAAACCCAGTGAGAGTTTGACCCAGAGCCAGAAGAGTTAAGGCTTGTGATTTGTGAAGAAGCAGGCAACACAGCTTCCATCAATGTAATGGGAGGAGATTTTGCAGTGACTCAGCTGAATGAGACAAACTACCTCTCCTGGAGTCTGAAAATGGAGATGTACCTGTGAAGGGAGGAGCTGTGGATGATATTTGCTGATCCACCTGCAGCACTGGATGATGGGGACTGGAGAAAGAATGAGAAAGCATTGGCTAGCACAATCCTGAGTTTGGAGGATAGCCAGCTGATACATGTGAGGGGTCTCCTGTCTGCTAAGGAGAGCTGGCAAGCTTTGTGCAGTGTGTACATGAGAGAGACTGTGAGCAGCAAAGTAATGCTGACAGGAAAGCTATATAAAGCACAGCTGAAATCAGGAAAGAGCATGTCTATGCATTTGAAGTCCATGAGAAAGACATTCCTAGAATTAGAGGAAACAGGGATGATTTTTACTGAGTCACATAAAGTGTATGTGGTACTCAGTTCATTGGACAATCTGTGGGATGTATTAGTGACCAGTTTAGAGTCCACGCAAAAGAAGGACTTAAAACCATGAGTTATTTGACTGGCCCATTGCTGGAGGAAGAACAGAAACATTTGGAAAGGCAGCAGAAAGGGGGTGACAACAATGCACAGCCCAAGCCTAGAACTGCTACTTCCCAGGGTGCTGGCAGAAAGCTGTGAAATGCTGCTTCTACAGAGCATCTCCAGAGACTCTGCCTTGAGAGGAGAAACAGAGGAATAGCGACACAACCGACATTTTCACTGGCAATGACATTAATGGAGAAAAACACTTGGTTGTTAGACAGTGGGGCCAGTCAGCATATTGCAAATGACCACAATTGTTTTCTAACCTGAGACCAGCTAAGCAAGCATTTGTTAGTTTGGCTACTGGAAAACAGTCTGCTGTAAAAGGGGAAGGTAAAAATTATGTACCTGATATTGGGGAAACTTTGGCTAATGTATTATATGTATGAAGTAATGTTTGCAAAGGGTAAATATACCATAAGGAAAGGTGGGAGGATTTGTGCACAAGGTGTTAAACAGGATAATTTGTATGTACTAAGGAAGCAGCAGGTTGTGCACAAACACTCACAAACACTTCCAAGCATGATAATTGTGTACATTTATTACACAGAAAGTTAGGACATGCAAGTTTTAAAGTGCTGCAGAGGATGCCAGACCTAGCTGAAGGAGTAAGAATTAAAAAAAAACTGCAACACATATTTAGATTGTGCTATTTGCAGTAGTCGAAGTCTAGTGTGTATCATTTAAATAACAAAAGTACAAAGCAAATTAACAGGGTTTTGCAGTTAGTGCATGCTGAGTGAATTGGTCCTTTGGTGCCATCTCTTGGAGGAGCTAGGTATGTACTAGTCTTAGTAGATGACTACACCAGGTTTGGATTCCATTACTTATTAAAGAACAAAACTGAAGTTCTACAACAGTTTAAGCAATGGGTGAACTTTGTAGAGAGAAGGGTTTTTTTCCCTATGAATATCTTTCCTATGACGTTAAATTTAACTCTGTTAGCAAAATTAGGACAAACTGGGAAAAAAGTAGATTGGTGTTTGCATGACAGTATGATATATGATAAACCTGCACAAAACAATGATAGTTATGGGGTCATTTCATACATTCAGTTTGGCTGCACAAATGTGTGTGTGTGTGTGTGTGAGAGAGAGAGAGAGAGAGAGAGAGAGAGAAAGAGAGAGAGAGAGAGAGAGAGAGAGAGAGAGAGAGAGAGAGAGAGAGAGAGAGATATTTTAATTTCACTTTATAGATATGGTCAGAGTTGTATGGTATCACAATTTTTAACAATTTTCAAAAATATAACAAAGGACCAGAGCAATTTAATACCCATTGTACATTTTTCCAAATTTGATCCTAAGAGAAATAATAATACTGAAAAAGAAAATCATAGCAACGTTTCATCCTTACAGATATTATAAAAATATTTTATTAAAAATTAATGTAAGCAACAGTGCTTTTACATTAAATAAAGATGCAATAGTTTGTATAAACAGTGGCAAAATTTATATATCTTAACACATATGAAATCTCAGAATTGGACCTATAAAAAGTTACAATTTATAATTTTAGACATCTAAGACAACTTGAAGAAACATGTTTCAGATTTTCACACCTGGATAGAACTAAATTAAGTAATTAAACATCTTGTTTCTAGAATATTTATTACAATAATTTAATAGGTTAAATTGGAATAATCTCTAGAAATAAAGTAGAAGATACTAATAGTAGAAATTTGGACTAGAATGTCTAACAGAACTTAGCAAGGCTTAGATTTCAGGGAGAGAGGAAGAGAGAAGAGAGAAAGAAAGAGAATGAAAGAGTTGTTCTATTGCTTTATTTATCAAAGGAAACTTACCAATCATGTTTTATCAAACTGCACAAGATTATTTAACTGTTCAAAGTTGTTGTTGTTGTTTTAAAATTCAGATCGGATGAAAAGGATGGGAAACACAAAATAAATCTGCTACCTAAATCTAGCAGAAATTCATTTGAATTAAAAATATTTGGCTATAATAGTGGACTGAAAGAAATACTGTAGTCTGTTATTTATTGTGTAAATGGCCAAGCAAGTTCTTCAATATCTGGAAGTGAAGAAAGAAAGAGTGAGCAGTAAATGGTTATGTCAACAAATTAAACTTTAGGAATAATGTGTCCCCAATAAAAGATGTGGGAAAGAAAAATAAATCCATAAAGCGTTTGACAGTTCAAAATGAATGGAAAACAAAGGCAAAAGGAAGACAGAATAGAACAAATGAAAAATGTAATTTAGTGAAATTACCATCCCTTGTAGAAAATACTGTACAAGGACATTTATAAATCAGGCATTAATACTAGGTACAGCTGCTGTAGGTCATACAAACAGGCATCTATCTACCTCCAGGAAAATAATCAAGCCTTCAGATTTTTAAAAGACATTTTGGAAAGAAAACTGAGCTTGAAATAATTTCCTTACTTTAACTATCTAGCATGAATTGAAGAGTTATCAAATTTTCTTACATGCATACTATGTAACATTATATCCAGAGAGTGTGAAGAATCATAATAAATGCATAATACTTTCTATCTAGCGATCCAGTTTGGTGTGGAGGTTAAGGAACTAAGCTAGTAACTGGGGGGAAAAAATAACTTCTATTCCTACCTTCCTTCCTATTCCGCAAAGACCTAGGAAGGATCCAGTGATAAACTACCTCTGAAAATATTGCAAGGCAAATTGCATGAATTAGTCCAGGCAGGAGTTAACGTTGACTCAAATTTAAAATAAATAAGCAAACAAACAAAAAATAATGTCTATTTATAGTACACTTTTACATCTCATTTCCTATTCATCTTTCCTTTTCTTGCTTTCCACTGCAGATTGTATGTAACACACAAATACACACACACACCTCACAGTAATATTCAAAATATAGATGGAAATAGGATGAACAGCAATATTAGTCTTTAATGTATGATAAATTTCTTAGACTTTCTAATATGAAAGAATACCCTATTCTTACTGCTAAATGTGTGTGTGTGTGTGTGTGTGTGTGTGTGTGTGTGCGTGCATTCTATTTGGGAGAGTGTAATTTATAGATAAATAATTTCAAGCAATGAAGTGTTACAGAAATAACTGATAAAGAAATAAGCATGCATAGAAACAACTCCTTTTTTTAACAGTTGTATTTATACAATGCACTTTTAATAGTCTCATACTTTTAAATGGTTAGGCCTTGAATAACATATACTGATCTTTTGTTATCATCATGATTATTATTTCGTTCATCTTGTCCCTCATCCTTATTCCAGGTATTGTGGCTTCTGCTTTCTGTCTTTAGTTCTATGTGTTGTCACTATCATTCAAGTCTCGTTCTTGTTTTCCTTCCATCAGACCTTCAATCTATATTTTATTGCCGTCTCTTTTCACCATGCATTTCTAATTTAATTAATTTTTGTTTTCTCCTTGATGAATAGTTTTTGCACTTCTTAGGCTTTGTTAGCTGAATTTTACATCTTGGCATACCATATTTTTTCTTGTGTTATATAGTTAAAGGAAAATAACAATTTGTGCTAATACACAAAAGAGGACAGAACTGAGTATCTGCAATAACATTTTTTTCCTCTTGATCAAATAAAATAGAAAATACTGAAAAAAAACTTATTTTCAGCAAACTATTTGTTTCATTATTTGGGAGCAAAAGGATAAGGATAAGGGGATAGGGGATAATAATAATAATAATAATAATAATAATAATAATAATAATAATAATAATAATAATAATAATAATAATAATAATAACAACAACAGCAATAACAACAACAACAAACAACAACAAAAAAATGGTAAGTGAGCACCTGTCCAGCCTAGACGAGTTCAAATCACCAGGACCAGATGGATTACACACCAAGGTTCTCAAGGAACAGGCAGACGTGATCTCAGAACCACTGAACTATATGTTTCAAAGATCCTGGAGCACTGGGGAACTACCAGAGGACTGGAAGAGAGCTGATGTAGTTCCCATCTTCAAAAAAAGGGAAAAAAATAGATCCAGGAAACTACAGACCTATCAGCCTGACCTCAATACCTGGGAAGATTCTGGAAAAGATACTCAAACAACAAATCAGCAAACACCTTGATGCAAACAAAGTCATCACTAAAAGTCAACATGGGTTTGTCAAAAAGAGATCATGCCAGACAAATCTTATTACATTCTTTGACCAAGTGACAAAATTAGTGGACCAGAGGAATGCTGTAGATATAATTTACTTGGACTTCAGTAAGGCATTTGATAAAGTAGATCACAACCTACTACTTGATAAGATAGAAAAATGTGGGTTAGTTAGCATCACCACCAGATGGATGCGTAGCTGGCTGACAGGCCATACTCAGCGTGTGGTCCTCAATGAAACCGCATCTACATGGAAGGAAGTGTGTAGTGGGGTGCCCCAGAGCTCTGTTCTGGACCCAGTGCTCTTCAATATCTTCATTAACGATTTGGATGAGGGGATAGATGGGGAACTCATCAAATTTGCAGACGACACCAAGCTGGCAGGAATAGCCAATACTCCAGAAGATAGGCTTAAAATACAGGAGGATCTGGACAGACATAAACACTGGGCGCAATCTAACAAAATGAAATTCAATGGTGAAAAAAGTAAGGTTCTACATTTAGGCAGGAAAAATCAAATGCACAGGTATAGTATAGGTGGTACTTTGCTCAATAGTAGTAACTGTGAGAGGGATCTCAGAGTCCTAGTAGACAATCACTTCAATATGAGCCAGCAGTGTGCTGCAGCTGCCAAAGAAGCCAACACAGTGCTAGGCTGCATTAACGGAGAGATAAAATCAAGATCAAGTGAAGTACTAATACCACTTTACAATGCTTTGGTAAGGCCACACCTGGAATACTGCATCCAGTTTTGGTCACCACGATGTAAAAAAGATGTCGAGACTCTAGAAATGGTACAGAGAAGAGCAACAAAGATGATTGGGGGACTGGAGGCTAAAACATATAGGGAACGGTTGCTGGAATTGGGTATGTGCAGTTTAACGAAGAGAAGGGTGAAGGGTGACATGATAGCAGTGTTCCAATATCTCAGGGGCTGCCACAAAGAAGAGGGAGTCAAGCTATTCTCCAAAGCACCTTAAAGCAGGTCAAGAAGCAACGGATGGAAACTAGTCAAGGAGAGAAGCAACCTAGAACTAAAGAGAAACTTCCTGACAGTTAGAACAACTAACCAGTGGAACAACCTGCCTCCAGAAGTGGTGAATGCTCCAACACTGGAAGTTTTTAAGAAGAGACTGGACAGCCATTTGCCTGCAATGGTATAGGGTTTCCTGCCTGAGCAGGGGGTTGGACTAGATGACCTCCAAGGTCCCTTCCAACTTCTTCTTCTTCTTCTTCTTCTTCTTCTTCTTCTTCTTCTTCTTCTTCTTCTTCTTCTTCTTCTTCTTCTTATTATTATTATTATTATTATTATTATTATTATTATTATTATTATTATTATTATTATTTATTATTAATGATGATGATGATGATGATGATGATGATGATGATGATGATGATGATGATGATGGAAGGACCTTGGAGGTCATCTAGTCCAGCCCACTGCTCAGGCAGGAAACCCTATACCACTTCAGACAAATAGCTGTCTAGTCTTTTATTAAAAAACTTCCATTGTTGGAGCATTCACAGCTTCTGGAGGCAGTTTGTTCCACTGATTAATTGTTCTAACTGTCAGGAAATTTCTCCTTAGTTCTAGGTTGCTTCTCTCTTTGTTTACTTTCCATCTGTTGCTTCTTGTCCTACCTTCAGATGCTTTGGAGAATAGCTTGACTTCCTCTTCTTTGTGGCAGCCCCTGAGATATTGGAACACTGGTATTATAAAAATGTTTTCAAGAAAATTGTATAGGCTAACTCATATAATCTTCAGGAATCAAGGTACACACTCACATATTTCTATATTGCAATCTTCAGTTGAACTAATATTAGCAAGTTTAGGAATACCACTGTTGTTCTTACAGTACAATACTCATAATGAAGAAACAAACTAGAATATAGGGAGTGATAATTAGGCATTCCCTAATTTCTTATAGTTTAACTCATACAATGAATTGATCCCGAAGATACTGTACATCTCATGTAAACTACAATAAAAAGGAATGACAATGTACATTTTTGTTTTGAAAAAGTCAGAAATCTAGTCAGCAATTTGGAACATGGAACCTTTAAAATAAATTGTTTTTTTGTCTTTTTCATTCTTTCCCATTCATTTCCACAATCCTGATGGTCTTATTGTATAGAAATAAAGAGTCATGGACAGAAAAGAAAAGGGGAAGGAACTTTAAATGTCACTGGTAACTTACTAAAGAATACTTCAGAAATAACAAACAAACAAAAGTAGTTACTTTTTTCGACTATCTATATTATCAGCATCTACTGATAACTCTTTTCTAAACTTTTTAAAACTTGAATATCCTTACTAATTTAATTCTTGTACATTTTGTTCAGAGAAGTGTAGAAAAATAAAGATAGCACAGGCTCAATTTCTCTTTCAGTAGCAAGTCTCATGTCAGATCCCCCTACTATATCTAAACTCCTTGGAGATTATAGAGAATTGGTGCACTCTGAACAACACTTATAAATCTATTTTAAGAACCAGGTAATATATGAAAGGAGAGCTTTAATTAAGTTCTCTGTATGCGTTGTGGACTGTGTGCTTCTATGTGTATTTTCTAATACTTACAGCATTAATTTGCTGTACACCCCTAAGAGCTGTGTATTGTCTTTGAAGCATTACAGAAACACCAGACTCTTTTAATAACAACATCAATTTAAACATGCATTATACTATTAAGAAATAAATAACATTCTACTAGGCCCTTGAGAGACCTTTGAGCTGAGCATATATACTGACTACAATAAATAGTGTTATGATCTTATGGCTATCTGTGTACATTACCACCTTTATTCTTTCAGGCAGTATCTTCTTGTTTTGCATTTTTACTGCATATTCAGATTTTATTTGTTTGTTTTCCTACTTAGACAAACTAGATGAGCAAAGAGTCATCTTCTATGAGCAAAGAGTCAAAGATGACTGAAGACGTAGCCACAAGGAAGACAAAAGATGATGACTACTGTGAAAAATGAAGAACCAGGAGTAGACTGGACCTTTGTAATCCTTATGGAAAAGGGACAGAATAGGAGATCACCCACAAGCAAAATGAATGGCAGTTCTTCATCATAAGACCAAAATAATGCCCCCACCATAATGGAACCAAATACTGGTGGTGAGAGCCCTTTCATTACATGTGCCCAGTCAAAAGCTGAATAGCTATCTGTTGAATAAAGGTAAAGGTAAAGGTTCCCCCGCAAATGCGTGCTAGTCATTTCCAACTCTAGGGGCCGGTGCTCACCTCTGTTTCAAAGCCAAAGAGCCAGCACTTGTCCGAGGATGTCTCCATGGTCATGTGGCTGGCATGACTAGATGCCAAAGGCGCACGGAACGCTGTTACCTTTCCACCGTAGTGGTCCCTATTTTTCTACTTGCATTTTTTATGTGCTTTTGAACTGCTAGGTTGGCAGACACTGGGACGAGTAGCAGGTGCTCACTCTGCTACGTGGCACTCGGGATTCGACCCGCCAAACTGCCGATCTTCTGATCGACAAGCTCAGCGTCCTAACCCACTGAGCCACCACATCCCTATCTGTTGAATACTTATATTTAATTTTTTTTTCCCTTCAAGAGGACATTGCATCTGATTGCCTACATGACTCTTTGCAACTCTATAATTCTAAAGTTGATGTAGTTATGAGATGCTTTTGTTTGTAGAGAGTATTTATTCAGCATAATCTGGAAAAGGGGAGAACAGAAATTATTTCTACCATCTGGTTATCATTTAGTTCTTGATCTAATTTAAAGCTTATCAGGAACAAGAAAAGATTGTATAACTTGCTGAAGCAAAACAGAGATGCAAAAATGAATGCAGAGGAGACTACAAATTTCAATGAAAATACTGCATTGCATATATACAATCAATATCACAAGCATTTCTTGAAAAAAATGTTTACTATTTTCAAAGAGAAAGCAACTTTTACATGCAG
This sequence comes from Vipera berus, assembly GCF_964194415.1. Classification (NCBI taxonomy): domain Eukaryota; kingdom Metazoa; phylum Chordata; class Lepidosauria; order Squamata; family Viperidae; genus Vipera; species Vipera berus. The sequence goes on along the minus strand of NC_138206.1, from coordinate 43,669,137 downwards.
TAGGAAATGGATTGAAACATAATTTTGGCGGTTACTTTAATGAACCAGGTCATTTCTCTTCTGCAGGAAAGTTGTACTTGAAAGTTATTGGATATGTTTTAACACTTGTAATGTCAGCCAATTACATTCATGCATTCATCCATTCTTTTTGTTTTTAATGAATAAATGCAAGCTAACCAGAGTGTTAAAGTGTGTTATCTTGTCATTCAAGACTTTGGAAGAGACTATGCCAATTTACAGCTAACAAAATCGCAAATTCATCTTTAACATACTTCTGAAACATGATTCTTCTGACATGGAATCTTCCACTACTGTTTATTCAATTCAGGATTCTTATGAATTATTCATCTCTATGACAAACCCTGTAGAAATTTTAGGTCTCTATAATTCAACTTTTTAACTACAGTAATCAAGCCATCTCTACTTTATGATTTATTTTATTTGCTTCAGAGTGACAACAGTATGACATATAGTATCAAACTGTCCATGAATCTACAAAGTCATCACTAGTTGATACATTTTCTCATTTCAAAAATATATCTTTTCAGAAGTTGTTGGTATCAAAAGAATTTTGTTGTCATTATTATTTCCTGAGACTAAGCCTTTCAAACAGTCAGTTTCTTTCAACAGAGATTAATAATAATAAATTTTATGCCAATCTGCTATATCAATGTTTGAGATGTTAAAATTATTTAAAGATGCAAACAGGAAGTGATCACTTAGAAGCTTATCAAAGGGATCATGCGATATTTCAAAGAAAAATGTTTCTATTTCCTGTTCATTCAATCCATAAAAAGTAACATATGGTCTAGAGAAATGTTGTATAAGACTTAAAAAGGCACAGTTTCATTTGCAAAAGAGCTATTCATACATATACATACGCATATGTGTATGCATAGACACATACATACACACACACATACACAAACACACACACACAGAGAGAGAGAGAGAGAGAGAGAGAAAGAGACACAGAGAGAGTTCTGAATTGTAACAAATGACCAAAGAATGCAAGATAAAGGAAACTTCCTATCTGACATTTGTTACTTTTCATCTCATAATAATATATTACTTAATTTTTCCCAGTTCTTTGAACACTGAGAATGCACAGCACAAACAACTTGCCATGAACAAATGCCTGAATTCTTCATTTTCTTTATCACAGAAATTATCATAAAGATTGTGAATACCCAACCCGGTTATATGCAGCAAATTCAGATTTTGTTTCCTAAAAATATACTGTCTACTGCATAATTAAAAGTAATTGACCAGATACTCAAATCTGAAAGTAGGGGAGTTAGTTATTTAAGGGGGTAGCTCCTCAGATTTGTAGTAAGGGGGTGAGTTAATTAATAATCACTGATGTCATAGAGCTGCTATATTATCCTTGTAGCATAATAAACTAATGAAGTAATGTAGGTAGGCATGCAAACTGAACTCAAATATCATATTGATAGTATTAATAATAAAAGTTGCATTATTACCAAGGGAAACTTTGAAAAGAGATATTCAATGTAAAATTACATTATATTTAAGGGTTAGGGTTAGGGTTCAAGTATTTCTTTGAATGTTAATGTCTTCTCTAAAAGACTATTGTTATTTCATAAACACAATAACATGGCATCACAGCTGTAGGTTTTAGCTAGTATTGGCTTTCACACACATCAAGTTCTTCCCAAGAGCCAAGGATGTTGTAATGTATCAGCATAATATATGTACCAAACCAAACAGGGTGGTGACCTTTTGCAGTCGACAAATGGAAATTTTATCAATGTGCAGATTTTCTAAGTGCTGACCGAGAGTTTTTGGTAGGGCAAATAATTACCGGGACTGATAATTACTGGGACTACTAGGGTCAGTTTATGTTATAATCATTAAACTTCAATTTTCAGATCTTGATCTTCTCCATTTCTTTAATTTTGTCTGCAGAAAATAAGAAATATTATAATTATGTGCTGAGATTTTGTATTGAGAATAGTATAAAATCTATTATCAATATTATTTAATAATAGAAAAAAATCTATTAAAACATTATTTTATTTATTATTTCTGATTAATTTCCATTGTACTAGTACTGACTGGTGGCCAAGAGCCAATATAACATCATTCATTTGATAATCGCTGGGAGGCCCAAGTTCAAGTTACATTAATTGGTTGTTCTGAGCCAGTCACTATGTCTCAACCCAATCCATAGCACAGGGTTGGTTGTTCTTTAAAAAAACAACAACTTAGAAGTGACACCTTTGGTCCTTTGAAAAATAACAAATTACACCAAAAAACAAACAAAAACAAAATATAGAGGTTGAGAGATTTCTATCTAATGTCAACTTATTTCTGTTTAATGGAGTTACCATTCCTTTTTTCTGTCTTTCCTTAAATTTCTAATTGTATGACCTGAAGTGAAAACCTTTGATAGATAGATATCTGTGTGCCTTTTATTTTATACTTTTCTGAAAGTATTCAGGATACTTTATTTGATATAGAGTATAATCAGGGCTTTTTTTGTCATAGAACACTCAGAACGGAGTTCTGGCACCTTTTTTTGATGGAAACTTGTAGGGTAGGCAAGGTGGGTTGTATGACATGTGTGAGTTCCAGCACCTTTTTCTTTTACAAAAAATAAGCACTGAGTATAATAGTTTACATTATTATATAAATTATTATATAAATTGATTATAAATTATATTCACATATTTCTGTGTAGCATCATAATATCAAACTATTCTGCTAATACTAGTTTGCAAAGAGATATGTAAAGATATCTAAGGAAACTACAAAATGTGCTTTTATTACCTCAAATACAGATTTTCAAATTAATCTTATCTTTGTAAATTAACTGTGTGAAGTTCAAATATTAATTTTATTTTGATAAGGCCTATTATTTAATGAATGCCAAATCTTCCTGAGATTTTTTCCCCCATTTTTTATTTCTCTTTTTTAAGGATCTCAGCTTTTAACAAAATACTAAATTTGACATTACATTTTGCTTTCATTATATGATATATTTGTAATTTATTAATTGTGGGACAAATTACATACTAAATAAATTACATTTCAGAAATTTCATAGATCAGTCTAGATTGCAGATATTGCCTTTCCAGATATGTTAAGTTCAATCTGCTTTATCATCAAAACTGACAAGAATATAATTAGATTGCTAAGTGGGAATAATAAACAATTAATACACAGTATTAAAATATATAGAGAAATGCAATACTACCAGTAAGGCACTAATATTTGGATATAAAAATCCTGAATATTAGTGTCAACACTGTGACAATGGATGTTCCCGCTCTGACAACTGAGGGAAATTGCAGCCATTTTTACTCTGCTTACAGCTTGCTTTTTCTGCTGTTTAGAAATCAGATGTAGTAGGGGGGAATGGGGGGAATGCTTGAGCTCAACTAGCCATAACAATAATACAACTTCGTGGGAAATCAAGGAAACAAATTGATAATGTTTTGGCAGGCTGAGGAGCTGGGGAGGGAGGCCACGATTCAGGCTAATTGGAGAATGTGATTTCTGACTGCTTCATGGGAGTGGAAATTGCAACTTGTTACTTTGTATCTGGGGGAAGGGAGTTTAGTTTTGGGTTCAACTATGTAGTGCTGATACTTTGTTTCCTGAATAAAATTTTCTTTAAGGAAGAATTCTTGCCTTGAAGTTCTTTAATGGGTTTCATTTATTGGATCCATGACAATTAGTTTATAAGCAATTTATAAAAATATAACTAAAACAAAATTCTATAAAACATGATATTTTATTTCACTAACTAAATTAATAAGATTACTTAATTTTAATATCTAATGATCCTACAAATTGTAAGCCTAAAAAAATCTTGATAGGAATGAGACAATATAAAAAGATAACTTAGGAGCCCAATTTATTCTCCTCATACAATTGTTACATTAATCAGAAAATAGGCTGGCTTTTTCCAAAGTAATACCATTAAAACAGGAGTATCAATGGTTGCAGATAATATTTTTCCTGGCTAATCTTTTCTATAGAAGTTATAATTATGTTTGGATTTGTCTGTCTTCTATATAACTAGCATGGTGTGACTTAGAAGCTGTTCCTGAGATAACAACCTCAAACAAATAATAGGTCTGTCCTGATATGCTTTTCTGAAGTATGGAGAATGTTGGGCACAGGAAACAGTGGCTAATTTACATCTATGGTTTATAAAAGGTACACATAAGATTATATTTCAGTTTTCCTATCATAAAATCAAGGAACAACAGAAATAAAATCAATTTCAAAGACCTTAAAAGTATAGTAATGACTTTATGATATGACATATATTAAATTCAGTGAAAACTAAATAATGTTCAGAAAATCCTTATCTTTTTCCTATTGTCATTATTCATAAATTACATTCATAAATTAACTATCATTCAAAAAGTACCTACAACCCTCATATTAGTAGCCTGAAAAGTCCTCTCCCCATAATCTTTATTGCAAGGGTCCCCTACCTGTGGGCAGCGGCCTGGTAGTGGACTGTAGACTGCTGGCCACTGGGCCAAGGGACAGGCTGCCCAATGCATGCACGTGTGCGCACACCCCACCCACTCATGCTAGTGCCACAGCCACAGGGCATGAAAATATGATGCTGCCAGGCTGTGGGTGCAAAAACAGGATGCTGCCACACCTCAGGGTGTGAAAATGGAATGCCACCACAAAAAGATGGGCTGATGCCATTACGCTCCAGAGTGCAAAAATGGGCACTGCCACATCACAGGAACAGAAACGGGATGCTGTGCTGCACAAGAATGGGGCAGGGATAGCAGTATCACACAAGTGCTAGCCCCATCCTGTTTGCATTGCGCACGGGCTTGCAGCCCATGTGCACGCATGCACGCATGCCTTTTAAATGCTTTCCCCTCCCTTTCCCTCCAGTCCACCAACCAAGAAAGGTTGGTGACCTCTTCTTTATTGCATACTAACAGTGCATGGTCTTGCTATTCATCCAATTAAACATGTTTTAAACTATTCCTTGGCATGCTATTGTTTTAAAAAAAGATGGACACAGAATACCACTTACCAGTTAGTTCAAATGAGGGAACATTGATTAAACTGGCTAAAAATTCTACTAGTCTCTTGCTTTCCTTTATAGCCTCTCCTACAGCTAATATATTTTTGTATGTTTAGTTCATTAGTCAAATAATGCATTTCTATAGCAGTATGTCTGTTCCATATCCCATTGCCTGTTTCTTCTTTTCCCATGAATGTTGCTGAGTTACAACAAAAACAGGAGCTGTCAATGCTGCAAACATTGACATGTTTTTGCACTGACAATATAAGAGACAGCCTGTTATTTTAATTGCTTCAGTTGGAATGGGGGAAGAGGAGGATTGTACCTTCAAGGCCATCTGAACTTAAAGAAGATAAGACCTTGGTGGGTTTTCTAACGGAAGGGAAGCTGATTCTTTAAATTAATTGGAGAATATGATTAATGACAAAATTAGAAAGGTGGAGAATTGTGTTTTAATATATTGTGCAAGGGGCGGAGATTTCAGATTCCAGCTTCCTTCGAGCAATCATTTGCCGGTGTATTAGGCTAATAAAGGACTTTTAAGGTAAACAGTGCCTCAGAGTCACTTAAAAAGCCCATACGTCGGAAACATGACAGGAGCCTTATCTTGAAAACTTGAGGAAACCTAGATGATAATATAGATTTATATATAAATTATATACACACACATACATTCTGAAAGGTAGCTCAACCATTTGTTGGTGGAGGGACATCTCTTTTAGTTGTGAGTTAAAATCAGGTCTAGTAATACCTATCTACAATGATCAATACTTTAGTTCAAGGACAGATACAGGATTTCAAAGTACCAATTTAGTCTAATTAAACTAGACAGAGACATTTTTCTATTATTAAACATGAATATGTTGTAACATTCATTGTGCCGTTCCAAAAATTCAATTGTTCATAAAATGAAAAAAGTGATACATGTGAAGTGATAGATTGCTCCTCAAAGTATATCAAAGTTTATCAAATTTATTATAAAATTGAGAGTCTAAAACATAGATAAAATTAAGGACCAGATTATGGACAAAGAACAATTTATTTTTAGTTGTATTTTTTTAAAAAAAAAAATTGAGTGTTTTCAGGGTTTTGCTTTGCTTACTATTTAGAGAGTAATCACTGCTCCCTCATTAAGCAATCTTGCTTTATTTTTGAAAGCTAATCACTCTTAACACATTTTAAATTCACTTGTCCCCAAAACCCACCCGCCCCAAACCACCCCCCTTCCCCCCCACTTCCCAGAGCTGAATACAGGGTCATAGATATAATAATCATATTCTAACTAAAATTATCCATTATAAAATTAACCAAATTCATAATGTGCTTTAACTCCCCTTTAACATTGATACATTCAAATTATTAAAAACATAATAATAATAACTTAAACAAAAATATAATCAATACTAATACTAAAATTAATAACAATCTAAAATCTACTCATAAGCTAAATGGAACTTTTTAGTCCCATATTTATTCTGAATATAATCTATCCATCTCCTCCAAACTGAAATATATCTTTCTTGCGAGTGATCCTTCAAATAAGCAGAAATCTTAGACATTTCTGCAACATTCGATACCTTAATTACCCATTCTTCTATAGTAGGCAAACTATCCTTCTTCCAATATTGTCCCACCAGTAACCGTGCTGCTGTTATCAAGTTCAACATCAAATTGATTTCTTTAGTATCACAATCTACAACAATACCCAATAAAAACAATTGTGGAGAAAACTTTATCTTTCTCTTAAAAATCTTTTGAATGTTCCACCAAATTTTAATCCAAAAAGCTTTTATATTTCTACAAGTCCACCACATATGAAAATAAGTAGCATCTAAACTACCACATCTCCAGCATTTAGAGTGTAAGTTAGGATACATGTTAGACAACTTTTTGGGATCCAAATGCCATCTATAAAACAACATATAATTTGGACTTTTATTCCAAATTATATGCTAAAGATAAGATTAATGAAGCAGATATTGATGTATATTTGAGGAATGCCAATATCCTGGTTCTTACACAAGAACAAAATGAAGAGATTAATCAACTGATAACAGAAGAAGAAATTCTTTTAGCAATTAAACAATTGAAGGTGGATAAAGCACCAGGCACGGATGGACTGACTGCGGTGTACTACAAAAACCTACAACCGGAGATGATAAAGCCACTAAGGGAATTGTTTCAGACAATTCAAAGGGGAGGAAGGGTGCCTCCGTCTTGGAGAACTGCCTTTATTTTTCTGATTCCGAAGGAAGATCAGGACGTTACTCAAGTAAGAAATTATAGACCAATATCACTTTTGAATACGGACTACAAGATATTTGCTAAGGATTTAGCTAATAGATTGATGAGGGTTCTGCAACAGATAATTCATGGGGATCAAACTGGGTTTATCAGTGGTAGACAAATGAAAAATAATGTGAGGCATATAGTAGACTTGTTGGAATTTTTGGAAAGGAATAACCAGATCCCTGCGGCGCTGATCTTTTTAGACGCCGAAAAAGCCTTTGATTAACTGGATTGGCAATTTTTGATGAAAGTTTTAGATAAAATGAATTTTGGGGATAAATTCTTACAACCAATTAGGGCATTATATCAAAAACAAACAGCCCAAATAATAGTAAATAATAGTCTGACTGAAGTATGTAATATTGAAAAGGGCACAAGACAAGGGTGTCCGTTATCACCATTATTATTTATTTTAACATTGGAGATATTATTTATTAAAATACGGAACTCGGAAAAAATTAAGGGAATTCAAATTAGAGATCAGGATTATAGATTGAGGGCGTTTGCAGACGATCTAGTTGTTACGGTGACCCAGCCAAAAAATTCTGTTTTGGACCTGATGGAGATAATAATGCAATATGGAAAAGTTTCTGGATTTAAGGTTAATACACAAAAAACTAAAATATTAGCCAAAAATATGACAGTATCGCAAAAAGCCCTTTTAGAAGGGTTAACTGGATTTGAGATTGTTAAAAGGGTTAAATATTTTGGGGTGTATTTGTCACCCTCAAATGCAAAGTTATATAAAAATAATTATGAAAAGTTATGGGGAAAAATTCAAAAAGAATTGGAGAGTTGGGAAAAATTGCAATTGTCTCTACTGGGAAGAATTGCAGCAGTGAAAATGAATGTTTTGCCTAAATTTCTATTTTTATTTCAAATGATACCTATTCTTAAAAAAGACTTAAATCTGGAGGAATGGCAAAAGGGTATCAATAAATTTGTATGGGCAGGGAAAAGGCCACGAGTTAAATTTAAGATTATGCAGGATACGCGTGAAAGAGGTGGTCTTAAAATGCCCAACTTTAAATTATATTATGATGCTGCTGCGTTGTCAGCGATAAGTGATTGGATTAATTTAACACAAGGGAGATTGTTAAATCTTGAGGGCCACGACTTGTTATTTGGCTGGCATGCATATTTATTGTATGATAAGAAGGTAAATAATGTGTTTAAAGTACATATTTTAAGACAGGCATTGCTGAGAGTTTGGAAAAAGTATAGACATAAGCTAAACTACAAGATACCTTTATGGGCAATACCGAAACACGCAATAGAAAACATAAATGTTGGGTTCAAACATGACGTGACTACATACAAGGAAATTTTAAGTTTGGAGAGGAACGTATGGTGTTTGAAGCCGTACAAATTTTTATGAGAAGAGAAGATTGTTCAAACCTGGTTTCAATATGGTCAATTACGGGCCAGGTGGAAAGAAGACCAGAAAATTGGTTTTTCAATGACTGATGAAAATTTGGTAAAGCAAATTAGAAATCAGGGTCCAGCACATATTAAATGGATATATCTTGCATTGATAGAAATTGACTCAGAAACAGAACTTGTTAAAGATTGTATGATAAAGTAGAATATTCAAGAAGTTATTACAATGGATACTTGGGAAAAGATTTGGGTGAGGAACGTAAAATTTACGCAAGCTCAAAATTTAAGAGAGAACTTTTATAAAATGTTTTATAGGTGGCATTTAGATCCTAAAAAGCTTGCAAGTATGTATCCGAACTATCAACCTAAATGTTGGAGATGTGGTGGCGAAGACGCAACATATTTTCATATATGGTGGACCTGTAAAAATGTTAAAGCTTTTTGGATTAAAATCTGGTAGAATATGCAGAAGATATTCAAGCAAAGGATAAAGTTTTGTCCGCAATTGTTTTTATTGGGCATAATTACGGATACTACTGTTGTGGACGTTAAGTTGATGTTGAACTTAATTACGGCAGCAAGACTTTTAGTAGGTCAATATTGGAAGAAGGAGGAACTGCCGACTATAGAAGAATGGACTTTAAAAGTTTCTGACCTGGCGGAAATGGCAAAGATTTCGGCTTATTTGAAAGACCATTCGCAACAACGTTATATTATGGAGTGGAAAAAGTGGATTGATTATATCCAGAACAAATATGGGACTAAAAAGTTTCATTTAGCATTTGCATAAGTTTTGATGTGATATTAGTATTGCTTGTAGTCATTTTATATGAGCTAGAGTGTGATAGACTTAATAGTTTATTGTTGTTAACATATGGTTGTTTATGATTGTTTTTACCTTTATACCTTGTATTTAGCTCTGGGAAGTCGGGGAGGGGGGAGGGGGGAAGGGGTGGGGGGAGGGATAGGGAGGGTTAGGAAGGGTTGGGTGGAGGGAGGGGGGAGGGATTGTTAAAGATAAAATGTATTGTAAAACTTTTCAATTAAAAAAAAACAAAAAAAAACAAAACATTTTAAATTCACTTTAGAATATTAAGAACAAAAAGGCTATTCTGCTATTAGAAGAAAAAGAAATTGCATCCAAAAGTGGAAAGATTAGGAGAAATGACACCATTATACTTTTTAAATTTCCTTTTCTAGACCAAGACAAATGCAAGAAAGTATTTTTATATGAAACAGTGTAAATATGTATTTGTGATTTAGTTAAAATATAATGCTTCAAAACTGGCCAAATAATCATTCTCACAACAGTGACTGAATGCTTGTTCAGATAGTCTGTTTTGTACTTTCTCTGATAACCTTTGCTAAAATGGAAGTTGCTAGGGAGGCAAAGAAACATTAAATTAGGCTTTGTTTTCTGCCCTCTTTCCATGATTGCGTCTTTTTAACAGCAGCAAGCTAGATAGATAGATAACCTTTATTATCATTTTTTTTACTGTGGGCACACTGGCACACACACACACACACACACACACACACACACACACACCTATACCCTTACATATAAATACATATAAATATTAATTGCCGTCCATCTTGAATACATAGCGGAAAGAGGAAGCTTGAGAGTTCACAAGGTTGATACTGTATGGAACAAAACTGTGACTGAATCTGGATGTTCTGCTTTGGATACCACGAAGCCTCCTCCCAGAAGGTAACAAGGAAAATGGGTTGTGAAGAGGATGTGTAATGTCCCAGGTAATACTGAGGAACCTTCTCAAGCAATGCTTATATGCTATGTCCTGGATGGAAGGGAGGGAACAGCCAATGATCTTTTCGGCCATCCTCACCACTCTCTACACCACCTTCCAGTCTGAAGCAGGGATGCTTCCAAAGCAGACTGTAATGCTGTATGATAGGATGCTTGTGCTCATCCCTCCGTAGAAAGTGGTAAGGCCATGGGAAGGAAGATGCACTTTTCTCATGCGTTGCAGAAAATGCAGATGCTGCTGTGCTCGCTTTACCAGTGTCCCGCTGCTGAGTAACCAAGCCAGCCTACTCATTAACTGCACACGAAGAAATTTGGTACTGGCAACCATCTCCACAGGTGAATCATTAATGCACAGAGGAGTATGGCTGTGCCTGCCTTTTCTGAAATCGAAAATGATTTTTTTTTCTTTTTTCCAATATTTTAGGCTGTTTTATCACACCAGTTCACCAAACCCTCTACTTTCACTTTCTTCCTGTTTAATTGTTTATTTACTATATTGTTTTGGTATAAATTCTTTTCTCCACCTTCTGTTCCTTTTTCTACTCTGAAACTAGTACTAAGTCAAAAATGTCTCTGAATTGGGACTTGAAGAAGTCTTCAGCTATCTTACATTTGGGTTGCCCTAGCCACCCATAGGATACCTCCCAATTATTTTTCCTTCAGCTTTTCAATTTCTGATTTTTCATGGGGGGGAGGGGGGAGATGGTGGAGCAGCTGCCAGAACTCTCAGAAAATGCACTGCTGGATATTGACCACAGTGTTTAAAAAGTGGTAGCTAATATCTACTACTTATCTTGACATGAAGATAAAGGAGGAGAGTGGAATAATATACCAAAACTATCTACTTGTCCTAAATATCAATAAAAAAGTTCTGAAAGAACATTGCTAGAATTGTAACTTAAAAGACATTCATATAAGTGTGTCTATATAGATTTGTTCAGTTGGACAGAAATTAAGCAGAGCAGTATCACCATGATTTTAAACTTTACACTACTAACCTAATGAATTTCTAATGATACTTCTTTTAATACCAGAACAGAGCTTAAGTTGTTAGATTCTCAGTCTATCAGCAATTTTAGTACCAAGTCATATATATATACACACAAACATGCATACATGATAATTTGTTTGAGTTTAAAAAAGAATTGGAAGAAAAATCCATTTATTTAGATGGTAGTAAATCATCTTATATTTTAGGAAGGATTGAGGAGGGAAATAAATTTATTGAACCAGTTTTAAAGTGGATTGTGGTTTCCATTGTAAAACTGGAAAATCAATAGAATAAATTATAAGCTTGGAAAAACATTTTAATTCTATTAATGTTTAAAAGGTGAGAGCATGGCACGAAGGATATAGTTCACTTTAATTAAGAATAAGGAAATTTATTTTATGGGTGAGAACACCTGTATTATTTACTACAAAAATCCTCTTAATGCAGAACCATCCTGTCAGGTAGGCATTGCTAACTAAATTAGTTGAGAAAGTAAGTAACCCTATAGATTTTATGGCATAGTCAGACAAAAAAAATTCCACATATTTGTGTTAATTGAAATTCTAGGAAATAAAATGTCTGGGACTATTCAACATACATACTAGGTTAATTGCAGGTGAAAATAAATTAGGCAGCCAAAGAATTCAAGCCGTAGAAAAGCTAAAGAGAGGCTCTGAACAATATAGTCCATAAAGCTTATAATATGTTTAATCACCATATAGTGCAGTCATAGCCAACTGCTATATAGTTGCTGATTTCCACAAATTGTAATTATAGAAAGTACTCTAAAAATACTAGCAGCACTCTAAAAGCATCAGAAATAGCTTTGAATTTGTCAAAGACACAATTAATTAAAATATTAGGTTTGAGGAATCTATTTCTATATGTTGATACATTATAATTAGTTTTATTTACATATTATCATTTTGGAGTTCATTATTTTTTAAATGAAAAATACCTAGTAAAATCTGAGTCCCTAGTCTTTCAAATATATACTGTGCCCATAAATAAGGACCACAAGCTGATGAGAGAATCAGTATGTGACACTGTTTTGTTTACAGAATTTTACATTTTTTTTCCTACGAAGATTGTCAGTTTAGATATGTATTCTGTTTTTTGTAGGTAGCTGCTTCATGAATTTCAGAACAGTAAGTGATGTGCAAGGAGATTGCATTGTTGTATTAATGGCTATTCATATCACATCAAATACCTGAGGGGAAATTTTATTACCCAGTTTTCCATTGCAATGTGTGTTTCTTGAGTAGAAAAGAATCACCTCTAAAAGAACACATGCATTAATCAAAGCGGAGATTACAGTTTGGCAGCCACATATTGGAGAAGACCTTGGAGCAATCACATGCTGCCTTCCAGACTTTGCTAGCAAAAATCTTTCTATGGGCTAAGATCAAAGTGAGTATATGCATGTGTGTCTATGCACATATGGGTGAATAGGAAAGTCAATTTTTTTTTAGCAGTGGTTCCAACTGTGACCAATTCTGACTCAATTTCCCATTGTTGCATTATGGGAACTACAGCACTAAGCGGGGAAGGAGTAGTTAATTTAAAATAGAAAAGCAGGTACAATAACTAAATCCCACTTAACTCAGTAGAAGTGATTCCTAAACCAATTAAGCTTAAATTGTGACATTATAAATTATAAAATTGGGAAAAGGCATAAGAAGTTACATCTATTTTACTCAGAATAAAATTATCAAATTAATGAACACATACATCACCAAAGCTGTAGAGCAAAATATTTTGAAGTGTCTGTTCACAATATGAAATTGATATGAAACTCAATGAAATTAAAAAAAACCAAACAAAACACCAGAGGTTGCCACTTGAATTTTGGGAATATAACAAGTTGTATTACAATTTGTTGTTGTTGTTAGTTGCGAAGTCGTGTCCGACCCATCGCGACCCTATGGATAATGTTCCTCCAGGCCTTCCTGTCCTCTACCATCTTCTGGAGTCCATTTAAGCTCACGCCTACTGCTTCAGTGACTCCATCCAGCCACCTCATTCTCTGTCGTCCCCTTCTTCTATTGCCCTCAATCTTTCCCAGCATTAGGCTCTTCTCCAGTGAGTCCTTCCTCCTCATTAGGTGGCCAAAGTATTTGAGTTTTAGCTTCAGGATCTGGCCTTCTAAAGAGCAGTCAGGGTTGATCTCCTCTAGGACTGACCGGTTTGATCGCCTTGCAGTCCAAGGGACTCGCAGGAGTCTTCTCCAGCACCAGAGTTCAAAGGCCTCAATTCTTTTGCGCTCAGCCTTTCTTTATGGTCCATGTATTACAATTATCAAGGTGATATTTATGTCACATTACCACTTTTCTGAGTTAGGCAAAAGATACATTTATTCAGAATGGGCCTTTTCAATTATATCTTGAAAGATGTTTCAATCAAAAAGATTGCAATATTTAGATTTTTGCATTAAAATTGAAAGCACTAAAGTTAATTCAGAAATGTCAAATTCCAAACTCTCTAGACCAGCAGTTATTCTTTTAGGTAGAAGTTACTCTCCTATAATAAGAATGAGAAAAATGGTAATTTTGTTAAAAGTCTCAAATGTATGTAATGAACAGTGCAGTTTCTCTCACTCTGCTTTTAGTATATTGATCCTGTACAGCAAGGGTGTAATATGCTTATATGCTGAGTCAATCCAGAAGTCCACTATAACTCAGTTCTGTCAGCCATGATTAACAGAAGCACAATCTTCAGTCAGAGGTTTCCCGGCTTTGCTATTGGAGATCAAATATGGAACTGTCTTTTTTTTAGCCAAGTTCAAATGGAAATATAATAATCACTCAAACCCTGACCCTAACCTGACCAATAAACTGAAATATATATATAAAAAAGAATTGATATCAGCTATGATTAAATTCATACTCTCCAGAGAAAAATTCAATAAATGCATTAACCAATGTTTGTCACAATTATTATATATAAAAATAATTATTATGATTTCTATTAAAACCTTGCTTATCAGATTACCCAAGTTGCTGTATGAATTCCATTGGCTTTTAACCTCAGTCTATTACCCATTATATTACATTAAGCTAGACCTCTTACAGTAAATGGATGCAATGATATCAAATTATATATTTAAGGTTTTAAATGCTTCTCTATACCTATATTTTTAAAGCCCTCAGGGTTTTTTTATAACTAAGCTGTCCTATGTTAAGGAATAATTTCTACTTTTTTTTTTACTTAGAAGCAAGCAGGAACTATATTCCTTCCAGACTGAGCATTTCATAACATTTCATAACAATGATTATTTAATATTTTATTACAAGTCAAGTACTAGCGTGTCTTTCTAATAATGTTTTGGTTAAAAGTAAGGTTTTGTTTTGCTTGTTTTTGTTGTCAAGATGGATTTACTGATAAATGTCTATGAATCTGGATACACTATGTCATGATAAACAGTGGCTCCTGAACAATACGTCACTAGCTGAGGCAGAATGCATTATCTATTTGGATTAGTAAAGTATTCCATGGATATAAATTCAGATGACACAAATTCCAATGAAGATTAATTTAAATTCCTTATTACATTATGGTGACATCAAATACATTTCATGTATTACCATAATCTTTCAATCACATATTAAATTAAAAACTTGCACAATCAGGGAAAAATATGCATAAGATTTGTATAAGGTATGTGTATTGATTCTCTCCTTTGAGAATCAATAACTGTACTTAATTTATTTGCTTTCTATTGAAGAAAGCAACAATGCAGAAAGCTACTGACCATTGTAAAGTTTTGCTACAGTTTCTTACAGGTGAAGAAATATACTTTTGTTCTATTCTTCTTATGAAATGGCTTTCCTTGAATGGGAACCAACCAGTTTCCCACTGATACACTCTTTAAAAAAAACAAAAAAAACCATGTTCCCTTCTAGTCTCTCCCCACACAGCAGGCTGCAGGAAAAGATAGATATCTCTTACCAGAAGTCTGAAGTGATGATCTCTTGCAGAGCACTTTTGAAATTAGGACAAGGACTGCCTGTGGCCCTAGAGCCGTAATTGCTCACACTACTTTACGAAGAGTCTCTGATAAAAAAAATGCTTTCAGTTAAGGATTATAGATCAGATGGCTATGGGAATTTCTTTTTTCTTTTTCCCCCCTGTTTTTGCCCAAGGTCATGAAAAGCTTTTTTCCATGCTACAAGTATAGATGCATCTTTGCGTTGTCTTTTAGGGGGAAAAAAAGGTTTGTGGCATAGGTAGTTCAGGAAGCCTTGTCGTAAATCTGTCATTACAATGATGACATTAATGTCAGAAATGAAATGAAAAATATGCTTCAGAGGTGTGTTGGAGGGGGGGGTGAATGGGTGGGGGAACCCAATATATTGCATAATCTGCAAGTTAGGTAAAAAGTGAAAAAGTCCTTGTATCTTCTTTTTAAGCATTTTTCTTGTTGACTTGTCAGTCTGTAGTCATTAAATGTAAACATACAGGCAGAACCCCAAGATTGTTAATAACCATATAGAGTACTGCCTTTATTATATATAAAAACAAAATTCCATAAAAGTTCCTATTTTTTGTTCATTAATCCCAAAAGTAAACCCTTTGCTTTCAATTGTACATAGAGAGTCCTGTTGCCTAATTCCTAATTCTCTATTTCTAACTCACTTCTTAGTAACAAATGCAAATCATGTCATATTTTGCAGATTGAAATGACTTGTGCCCAGAAGAAACTAGTATACACTGTTACTGAAATTTGCTCTGAATATGGCAGATCATTCTTTTAATTGCAGTACAGGTTTACATTAATGCTACAGAGGAGAGGGTTGGCTATATTATTGTAGTTTTTGTCCTCATGGTAAAGAATTGAATTGAGGAATTAATTAATTCAATTATTAACAAAATAGTATAGCCAGTGCAGCATTCCTATCAAAATCAGAGTTGTGTTCAGATAAATTATCCTTGCCTTCCAGTGTAGATTAATGTTTATTCTTCAGGTTAAAAGTATCTCAGAGGGCTGTTTGGATTCCAGCCATGAATCAGCAAACAATCCAATCTTTTTAGATCTAAGACATAGTTGTATAAGGAGCTTTCTTGCTGCTCTAATGCACAGACTAGCTGCAATTTTAAAAAAACAAAACAAAGAAAGAAAGAAATGAATGCTATTATTAAGATGTTGGGTGATCATGAAATGCTTTGCTGCAGTACATTATAGGATGTCAGTGTTCATATATAGCTCTATATATCTGCAGCAACTGAATCAAGAACAGTCATGTGGTTTTTGAATTGTGCTTGGCCACAGTGATTGATTAGAAGGTGTGTTGCAAGTAAAGTAAATCCTATTAAAATAGGGACTCTGCAAATACGCAGTTCCCAGAAATTAGGTGGCATGGGGTTTCTGTTCTAGATGTTCCAGACATTCTCACATCAAGAGTGGCTTATGCAGTTTGGAGTTGCATCGAAATTCATTATTGCCATTAGCTATTCAAATGGTTCTATGCCAAGGAAACCCTCTTTAGAGTGTCAAGTCAGTTATCAGCTACATATAGTGCATTCAGGAAGTATTCAGATTCCCCTTCGCTTTTGTCAGTTTTGTTATGCTATAGCCTGATTCTACAGTTGTTGAGATTCACTTTTTTTCCTCATTAATCTACGCTCGGTACTCCATGATGACAAAGTGAAAACAGAATTTTAGAAATGTCTGTAAATTTATTTTTTAAAAAAACCTGAAATATCACAGAGGCATAAGTATTCAGACCTTTTGCAACAACACTTGAAATTTAGCTCAGGTGCCTGCCATTTCTCTTGATCATTGTTCACATGTTTCTACACGTTGATTGATGCCTACCTATGGTAAATTAATTTCATTGGACACTCTATAGAATGCCTCACAGCTGATAGTGCACACTGTAGCAGAGCAAAAGAAATGAGGTCAAAATAATTGCCAGTAGAGCTCAGAGACAGGATTATTGCGAGGCAGAGAGCTGGGGAAGGCGATAACCAAATTTCTGCTGCACTGAAGGTTCCTAAGAGCACAGTGGCCTCCATAATTCTCAAATGGAGGAAGCTTGGCACAACCAGTACTTTTCCAAGTTTCCAAGTCAAACTGAGCAATGAGGGAAGAAAAGCCTTAGTAAGACAGGTGACCAAGAACTTGATGATCACTCTAAGCTCCAGAGATCCTGTATGGAAATGGGACAGAGTTCCAGAAGGACAATCATCACTGCACCCCTCCACTGAAATGGACTTTATAACAGAGTTGCTAGATGGAAGTCTGTCCTCAGGGCAAAATACACAAAAGCCCACTTGGAGCTTGCAAAAAAGCACCTGAAGAACTCTCAGACAATGAGGAGCAAGATTCTCTGTCCTCAATTTTAAATGTTATGCCTGGAGAAAACTAGGCACCACTCATAACCTGCCTAATATCATCCCAACAGTGAAGCATGTTGGTGGCAGGATCATGCTGTGGGGGTGATTTTCAGAAGCAGGGACTGAGAGACTAGTCAGGGTTCAGGAAAAGCTGAATGGAGCAAAGTACAGGGCTATCCTCAATGAAAATCTGTTCCACAGTACTCAGGACCTCAGACTGCGCTGAAAGTTCACTTCACAACATGGCAATGATGCTAAGAACACAGGCAAGACAACACAGGAATGGCTTAGGGACAACTCTGTGAATGTCCTAGAGTGGCCCAGCCAGATCCCTGATTTGAACCCTATTGAACATCTCTGGAGGGACCTGAAAATTGCTGTCCACCAACGGTAACCATCTAATCTGACTGATCTTGAGAGGATTTGCAAGAAAGAATGGCCAAAAATTCCCCAATCCATGTGTGCAAAGCTTGTCGCATCATACCCAAAAAGACTCGAGCTGTAATTGCTGCCAAAGGTGCTTCGACAAAGTATTGAATGAAGAGTCTGAATAATAATAATAATAATAATAATAATAATAATAATAATAATAATAATAATAATAATAATAATAATAATAATAATAATAAAGTTGGAAGGGACCTTGGAGGTCATCTAGTGCAACCCCCTGCTCAGGCAGGAAACCTTATACCATTTCAGGCAAATGGCTGTCCAGTCTCTTCTTAAAAACCTCCAGTGTTGGAGCATTCACCACCTCTGTCAATGTGATATTTCAGGTTTTTTTCTTTTTCTTTTGTTTACAGACATTTCTAAAATTTTGTTTTTACTTTGTCATTATGTGGCACTGAGTGTAGATTAATGAAAAAAATAAATTTCATCAACTGAAGAAACAGGCTGCAGCATAACAAAATTAACAAAAGTGAAGGAGATCTGAATACTTTCTGAGTGTACTGTACATTTTCAGGGAAGGACAGAATGGAAAAAAGAAGAATTTTTTTTTTAAGAAAAAGTCTAACTTGTAAAAACTCTAATTGAATTAAGCAGCTGATTTATACCTACCATGATAAAACCACTAGAACTCCAAAATCCCTCTCACAGTTACTGCTATTGAGCCAAATTTCACCTAGTACCTATGCATTTGGTTTTTCTTGCCTAAATTTAAAACTTTGCTTTTCTCTACACTGAATTTCATTTTGTTAGATAGGACCCAGTGTTCAAGTCTGTTGAGATCCATCTGGATCTTGAGCCTCTCTTCTGAGGTGTTGGCTATTTCTGGCAGCTTGGTATCATCTGCAAATTTGATGAGTTTCCCTCTATGCTCTCATCTATCATTTATGAAGATATTCATAATTCACATAATTCAATATGACTATGTGGTCAAAAATAGAAGTCATACTAATCTGGCAATTCAAACTGAATCAGTCATTCAAATCTGATTTGATTTAATTTACTGTCCAAGATGTACATTCATCTAGAAGTAAATCATGTATTGTTTGGAAGACTCCACTCCCAAGTATTCACATTCACACTCCATTCACATGTATCTGCATTGCTAAACACATGATTATAAATAGTTTGCCACAGTATAGTTTGCCCACCTATAGTTTGATAAAACTCCAACTACTGCCCAATAATCTGAATTATTATTTGTGTCGTATAACCAGCAAATGGTTGTTTTTAGAAGCAATTTCAAATGAGTATTCTGACATTCCAAGTTCCTGGGCTAGTGAGACTTACTAAGACTTACCATTTATCACCATGGGGTATCTTTCTCATTATCGCTTAAATAACACTTAAGCTTACAAAAGAGGCATTTATATCTTTTTGACATATTCAGCCAACCTTCAAGAAATAATTGTTTTCCCACAGATGCTTTATGGTCCCACTGTTGCATCATGGAGTGCAATAGGGCTTTGTGCAGTTAAATGCAAGCTGAATTGCACCTTCAAATTAAAATCTACTGTTACTTCTAAGTATAATAAATACCCTGACATTTAGTGTTATTTCAGGTGTATGTGTTCAATACTAATGTTGTTGTGGATTTTTTCTACAAAACAAGAAAATAACCTTCCATTGACACAGTACTGGGGTGCAATTTACTTGCTTTCAGGGTTGGATTAAGACCTCTTATTAACATTTATTTTTGTATTGAATAATGTGTAGATCTGCAGGCAAAGCACTTCAGTCCAGAAGGCAGTTACATATGCTACAATAATAGGATTTAAATTCATACAAGCTGAGAGATTATTTTAGCTGAATGAAATGAATACGTATGATATCTATGAAATCCTCTTATTGTTATTATTATTTAGTGTCCAAAATTTGGCAATTTGGAACATAAATCTATTCACTTATACTGTCTACAAAGCAGACATAGGCAGCTTTCTTTGGTCTAGACCAGGGGTCTTCAAACTTGGCCCTTTTATGATTTGTGGACTTCAACTCCCAGAATTCCTCAGCCAGGCATGCTGACTGAGGAATTCGGAGAGTTAAAGTTGACAAGTCATAAAAGGGCCAGGTTTGAAAACCCCTGGTCTAGAAGCTGCACTTTTACTTGTCACTATTTCTTTAGGCCCAGCAATACTTAATGAAGGGACTTATGACTGATCTCCAAAGTTACAGCTGTTGCATCGTGCTCCACAATTACATGATGGTTAGCTGGGTGGTGGTTCACACTTATTATTAATTGCCCTTTGTGATCTTTCCTGCTGGCTGCCCCAGAAAGTAAATGGTGAAATCAGCAGGCAAGGTCACAAGCATTCCCGCTCATTTCTGGGGGCTGGCTAAAATGCTCTGTTCTGAAAGATTTCTTGCTTATCCAGTAGCTCTCAGAGACAACAGGGCTGGCTGAAAAAGTTCCATGCCAAAATCCAAGCAAGATTTTAATCCACAAAGGATTAAATTCAAGTGGTTCTGAATTCCTTTCAAACTCTTTCCAACTCTCCCATGAACCTTATAGATTCCCTCACCACTTCTTCCTACTTGGCAACACATGTGCCTTGCAGTGTCCTATTAGCTTCATCATGGACCCATTGACCAGATTTTGGGAAGCCAACTGGAAACTTTTTTTGCCTAATGATTTATTGTTTTGCCTAATGATGGCAAACAGGACTATTTCTAGAGAAACTTAACTCAGTAAAATCTGACTTCTTTACTATAACTTTTTGCATTTATGATAAGGTATCTATCTATCTGTTTCTGAGTCTATTTGTTTGTATGCATTGCATACAAGACCCAGTTTTATTACCCAAAACAAAAAAGTTTGGAAGAATAAGAAACAGGACACGTAAACATAGGACATGAGAAATATTCACCAACCCATCCTTAGTTCAATTTCAAGCTCCCAAATGTGTTAAATTGAGGACTAAAATTTCTATATTGAAAACAAAAGTCCTGGCTTCCGGTTTGTGCATGTGGCGCTTCCGGATGTTCAGGAAGAGTCCGCTTCCTGCCGTCCAATCTTTCTTTTTTGGAGGACCCTGAAAAGGGTCAAAAGTCACCCTGGAGGGCCGACTACCATGAGGAGGCCCTCCCTGTGATGGTGGAAGAGCAGCAGCCCTCCGCTTGAATCCAGAGCAGCTCCTTTGGCCCGAAGAAGAGACCGGCCATGAAGATGGCCGATCATTAAGCCGTTCCCTGCCGAAAGCCAAAAGCACTACCTAGCACTAAGAAGCAATCTGGAGGACCTGGCTGAGACTTCACCTTTCTTATTCCCCTAACCATCTTCCTGTGGGAGTTTTCTGAAAATTTCCTCCCCCATTTTTTGAAAGAATGGCGATTATTTACTTGGGTAACAAATTTTAAAGCCTTAAAAGAAAATCAAGTAATTCAGCAAAGAATTTAAACAATTTTATCTGTATTTACTAAAAAGCTCCTGCTTTTTCGGTGGGGATATACTACCCTATTTTCTCTTTAAGCTCTGAATTAAGAAAAAAATAATATGGACTAATGCTATAAAAGTTTTATATTAATTTGGGGGAAAAAATTTACATTGCATTCTATATGCTATTGATGACATCTTGTGGAGAAACCTGGTACAGCAATTATTATTATTTTTTTCTTTCTGAGAGCTGACTGAATAACAGAGCTGTCCTTGACATCACTTTAAAAGATAAGTGTGGGAATACCTGGCACTGAAAACAACTCTTTTGGAGGTGGATAATCTTTGACTCTTATTACAATAGCCTCTATGGAAGATTTAGCTGCAAACAACAACAAAATGGATGAATATATCCCACCAATTAACTACAAACTGATACTGGACACGATTTTGGCAATGGCAGAGCAAATTAAAGCCAAACTGCAAGAAAAATCTGACAATTTAAAGCCACCAAATCAAACTATGACCTTAAATGAGGAAGAAGTGGAAACTAACACTAAAATAGGAGACTTCAAAGAACAACAAATGCAACCTACAGAGAACTTTAAAGTCCAAATTTCAATGTCAACTACAAAACTTACAACTCAAAACGCAATAGCACCCAAACAAAGCAACATTAAGAGTGAAGACATTAAAGGCCTTCAAATACACTATGTTGAGAATTCAGCGAATCAAATGACAACCATAACACCAGCTATTACTTTCTACCTAACCCAGAAAAAATTGGAAGAAAAAGACCTGACTGATCTAATGACAACTATATTACATCAATCATCAAAAACTGAACTCTCAAAGCAAAACTACAATGGCTACAAAGGGGACATTGTTCTTTGCAAAACTAACATTTGGATGCTCTCCCTAGATTCAAATAAGGGGTATAGGAAGAAAGGGAGATACATTTGAGAATTTAAAGATGCCAAAAGGGAAACCTGATTGGCACAAAAGGAAGGCGAGAGTTAGATTTAAAAAATGGAACTTGTTTCTTCTTTGGGATTCCTAAGGATAGAGTTTTTTAAAATATCTTTTAATGGATTAAGGTGAATCTTTAAAAAATATAACTGATTTTACATTTAGGTTTTAGATCTGTAAGGGAAAACAAAATTAAGCTTCTAGAATATAATTCTGAACTATATTATAGAATTCGGAATGATATAACGAAAGATAGTATTTTAACAATTGATGAATGGTTAAGACGACATATAGAATATATTAGCTGTAATGATATAGACAGAAACTCATCTTGTATTTAACCTTTAAAGGAAAGTTGGTTATTAGAATCGATATATATTATAGAATTTGGAAAGATATAATATAACATATTTTACTATAAGTGGTGAATTGTTAAGGTAATAAATAGATGTTATTGGAAAAAAATAAGGTTTTGAAATGAACAATGTAAGTTTTGTAGACAGGATAATTACTCTTTATTGAAATAGAGAAATGTGGGTTACCCAAAAAGTAAGCTTTCTTCCATTTATTATAGGCTACTCTAGATTATTTTATTGCAATTAGGTAAAACCTAAAACCAGGATATTGATATATATTAGTGAAAATATATTGAAAATTCTTTTAATTGACTAGGTCACAATTAGAAATGTATTAATTTGATTATTTGACTATGTTATAACTAAGGGAGAGGGAATTTTTGTTGATGTAACCTGAGTTATGTACAAATAACATGTTATTTGATATTGTTTACTTTTGATTACCCAACCACTGTATTGCTTCACAAATGTTTGAATGTAAATAGTATAAAATTAATAAAACCTATAATAAAAAAAGAAAACAAAAGTCCTGGGGACCAAAGATCAAATGACATTATCTTCCTGTCCTTTCTGTAAGTTTTTATAAGTATTTGACTATTTGTGGAATGACAAGTTATAGACATAACTGTTTCTTTTTCTGTCTAGATTACAATTTATGTTTCTAGTAGGAAAAAAAGTAAAGTTTGTATGAGAGATACTGAAGTATATTACCGTAATTTAAATCTTATTTCAAATTAAATTGGCCATTCAGGATAAAAAAATAAAGGGGGTAGAAATTGCAAATTGCAAAATTAAAATCCATCCAGTCTAAATTGTTTTCCTGAGTTGCTTAAAAATATTTTGCATAGCTTTTTTCTTGTATATTACAGACTTAAGTGTACAGTTTGATGTCAATCTTTAATTGTATAAAATAATTACAATATTGAGTAAAAGGTTTTTTTTCTTTGAAAAGCAAGAGAAAGTCACGACTTTTATACTGAACAGGCTTAAAAACAGGAAATGAAAAAAATATTGGCTAGATTGCTCAAATCACTATTTAGCAGTTGGTTGTTAGTAACATTGTGCTCTGGTAAAGTGCTGCCTTAAGTTAAGTGCTTCAGCCACTCTAGTAGAGTATCTTCAGAAATAATTTTCAGGAAAGAAAAAAAAGAAAGAACACATTGAACAATTTAATACTGTAGAATTTTTTCCATGTTGTTTAACATTTATAGGATCGTTGCTTATTTGACTTGTAGCTCAAAGTCTCCTGGAGGGTGAATGACTACATTAAAAGCATGAAGCTTTTAAATATACTGACCAGAATCTCTAAGGACATATTCTTTGGCCACAAAGAATAGCCAGCATTAATAAGCTGTAAATGATGCATACATCAATATTCAATGGGAAAAGAATCTCATAAAATGAGACTTGACAAGGCGTGGAAAAAGTAGCTGGTATGAAGATAAGATAGTGCCCTTCATTTATATATGCTTATATAGAGAGTAGCAATAGCACAGTACTGTCCATCATGCTTATGAGTACCAGAAAAGGTCAAAAGGTAAAGGATGGGCCATATGTTTTTCAGTGTTGTGCTAAACACTGTTTTCTGTCCTCCAGTATATTGTATTTGAGGAAGCTGCCCCTTCTACCTATGTTAGGATGAGTACAGTGATTTGATAGGCTCTAAGAATATGTTAATTGGATATATTGAATTAGAGGAAATTGAAATTGTTTTGGAAAACTTTACAATCTTTAATGTGATAATTCCCTTTTTATTGCTGGAAGCAAAAAAAAAGGCCCTGTTGTGCAATATTCAAAAATGGTCTGGTGCTCAACTTTTAAAATAAAAAAAATATCTGACTAGATGAAATTGGGGGAAAAATGAGAAAAATAGTTACATCTGTGCTCAATGGAAGATCATAAAAATAGAAGAACCTAGACCATGGGTCGGTAAACCATAGCTCTGGAGCCACATGCGGCTCTTTCAGCCTTCTGTGGCTCCCAGTCGTCCTTTGCCATTTGCAGAGAGAGAGAGAGAGAGAGAGAGAGAGAGAGAGAGAGAGAGAGAGAGAGAGAGAGAGAGAGAGAGAGAGAGAGAGAGAGAGAGAGAGAGAGAGAGAGAGAGGGAGGCACTTGTGCTTCCCTTCTCTCTCTCTCTCTCTCTCTCTCTCTCTCTCTCTCTCTCTCTCTCTCTCTCTCTCTCTCTCTCTCTCTCCTCTCTCTCTGTGTGTGTGTGGTGTGTGTGTGTGTGTGTGTGTGTGTGTGTAAAAAAGACAGTGGCCTCATGCTGTTCTCCGAGAAACTGACAAGCATATTGGGTGGGCTTCCTGCCTTTGCTGCATCTCCACAGGAAGCAGGAAGCAGCAAAAAGCAGCATCTCTCAAGGGCAGGAGAGCCAGCCCAATAAGAATGTGTGTCAGCTTGTCTGAGAACAGTGTGAAGCCAGCTTGCCAGGTGAGCAGAAGATCAGAGAGAGGGAGAAAGAGAGGGAGGGAGAGAGAGGGAGAGAGAGACAGAGAGAAAGAGAGGGAGAAGGAGAGAGAGAGAGAGAGAGAGAGAGAGAGAGAGAGAGAGAGAGAGAGAGAGAGAGAGAGAGAACTTATGCACAGAGTCTCTATTTCTTTTTAATTAAACTCTTCAATCAAGCTCCCCCCATGCATGCACACACGAGAGAAAGAGAGTTTTGTGGCTCCCAGTGTTTTTTTCCTCTGGGAAATGGGTCCAAGTGGCTCTTTGAGTGTTTAAGGTTGCCAACCCCTAACCTGGACTAACAACTTTAGTTGGATTTCTGAAGGCTCAGCAATGAGGAACTATACTAAGATTATTTTGTTTATCAATATCCCATATATATAATTTTATCATTTCTTTGACTTTTGCATATCGAAAAGATGCATGCCACAAAAGACAGAGAAATCCATTAATTTTTATTTCAATAAAGTTATCCACCTAGGTTAAAGCTGAATATTGAAGGTTAAGTGGGCTAAGCCTTCTGGACAATATATCAGTTGTACCCGGTGTGCCTTACTAGAGTCAGATATCAAAACAAGAAAGCCAGCTTTGATTTCCAGTACAACATTTGGAACACAACTGGGAAAATAAAAAATCACCCTCAGGCATTTAGATTTCACTTTTTGAAGGTATTCAAGATCTTTCTCTTTATACATATTTGTCTGTGCCCTGTCAAAAAATTGGGCAATTGTTTTACCCTGAAAATATCAGATTGGTAAGAGTATAATTTGCTATCCTTCTCACTGGATAATCTTAAAATGGAAAATATTGACCCCTGCCAATGTTCTGTGGTTGAAAAGTTTGGGTATTCAAATTCCACAGAGCCTAAAACCTAAAATATTATGCTCTAATATGGATATTACCTCACTTCAATTATGTTGACTAAAATAGCCACTAATTGCCATTTATCAGTGTTTTATAATGCTTCATAATATTAACTTTAAAATAATTTGTAGTGTCAATTACAGTTTACACTTTCTTTTTTGCAGTATGTTGTGAAGGATTGTAAAGCTTTCTTAACAGTGTTATGTAGTGGGTTCTTTGGAAGCAGGAGGCGAGACAAGAGGGTTCAAACAAGAACATTGCTTTATTGAAGTAACAGGATCAGAACTGAATAAGAGGCTTCTGTGCAGCTACTTATATGGTTGGCCACTAGGCGGCAGCCAATAGGTTTAAAAGAACCTATTCCCGCCCCAGAGCAAACCAATGATTATCCTGGAGACTGCATGTCTGGGCAGTCAGCGACCATTACACAGACAGCCTAATTAAGCAATCTTAAGCAGCATTCAAAAGACACGTGAAAACAGTTCAAGTAAAAGACCCAATACATTACACCCCTCCCCCCTAGAATGTACACACATCCTTAATATTATTTTAGAATAAAGTCTTGTAAATATGGTGGTGGTCTGCATGACCTTGCAGACCGCCTGGGGGATTCAGGCAACTCCTGGTCTACCAGCTTGCCTGCTGGGCTGGGTAGACCAGGACTCATGAGTTCATGAGAGTCAGCTTGACTCGAGTCCCTTTGGCTGGCTATTGCAGGTCGGCGCAGACCAAAGTCCAATAAAGAAGCAGAATTAGCACAACAGCTGTCTTGATTGGGTTGACTTTCCCTGTCAGGGAACCCATGTTGTACTCCTGGGCTTTGCCAGTATGACCACATCCCCATTGTACTGACTGGTTGAGTCCTCAGAGCATGTGAACTGCCCTGTTTGGCTGCCGGTTTCTGACTCGATTTGCAGACCTGCCATGAGGTTGTCACTTAGTGGACGTTCTGCAAAATGCTTCCTCAGCTGATCAATATGGCGGTGAACGACTCATCCCCCCATTCATAGCCACCTCGTAGGAAAACGTCCTGAAATTTTGACAATTTTACCTGGCACCCACAAGTTCCCATGCCCATAGTTTCGGGCCCACACCCCATCACCCACTTGGAACTTCCTTGGAGCCTTTGGGTGAGAAGTGTTTGCTGCCACCCAGTCTGGATGCAATCTGTCCAGTTTTGTGATGAGCCTTCTTTCCCAATGAAGCTCTGCTGGGCTCTTGCCTGTTGCTGTGCAAGGTGTAGTATGCTGGCAAAGCAAGAAATCAGCCAGCCTATGGTGCCAATCTCCAGTCACTATGCACTTGAGTGATTCCTTTGTAGTGTGCACCATACATTCGGTCGAGGGGTGAAAGGGAGCTGATGTTGCATGCCTTATGAGGTTAGTCCTCAAGAAGGCTTGGAAATCTGCTGCTGTGAACTGGGCCCCGTTGCCGAGACTACGACGTCCGGTAGCCCATGTGTGGCAGAAATCTTTCTAAGCACCTGGATGGTTCTAGCAGTAGTCATGGTTGAAATAGGAATTACTTCCAGCCATTTAGAGTGGCTGTCGACCACTATCAAAAATAGCTGTCCCTGAAAGGCCCAGCGAAGTCGATTTGAATCCTTGACCACAGTGTATGAGTTTCGTCCCATCTGTGGACAGGAACATGTGGCATTTCTGGTCTGGAATGTTGACACATGTAACACCTGTGTACTTGGGCCTTGATAGTCTTATCTAACCCTGCCCACCATAGGTAGCTTTGTGCCAATGCCTTCATCCAGACTATGCCCGGATGTCCCTCATGCAGAGATTGAAGTACATGGTTTTTTAATGAACTGGGGACAATAACCCTGCTACCCCATAAAATGCAGCCTTTGTGAGCTGAAAGCTCATGTCTATGTGCAAAGTAGCTCTGGAATTCAGGTCCAGGACTATTTTCAAGCCACCCTGTGTGAATCCAAGATAATATTCTACTTAAAACCTTGTCTGCAGTGGTTTCTGCAGCCACATCCCCAGCATGGAGGGGAAATTCAGGCAAATGCAAGCTGCTGGAGCCGGATCGACCTCTACCTGTGGCAATGGCAACCTGCTAAGGCCATCTGCATGGCCCATGTCTTTGCCAGGTTTGTGAACCAGCCTGTAGCTGTAGGCTGACATGAAAATGGACCATCTTAACATCCTAGGGGACAGAATTTGAGGCGGCTTCCTATCAATAGTAAATAGCCTCAACAGTGGCTTGTGGTCAGTAAAGACCGTGAATTCCCTGCCGTGCAAGTTATCATGGAATTTCTTTTTTTTTTTTTTATTGAAAAGTTTTAAAAATACAGTTTTCCTTTAAAAAAACCCCTTCCCCCTCCCTCCTCCCCTCCCTACCTCCCCCCTTCCCCCCCCTCCCCCCCTCCCTCCTCCCCCCCCACCTCCCCCTAACCCCCCTCCCCCCCCGGACTTCCCAGAGCTAAATACAAGGTATATATATATAAAAAAGCAATCATAAACAACCATATACTAACAACTATAAATTCTAAAATCCATCACTCTCTAACTTATATAGGATCAAACAAAACTTAGCATTATTAAATATATATAGAAGACAAAATAAAAAAAGAAAAAAGAAAACGAAAGAAGACTTATTCAAATGCTAGATAAAACTTCTTGACCCTATACTTATTCTGGATAAACTCAATCCATTTTCTCCATTCCATAATATAATGTTCTTGCGAGTAATCTTTCAAATAGGCCGAAATCTTCGCCATCTCTGCCAAGTCGGAAACCTTTAAAATCCACTCTTGTATAGTCGGCAGTTCCTCTTTCTTCCAATATTGACCTATCAAAAGTTTTGCGGACAAAACTTTATCCTCCGTTTAAAAATCTTCTGCATATTCCACCAGACTTTTATCCAAAAAGCCTTGACCTTTTTACATGTCCACCATATGTGAAAATATGTTGCCTCTTCATCACCACACCTCCAACATTTAGGCTGATAATTCGGATACATACTTGCAAGCTTTTTAGGATCTAGATGCCATCTATAAAACATTTTGTAAAAGTTCTCTCTTAAACTTTGAGCTTGAGTGAATTTTACATTCCTCACCCAGATCTTTTCCCACGTGTCCATTGTAATAACTTCCTGAATGTTTTGGGCCCATTTTATCATACAATCCTTAACAAGCTCTGTTTCTGAATCGATCTCTATCAATGCAAGATATATCCGTTTAATATGTGCTGGTCCTTGATTTCTAATTTGCTTTATCAAATTTTCATCAGTCGTTGCAAATCCATTTTTTTGATCTTCTTTCCACCTGGCCTGTAACTGAATATATTGAAACCAAGTCTGAACAACCTTCTCTTCTCGCAAGAAACTATATGATTTCAAGCACCAAATATTCCTTTCCAAACTTAAAATTTCCTTGTAAGTAGTCTCATCATATTTGAAACCAGCATGTATATTTTCTATTGCGTGTTTTGGGATTGCCCACAATGGTATCTTGCTGCTTAACTTATGTCTATACTTCTTCCAAACTCTCAGCAATGCCTGTCTTAAAATATGCATCCTAAACACAGTATCTACCTTCTTATCATACAACAAATATGCATGCCAGCCAAACAACAGATCATGGCCCTCAAGATTTAATAACCTCGATTGTGTCAAATTAATCCAATCACTTATTCCTACTAGTGCAGCAGCTTCATAATATAATTTAAAATTAGGCATTTTAAGGCCACCTCTCTCACGAGTATCCTGCATAATCTTAAGTTTAACTCGTGGCTTTTTCCCTGCCCACACAAATTTATTGATACCACGCTGCCATTCCTCCAAGTTAGAGTCTTTCTTAAGAATCGGTATCATTTGAAATAAGAATAAAAATTTGGGCAGGACATTCATTTTCACTGCTGCAATCCGTCCCAACAAAGACAATTGCAATTTTTCCCAACTCTCCAGTTCTTTTTGAATTTTCCCCCATAACTTTTCATAATTATTTTTATATAGCTTTGTATTAGAGGGCGACAAAATCACCCCCAAATATTTAACCCTTTTAACAATCTCAAATCCAGTTAATCCTTCTAGGAGAGCCTTCTGCGAAACTGTCATATTTCTAGCCAAAATTTTAGTTTTCTGTATATTTACTTTAAATCCAGAAACCTTCCCATATTGTGTTATTATCTCCATCAGGTCCACAACAGAGTTCTCTGGCTGGGTCACTGTAACAACCAGATCATCTGCAAATGCTCTCAATCTGTAATCCTGATCTCCAACTTGTATCCCCTTAATTTTTTCCGAATTCCGAATCTTAACCAATAATATCTCTAATGTTAATATAAATAACAAGGGCGATAGCGGACAGCCTTGCCTTGTGCCCTTCTCAATATTACATACTGTTGTCAAACTATTGTTAACTATAATTCGGGCAGTTTGTTTTTGGTATAATGCCCTAATCGGTTGTAAAAATTTTTTCCCAAAATCCATTTTGTCTAAAACTTTCAACAAAAATTGCCAGTTCAATTGATCAAAAGCCTTTTCAGCATCTAAAAAGATTAGCGCAGCAGAGATCTGGTTGTGCCTTTCCAAAAACTCTAACACATCAACTATATGTCTCACATTGGTTTTCATTTGTCTTCCACTAATAAACCCCGTTTGGTCCCCATGAATCACCTGTTGCAGAACCCTCATCAGTCTATTAGCCAAAACCTTAGCAAATATCTTATAATCTGTATTTAAAAGCGATATCGGTCTGTAATTTTTAACTAAAGTAGCATCCTGGTCTTCCTTCGGAATCAAAGAGATAAAAGCTGTTCTCCAAGACGGGGGCACCTTTCCCCCCCTCTGGATTGTCTGGAACAGTTCCTTTAACGGTTTTATCATCTCTAATTGTAAGTTTTTATAATAGGCCGCAGTCAAGCCATCAGTGCCTGGTGCTTTATCCACCTTCAGTTCCTTAATAGCTGTAAAAATTTCTTCTTCTGTAATCAGTTGGTTAATCCCCTCTTTTTGTACTTGCGTAAGAACCGGGATGCTAGCCTTCTCCAAATACGTATCAATATCTTTTGCATTAATGTCCTCTTTAGTATATAATTTCGAATAAAAATCCACAAAGGCATCCTTAATAAGATTCTGTTGATACACAACCCTTCCTTTATGCTCAATCCTATCTATATTAGATGCCCTTTGTTTTTTCCTCAGTCTATAAGCCAACCATCTGCCTGGCTTATTAGCATTGCAAAAAGTATTATGCCTAGCAAACCGCAGATTGGTCGCCACTTGATCAGCCATTAATTTATCAAATTGTCCTCGTAACAGTCTAATAGCCTCCTTGATCTTCACCTCCTCTGGGTTCAAAATCAAAGCCTTTTCTTTTTCCTTTATTTCATTCTCCAGTTCTTTCCTTCTAGTTTCCACTGCACGTCTATGTCTATTATTCATATATATCAACACCCCTCTCATATAGGCCTTGCTAGCATCCCAAACCATATCCATAGAGGTACCCTTATTCATATTCATCTCAAAAAAATCCTTCATCCGCTGTTTGCATTCTTCCACATTTCTCTGATTTCTAAACAAATTCTCATTTACGCGCCATGAGCGTCTATCTCCTCTTTCCTTATCAATCTCCAACCACACTGGACTGTGATCAGAGATAATTCTTGCGCAGATTTTCACCTTTTTAGTTCTCAAAAGAAGATCATTAGTCAACAAAATAAAATCAATCCTCGAAAAAGATTGGTGTCTATCAGAATAAAATGTATAATCCTTCTCCCGCAAATGTCTCTCACGCCAAATATCTCGCAATTCCAGGTCATCCTTCATTTCAAAAAAAGATTTAGGCAGTCTAGCGTGACTTGGAATGCGTTTAAAGGCTCCAGCCTTATCCAACTGTACATCCATAACTCCATTCCAGTCCCCCATAAAAATAAAGGATTTATAATCCAACTGGGTAAGCTTTGTATGAAGTAAACTAAAAAAGTCAGCTTGTTGTTGATTTGGAGCATATAATCCAACTAAAAGCGTCTTTTTACCTTCAAACAACAGCTCGATCATAACATATCTTCCATGCTTATCTGCTTCAATTAGGTCCGCTGTTAAGGCACTTTTAACATAAACAACCACTCCATTTTTCTTATTCTCTGCAGAAGCAACAAATTGCGTACCCAGCCTCGAGTTCAATAAATACTTTTGATCCAAAACTCTAATATGCGTTTCTTGCAGGCATATAACATCTATCTTAAATTGTTTTAAATATTGAAAAACTTTCTTCCTCTTCTGCGGTGAGTTTAGTCCATTAACATTCCAGGTTAAAAATTTAGTTGCCATGTATATCCTCGAGAAGCTCTTGGACCACAGCTTTGATAGGACTGGTTACTTTAGGCCGTGCTCCTCCCACAGCTTGGCTATGAATGCGATGTGAAGAATCTGAAGACTTTTGCTGATCTTGTTCTTTTATTTTCTTTGCTCGTTTTAAAGCAGCACGCGTCACTCTTTGCTCTCTAGGATCATCCAAAGAGATTGTAGCTTGATCTCCTCCAGCACCATTTTCCTCTGTTTCCTCCTCTTGTTGTTCTTCTTCTCCAGATCCCTTTCCAGCTTCCAAGAGCGTTAATGGGGTTGCTTTTAAGACATTATTGTAGAAATCACGTGCTTGTTTCACAGTAATCAGCCTATACCTTTTACCTTCATACATCACCATCAGCCCCTCTGGAATCTCCCATCTGAACCTTATATCTCTTTGCTTGAGCTCTTGCACAAGAAATGTATAGTCCTTTCTTCCCCTTAAAATCCTTGGAGGAATTTCTTTTAAAACCAAGACTTCTTGTTCAGCAATCACAACCTTAGCATCATAGGCAGCTTGTATAACTTGATCTCTAATTTCTCTTTTTGCAAAATAAACCACCACATCTCTAGGCAACTTTCTCTGTCTGGCAATCCATGAATTCACCCGAAACACTTTATCCATAGCTGCTCTTATTTCAGATGCTGGCTGGTTCAATACCCCTTCGAGAGCCTCAGAGATCAGCTGCTTTAAATCTTCTTTAACATTCTCTTTTAAGCCTCTAATTCTGACAGCAAACTGCATCTGGTAATATTGGGCATGGCTTAACTCCCTTTCCAACTTGCCTCTTTCAATTTCATTCTCCCGTGCTTTTACTTCTAGTATAGCATTCCTTTGAGCCAAATCATCCACTTTTTCATCTAAATCTTCCACACATTCCGCCACTTTATGCACTGAAGTCAAAATGTCTACCTTCATCACGCTGTACTTCTGTTCCATCCTCTCTTCCATTCTTTCCTCAAATTTCTCCAATTTCTCCTCCATCTGTGCAAATTTATCAGCAATTGATTGATTAATTGATTCCAAAAGTACCTGGGCATGTTTATCCAAGGCATCTCGCAAATCCTTCGATGTCAGCACTTCAGGAGGGTGCAATGCCTGTAGTGATGATTGTTGCACCGGCGAGGATCCTCCACTCCGAAGAGTTTTAGAGGGAGGTTTAGCCGCCATCTTTTAATCCTCAATTATGACGCACTTTCAATTAAAGTTTAAAAAGTCCAACAAGTTAGAGAGTACAGTAAAATAGTCCTCTTCACCTTTTCCTCTTGTACCGCTCTGCCTGCTCCTTTAAATCATAGTCCTTTCTTCAGGCAGGGCTGGTTCGCAGACGCCTGGCTCTGCTCCAGGAAGTTTGGAGCAGAGACGACGGCCAGCTGGGAGCAACCCAGGCTTCGGGGGAGTTCGATCCTTCAGCCGCCCAAGCTCGAAGCTCAGGCGGCCTCGGAGAACTCTACCCCTACCTGGGGCCTCACCCCCTCCTCTTCTCCCGAGGAGGGGGCTTCAATTTCGCCCGAACAGCTGATCGGCGCTGTTTCGGGCGAAAAAACAAACAGCTGACCCGCGGGCAGCCAGGGGAGGCTGTCTTCAGCGCCGCGCCGCCAGCGGAAGTCATCATGGAATTTCTTCACCCTGGCCACAATGGCCAAGGCCTCTTTGTCAATCTGAGCATAGTTACGCTCAGCTGAGGACAGTGTCCTTGAATAATAGGTGATGGGGACTTGAGTCCCATCACTTGACAAATGGCTTAGAACAGTCCCCACCCCATAAGGGGATGCATCACATGCAATGCATACAGGCAGTGATTCTTTAAAGTGGATGAGCACTGAATTGGCAGACAGTAGTTATTTTACTGCCTTAAAACTGCTTTTGTAAACCTTGGTCCACTTCCATAGGGTGTTTTTGCCAGTAAAAGGCCCAATACATTACAAACACCATTTCAAAAACAAAAAGAAAGAAGGAAAAGTATTGAACCTAAATTGCTTAAATTGAAGGTCAATAAAAAGGAGCCAATATTTATCCCTGTTTCATCCCTTTATTCTGAGGGATGTTTTTCATTAAGTATTGTGGGCACTGCAAGGATGATGATGATGATGATGATGATGATGATGATGATGATGATGATGATGATGACGATTTTGTACCTTTGAGTTATTGTTGACTTCCAGTGACTACCTGGATTGCCTGGACAAGTCTCTACAGTTTTCTTGACAAGATTTCAGAAATGGTGGTTTGTTTTATTGTTTTTTTGTAGTGCTAAGAGAGGGGATTTTTTGGGGGGGAGTAGTGCTGAGAGAGTTTTGGAAGTTTGTACCTATGGTGGGACCTTCAGTCACCTTTTTCAGTTTCTAGCCCAGTGCCTTAACCACCACACCAAACTGTAATGGAATGTAAGAATATTATTTTTGTTTAGAATTTCTCTATCAGAAAATAAAGTCTTATGTAAATGTCTTCTTGTCATGCAGGATAATAATAAAGTCAGATTTAAGATCAATTAAGGTTGTCTATAGAGTCCCAGTAGGCTTGGCACTATATTCTCCAGCCATATGTTGAAATACCAATCAGTGACCATTTTAGACCTGTCTTTTCAGCTATGATTATTTTTTTTCAGGCTCCAGTCAATTGTAAAGTTTTAAGCAGAGAAGTTTCAAATAGTTTGCTAATTATACTCCACAGACTAATGGGACAATAATTGGCAGAAGCCTTATTTATTGATGGGATAATAACTGAGAAAGGGCAGTCTTTGGGGATCATCTGGGATGACCTACTGAACCACAATAACCAAAGGAAAATTTTCTAGTCTGCAACATAAGATTAAGTTAAATACTTATAGTCCAACTTCTTTCTGTTTTTAAACATATATATATATATATATATATATATATATATATATATATATATATATATATATGTGTGTGTGTGTGTGTGTGTGTGTGTGTGTGTGTGTGTGTGTGTGTGTGTGTGTGTGTGTTTAATATTAGCATATTTGGAGTTAAGTAAACAAATATTAAATATTCAACTACTCTTGCTATTAAAGTCTTTTCCTATTTATATTGTTTCTAGACTTCTTCCTCGAGAATAAAAATGTAAATTAAGAAATATACTGGATACTTTTGAAAAACTAAGGTAACTATTTTTCAGTATTTGACAATTGCATTGTCAAATGTGAACAGGTACACATCATCACAACCAATTTGGCCATGGTTCATTTGTTGAATAGTTGTCATAAAAACCTATTCATAGAGCAGCAATTTATGTTATAGCTTTCCTGAGCCTTGCCTGGAGCATAGCAATTCTGAGGTGTTTTTGCAAAGACCTGGGTGGAATTCAAAGTGGAGAAGTTTAAGTTTCAATAGAGAAAAGCAACTGAAGTCCTTATATTCCATGATGTTGTGGAGGTATATATAAACAGAGATGATTAATTTCCTGCCCATTGTTGCTACAGATGAAATATTATTTTGAAACAAATGTTTTATTAAAACATGATAAATAGTATTATAGCATCAATACCTTTGAAATGGAACAGCTGTCAAATTATGCCAAATTTGAACTAGTATTTGAGATTCTTCAAAGCTGGTCTTCTTACAATAGATTATAATGGTATTTATCAAGGTCTTATTAAGGCATATATCTGTGTGTGCTTGTAGGTATGTGTGCACCAAAATAAAATACGGTCACTTATAGCTTATGCACCAAATTAGGAATATTTTTGATTTGTGATGTAGAAATGAGCTGCTGAATTTTTCTGCCATTTTCAAGAACAATATAGAATACACATGACATTTTCAAAGGATCCTTGGGCACTAAATCAATATGAACAGGCTTATTTGAAGTTGCTGTAATATAATATTATGGTCATGTGGTGGTGGGAGGGATCTAAGACTTTACCTAAATCCATTCAAATGTTGTGTGAAAAGATAGTGAGAAGATAACCTACCAAGGAAATTAAAAAAAATGATACTATTCCACTGTAAGCTCTTCTGCAGATCCACCCTGAGGAGGAATTATATGACCTTTCCTTAAAAATGCTGATAATGTCATACATTTCTCTCCAAGAATGATATCTACATATGAAAGCTTCTGAACATTTTCTTACTTTGTGAAGGGCTAAATGCTTACTTTGTCATTACAATTTTGATTAAGAGATTTTTTTGCTCCACTAATTTCACATTCTGTTATATTGATAAAAGGACTCGTTGGTGTTATGTTTTCTAACTTTCCATAAATTCTATTGAAATCACAGTTTGTCTAAAACCAAAAGAAGAGATATTTTCTTTTTGTAGGAGAAACATTTGTATATCTTTAATATCGTCTCCCCTGGAAACATTATCAG
Source organism: Vipera berus (assembly GCF_964194415.1). Classification (NCBI taxonomy): domain Eukaryota; kingdom Metazoa; phylum Chordata; class Lepidosauria; order Squamata; family Viperidae; genus Vipera; species Vipera berus. Next base: position 43,632,247 of record NC_138206.1, on the reverse strand, counting down.
AAAAACAGAATGTAATTCATCTTTGCTATCATAGAGAGCAGCAGGAAGCAGCAGTTTAGTTAAAAGTGATGCATCTTTGGAGTAAGATGGCTACAATGACAAATGTTGATTTATTTATGTGAAGAACATTCAGAACTGTTGCTCAAAATGGTTTTTTATTTTAAAAGAGAAAAGTAATAAAGGCAAAATTAAGCATATTTATAAGAATTGTATTTAAATAAAAAATGTAGAAACTGGCATGGTTTTGTACATTAAAACAAGTTAATTTATAACTTCATATTATTATTAAAATAAAGATAGTAAAAACTAATTATAAATAACCACTATAATGGAGATTATAAATACAGATGAAATACTACTGTATAATAATTTCTACTTAGTCTGGAAAAAAATCTATCCTTATTTAGCAATTTATGGACAAATTTAAATGTTTAAACTCTATGTTAGAAGAAACCTAAATTTTACACAAGTTCATATGTAAAATTATCCAATTATTTTACCATTCTTTTATAGAAGGGATTATACATAATTTTGTCTGAGGAACAGAATATTTTAGCACTGTAATTCTTTTTGTCTGGGTGTCTGTATGTGTTTCTGTGTGTATCTCTGTGTGTCTATTCCTTTGGAGAAGGCTTTAATGTTGGGAAATATGGAATGAATGCAAGAAGGAAAGAGAAGAAAGGGGAAAACCAGAAGCAAGGTTAATTATACTGGCAATGTTTGCTTTGTTAGAAGATTTGAAAGACCAGTTAGGACCAGATCATCATGGAAAAGCTCTATGTATGTGTTTGCTAAGACTCAGTAAAGAGTTGATGGAACATAATATGTGGGTGGGTTACTGTAGGGATATTCTGAATTATTGTATTATTCTGGATATATATTCTATTTGATATTGCTATTTTGCCAAGGTATAAGATTTCATAATATTTAAAGGACAAATAACAGGTCCAAAAATAAATGAACCTTAAGCATTTGTTTTATTGCATTATAAATCATTTTACAGAATTATTGAAGTAGACAGAAAATACCACAAATATAAAAAAATGCTTACTAGATTTTTATATTTCCAATTGTTCAGTAGTCTACTGTCATCTTTTTTAAAAAACCTCTACTGTTTATTTGGAGATATTGAAATTAGTGATATTATTCTGACTGTTTTGAAAAAAAAAAGGATCTCAAAAGGTTTGCCTTTATTAATAATTAAAACTTGTAGTCTATAAGAATTATTATCTGTCCACTAAATTTCTTTGTAGATTCACCTTAATGAAAGAAGATATTTAATATCTATACAAAAATGTATAATTACCTTTCTGTATATCCCATTCTTTTAATATGATGCTGAATATGGATGGTCTGTCATAGGCTATATTTTCTATTTCTATAGAAACAAAACGTGTTATGCAAACCATCTGGAAGTCCTAATCCCTTGATATAACCAATACAGAAAAACATGACAGAAATTTACAATACCTGCAATCCAATTAAACAATGACCTTGGTGATATAATTAGAAATCTAGTACTTCCAATCCAATTCAGCCTTCTAAGTTTTCTAAAATCTTACCTTGATAGTTGGATTTTTGATAAGCCATATATGGTTAGTTGGATGAAGGAAGGACTTGATGGTGTTGAATTATATTCAATATTTAGATTAATGATTAATCATAATTTCCGGAAACATTTCAGAGTAATTTGAGACTTATTCAATTTTAATTTCTGTATCACTTTCTTCATTTCTTTGTGATTAATTTATTGAGAATTTTATTTTGTTGAACTACAAATTTTGCAATCAGTATAATATATGATCTTTAATCTATTCAATTTTTTCCTTATCTGCTTATTATCTTAAAAAATTAACAAATTAATTTGTCACGTCCATTGTTTTATTGAACTTATTTCCATCCCAACTAATGATTCTGTTGTAGTTGACAACCCAATAATTTGTCTATTTTATTTCCCTTTTCAAAACATTTTTGTTAGCAAAGTTCATCTTCCTGTATGTTGCATGTATTTCTATTAAGTCCAGCTAATTGGGGATCACATTAATCTTTTGCTTTGAATCCTGCTTATTTTTCACTATTTACTTGAATTCATTCAGCAATTTGTCATTTTGTTTTTTATGACTTTCCATTTTATGGCCAAACAATCAGCAATATTCTAAAATATGAATAGAATAAGAAAAGAATATCAGGAATTAAATAGGATTGGAAGAAGGTCTTTAGTTCATGTTAGAACTTCAGTTTAATATTTTTTTCTGTTAATAAGTATTAAGACTCCATCTTTTTGGACTAGAGGTTCCTCTGTGTAATTTTGCAATTATTGGATTATGATCTATATATTTAGTTAACAATGAGAGAGACATCCAGAATACTTATTGTTATGTAAGGGGTTTAAGCAACAGCTTGGCAAATACCGCCAGGTGACGCTGTACTGTTACTGTATTGTCTGGTTAGCTTTCGGCGGGAGATTCAGATGAACAGATTGGCCAAAAGCGTACCTGGCAAGGTATATAAGGGGTACAGGAAACCCCCTTTGTTCAGTACAGTCCTACCCACAATAAAGAGCTGATGCTGTCCTCATCTGACTGCTATCTACCATGCGGTCCAGAACCCACTACACAATAGTGGTGATGAAGGTGGGATGCTGCTTCACTCAGAGCTGAAATCACTAGCTGAAGTCACTAGGGGAAGGAGGAAAAGAGTATCTTTTTTTTTCCAATTCCCTTCTATCGAAGCAGTATCCACAGGACCGGACTCAGCATGGCAAAACTTGGGCAGATCCACGAATTCGACGTCAGCCATCCCGAACACTGGGAATTGCATCTGGGCCAGGTCAAGGGATACATGCTGGTCAACCGGATCACTGAAGACCATTTTAAAGCATTGGCCCTGCTGTGCGTCAGCAGGCCAGCCGTTTACGATATAGCCGTCGGGTTGTGCTCACCGGCAGCTATCAGAACTGTTTCCTACAGCGATCTCATGGCCAAACTAAACAAGCACTCCATGCCACGGAGGTCTGAAATGTTCTGGCATTTCAGGTTTGTTCAGCAGATCCAGTTACCGGTCGAACCGATGGCCGACTTTATAGCGGCCGTGTGACAGGCCGCTCGTCTCTGTAAGTTTCCCAATTTAAAAGAGCGGCTTCACAACCAGATCATTATCAGTCTAAGCAAGCAACGGCTGCCCATTGCATACTATTCCCGCACGTTGTCTGGGGCAGAAAGGAATTATGCCCAGATTGACAAGGAAGCCCTGGCTATAGTGGCTGGGGTCAAAAAATTCGATGACTACCTCTATGGCAGGGAATTCACCATATTCACGGATCATAAGCCTCTATTGGGATTGTTCACAACAGACAAACAGACACGTCAAATTCTATCTCCTAGAATGCTCAGATGGTCCATATTCCTATCTGCATACACTTACAAACTGGTTCACAAACCAGGTAAAGAGATGGGCCATGCAGACGGGTTAGCAGGTTACCCTTAGCAAATTCTGAACCTGATCCGGTGCCTGCAGCCCAAATACTGACCATCCAGGACCTACCCGAGTGCCCCTTACAAGCAAAAGACATAGCCACTGAAACAACAGCAGACAGAATTCTGACCAGAGTTCAGTCTTGGGTAGTCACGGGGTGGCAAGAAAAGAGTCCAGGCCCGGAATTCCAGCCTTACTTCAATAGAAGACACAAACTGTCTGCTCACAAGGGTTGCCTTTTTTGGGGAAGTAGGGTCATTATTCCCAAGACACTGAGAAACAAAGTCTTAAGGTCACTACACGAAGGACACCCGGGTATAGTCAGGATGAAAGTGTTAGCTAGCAGCTACCTGTGGTGGCCAGGTCTAGATAAGGCCATAGAGGAACAGGTCAATAGTTGCTATGACTGTCAAACGTCCAGACCAGAGATGCCCCATGCACCTGGACACAAATGGGAGGCTACACACACACCCTGGTCCAGAGTCCACATTGATTATGCTGGTCCTTTCCAAGGCCAGCTGTTCCTAGTGGTGGTAGACAGCCATTCCAAATGGCTAGAGGTGATATCAGTCAATAGCATGATTATGGCCAAAACTATCCAAGTTCTCAGGGGGCGCTTTCCCACACATGGCCTCCCTGCCGTATTGGTCTCAGACAATGGGCCTCAATTCACCTCTGCTGAATTCCAGGCATTCACCAGAGCCAACTTGATTAGGCATGTCACAGCTGTGACCTTCCACCCATCGACCAACGGATTAGCAGAATGCATGGTACGCACAACCAAGGACACATTGAGGCGCATCATCAGTGGCAACTGGCATCAAAGGTTGGCACAATTCCTGTTAGCACAACAAACCACACCTTGCACAGCCACAGGGAAGAGCCCAGCGGAACTTTGTTGAGGCCGGCGCCTCATCACCAAATTGGGCAGGTTATACCCCGACAGAGTGGCGGCAGAGACTGAGCAACCCAAGTCCTCTAGAGAACTACTCACTAATGACCTGGTTTGGGCATGGAACTATGGGCCGGGACATGCATGGATTCCAGGGGTGGTGGTTGACAGGGCTGGGCCCTTGTCCTACATTGTAGGGGTGGAGGGGGTCCGTCAGATCAGACGACACATAGATTAAATCAGGAAGCAGGTTCCTGAAAGGTCACAGATTGATCAACACCAACAACCGACAACAACAGGATGGGAGGAGAGCCGGTCTTTACAACAACAGGCCCTGGACCACCATGACAGCATGGCTGCAAGGGCTGATCCTGGAATGGGTCAACCAGGTACTCTGAGCCAAGACTCAACCACTGACTATGCTGTCCTGGATAAAGGGCAAATTCTGAGGCAATCTTCCAGAGCTCACAGGCCACCTGCTTATCTCGCAGACTATGTTCAATCTTGAGGGAGGGACAGGCCTAGAGTCAAGTCATGGGTTGCCATCAACCATTGTAACTGCAGGAAAATATTATGCATGATGTTTTGTATTAGTTATATTGTTTGTTCTTTTAAGGGGGAAGGGGTGTTATGTATGGGGTTTAAGCAACAGCTTGGCAGATACCACCAGGTGGTGCTGTACCATTACCATTTTGGCTGGTTAGCTTTCGGTGGGAGATTCAGATGAATGAATTGGCCGAAAGCATACCAGGCAATGTATATAAGGGGTACAGGTAACCCCCTTTGTTCAGTACAGTCCTACCCTCAATAAAGATCTGATGCTGTACTCATCTGCCTGCTGTCTTCCATGCGGTCCAGAACCCACTACACAATACTTATTCTTAAGTAATTGCTATGGTTTTATGAAGAAAGACATAATAATAAATATATTCTTTGTCGAAAGGATACTTGTGACTCCATTCATCGTAAAATAAGATACTGACTCATAATATGCAACATTTTGGAGAATTTTCCAGAATTTCTTTTACATTATCAAGGTTTAGGAGTTAGAAACCATTCATATAGAAATCTATGTCTGACTGTCTGTATGATCTTGAGCCTAAACTGAAGCAAGTAATTGTTCCTCATATTCAGTCTGATATTATAATAATATAAATCCTACTCATCCTGAATTTGTTCATCTAGACATCCAAAGTATATAGCATTGATCTTGAACTTCTGAAAAGATGCAGCTCTTGAGAAAAAAAAGAAGAGTAGAGGCTCTTCTGGAAAAGAAAAGCTGCTGCATTATGTATCAGCGCACTTACCTGCCTGGCAGTATGTCTCTGCCAATTCTATAGTCTCATTTAACTCTAAAGTGTTGAAGTTGCTGAGACTCTTGTTCTCTGATGAACTCAATATCAATCTCCAGTTGAACTGTCTGATGTAACTCTCAAATTCATGGTTTTCATAGAAATCCATGAAATCTTTATTTCCTGTTTTCAGCCTATCTTGAAGGCCATCGAACAGGCTGTAGTCACACCAGACAGTTCATATATTTGTGTAAATTACTAACAAAGAATTAAGGGAGACTGAAATGCATTTCTGACTCTTTAATCTTCATCAGTCAGCCATACCCTTCTGAGATTCGAACCTGGGCTTATTTCCTGTTTTCAGCCTATCTTGAAGGCCATCGAAATTAAAGATTTGCCCCATGTTTGGGGCCTAGCAAGGTAATCTAAATAGTTAACATTTGACACATATCTCCCCTTGCAGAAAGCTAACAGAGTGAGAGAGATCCTGTGGCTCAAGAGGTAAATACACTGCCTAATGTGCAATCAGCCCAGGTTCGAATCTCAGAAGGGTATGGCTGACTGATGAAGACTAAAGAGTCAGAAATGCATTTCAGTCTCCTTTAATTCTTTGTTAGTAATTTACACAAATATATGAACTGTCCGGTGTGACTACAGCCTGTTCGATGGCCTTCAAGATAGGCTGAAAACAGGAAATAAAGATTTGCCCCATGTTTGGGGCCTAGCAAGGTAATCTAAATAGTTAACATTTGACACATATCTCCCCTTGCAGAAAGCTAACAGAGCGAGAGAGATCCTGTGGCTCAAGAGGTAAATACAATGCCTAATGTGCAATCAGCCCAGGTTCGAATCTCAGAAGGGTATGGCTGACTGATGAAGACTAAAGAGTCAGAAATGCATTTCAGTCTCCCTTAATTCTTTGTTAGTAATTTACACACACACACACACACACACACACACACACACACACACATATATATCCACAAAATTAATTCTAGTTATAAAAAGGTAAAGGTAAAGTTATATCTGAAGCTAAATAGCAGCAATAGGAGTGGCAAAATAACAATTATTTTCCAAACACTGCATCTGTAGATTTCCATCCATTGGACCTGTTGAGGTTATTCCTACCCTATTGCAAAAGTATGGCTATGTCAAAGCTCTTACAGTCACATTGAATGAATTTGTGAGTTACTTGGTGAATAAAATATGCATTCAGATTCTAGTTGGACAGAGCCTTTTGCTATGGGTAAGATGTAGGTTTATTTTATGCTCATGAAGTACTAAGAAATTGATAGACTTATTGATGAAGTTACAATTCTGCTTAAATATTATTTTGATCCATGAATATCCTAGCTTCATGGTATGATCAAGTGCAGTATAAATTATTGGATCCAGGAAGTTATTAACCCTTTGTAAGCTATATATGGGCCCAGATGTATTTAATAATTGTTACTATATCTCCAATTTTCCCTTTATAGGAAATACCTATAAGAATTGATTTTTCAATATTTTAGTCATTGAGATAGAAGGCCCAGTCATTCGAAAGAAACAACTCTAGGAGCAAGGAGTTGAAGACATGTAATAGAATGCATGGGTGATATTGAGAAAAGGAGAGAAAGGTGCTGCCTCGGAGACCATCAGACAAAAAAGGCAGAAACCGACAATATTTTAACATTTAATATTTAATTAATGATAAAGACTTTTGTTGTTGTTAGTTGTGAAGTCATGTCCGACCCATCGCGACCACATGGACAACATTCCTCCAGGTCTTTGTGTTTCTGCCATCTTCTGGAGACCATTTAAGCTCATGCCTACTGCTTCAGTGACTCCATCCAGCCACCTCATTCTCTGTCATCCCCTTCTTCTCTTGCCCTCAACCTTTCCCAGCATTTGGCTCTTCTCCAGTGAGTCCTTCCTTCTCATTAGGTGGCCAAAGTATTTGAGTTTTAGCTTCAAGATCTGGCCTTCTAAAGAGCAGTCAGGGTTGATCTCCTCTAGGACTGACCGGTCTGAATGCCTTGCAGTCCAAGGGACTCGCAGGAGTCTTCTCCAGCATAGTTCAAAGGCTTCAATTCTTTGGCACTCAGCCTTTCTTATGGTCCAACTTTCACAGCCATACATTGCAACTGGGAAGACCATAGCCTTGACTATATGCACTTTTGTTGGCAAGGTGATGTCTCTGCTTTTTAGTATGCTGTCTAGATTTGCCATAGCTTTCCTCCCCAGGAGCAAGCGTCTTTTAATTTCTTGGCTGCAGTCCCTACCTGCGGTGATCTTGGAGCCCAGAAAAATAAAATCTGTCACTACTGCCATTTCTTCCTCATCTATTTGCCAGGAATTGAGATGGCCGGATGCCATGATCTTAGTTTTCTTAATGTTGAGTTTCAACTCAACTTTTGCACTCTCCTTCTTCACCCGCATCAAGAGGCTCTTTAGTTCCTCTTCACTTTCTGCCATTAGAGTGGTATCATCTGCATATCTTAGGTTGTTGATATTTCTCCTGGCAATCTTAATTCCAACTTTTAATTCATCTAGCCCTGCCTTTCTCATGATGTGCTCTGCATATAAGTTAAATAGCAGGGCGACAGGATACAGCCTTGCCAGACTCCTTTCCCAATTTTGAACCAATCAGTGGTTCCGTGTCCAGTTCTCACTGTTGCTTCTTGACCTGCATATAGGTTTCTCAAGAGACAAATAAGATGGTCTGGTACTCCTATCTCTTTAAGAACTTGCCACAATTTGTTGTGATCCACACTATCAAAGGCTTTAGCATAGTCAATGAAGCAGAAGTAGATGTTTTTCTGGAACTGCCTAGTTTTCTCCATGATCCAGCGTATGTTGGCATTTTGATCTCTAGTTCCTCTGCCTCTTCGAAATGCTGCCTGAACTTCTGTAGTTCTCTATCCACATACTGCTTTAGACTTTATTTTATTTATTTATTTTAATTCCATTTATATCCCGCCCTTCTCCGAAGACTCAGGGCGGCTTACAAGCTTAGCAGTAGCCTTCATTCTATGTATATGCCTGCTTATTAGGGCTTTCACACACACCCCAAGCGGCATTATTACAAAGTCAGCTTAATTGCCCCCAACAATCTGGGTCCTCATTTTACCTACCTCGGAAGGATGGAAGGCTGAGTCAACCTTGAGCCTGGTGGGATGCGAACCTGCACTAATGGCAGGCAGCTGGTGTTACTTAAGGAGGCATTAGCCCACTGCTCCACCAAGGCTTTACCCTTACCATTAATTATTTCCAAACAACCTGCCCTGTTGGTCTAGAAGTTAAAAATGGTGGGTGGAAAGTTTGTACTTTCAGACTTGTAGACCTCTGTTAATGTACACTTATGATAAAGTAGATTTAGTTTGTCTAGTTATATTTTCAGTCTGTCAGAAAGGCACTATTGTATAATGGTTCTTCTCTCTGACTGGCAACATTCAAATCTTTGAGAGGTCCAATGTGGCTTCCTGTAGGAGATGGTGTTTTCCCCATGTTGTTTAACTTCTATGCATAGTAGAAGATAATATACAGCAGTAACTAGAAAATTGTTTCACCTTGTCATGTCTTCTGATATCTTCCTAAAATAAGTTTCAACCAAACTATGAAACACAAAGAGTAAAAGATGTTGAACTTTAGTGCTACTTATTAGCAGCCCAAAGGTGCTAGGGAACCTGTTCTATGAATCCAGGGAGTAGCAACCTGCTTATTATTATGCCCTATGTACGGTCACTCATGCGCTCGTGACCTCTTGCCTGGACTACTGCAACACTCTCTACATGGGGCTGCCCTTGAGGACCACTCGGAGGCTCCAACTGGTACAGAATGCAGCCGCGAGAGTTGTGTTGGGAGTCTCCCAATACTCCCATGTTACACCTCTGCTCCGTGAGCTGCATTGGTTACCAGTTGTCTTCCGGGTGAGATTCAAGGTACTGGTAATGGTGTTTAGGGCCCTACATGGCATGGGTCCGGAGTACCTTAGGGAGCACCTGCTGCCGGCATCAACTTCCCTCCGCCCTGTGCGCTCCCACAGAGAGGGCCTCCTCAGGGTGCCACCGATCAGAGAATGTCGATCGGTGGCCCCCAGGGGGAGGTCCTTCTCTGTGGGTGCCCCGGAGCTATGGAATCGGTTGCCGGTTGAGCTCCAGATGGCGCCCGACCTTCGCTCCTTCCGTCGCGATCTGAAGACGCACTTATTTGAACAAGCCGGCCTGGCCTGATGGGGGATGGGTTGGGTTTTTATTGTCATTTTAATATATGTATTTACTGTTTTTAGTTGGGCATATGTTTAATTCTTTTTAACTTTTGTATTTTTGTATTTTTTATATGTCTGCCCTGTTCACCGCCCTGAGTCCTTCGGGAGAAGGGCGGTATATAAATAAAATAATAATAATAATAATAATTATTATTATTATTATTATTATTATTATTATTATTATTATTATTATTATTATTATTATTATTATTATTATTATTATTATAAAACCTTGTCAAATGAAATCAAACAGATTTCAATAGGACTCCTTCTATGGTATTTTAATGATTATTCTATCCATTCTGTAAGTTAAAATCTTCATTTTCAGAACTAATTTTAAAAGAAGATATTGATATTTTTGAACAGGTCCAATAAATTGGAGAGATAATAAAATATTCAATATAGTGATAAAAAATAAATATATTTTTTTCTCTTCTAAAAATTTTGATATGGTTTTGCTGGATTTATGGCTATTCAAGTGACCTTACTAAAGGTACAAGTATGTATCTGCATGTATTTGTTTAAGATGCTCATAATTGAGAAATATGTCTTCTTTTTTGATCCTGACATCCTTTTTACTGGTGATTGTCCTAAGACTAATGGAAATGTAATTCATTGCACTATTAAAATCTAGATATTAGCCATTACATATGTTTTGTTGTTGCAAGGTCATTATCTTTAACAAGTCCTAAAGGAATTATCTTTGACAAGTAGTGTTGGCTTTAATATTATACAAACATATTTGTTGAGGCAAAATGGAAATACATTTCTACAGAAGATTTGCAAAATCAAAATATTTCAAAGTACATAGCCAAGTAAATCAGATTAAAAATGCATAAATCATGTCTCATTCAGATTCACATGAATAAGCAAAAGAACATAAGGAAAATATTGAATCACTGTTGATTCTTAGTGATCACATACATGGACCTTCTTCAGATCTTTGAGTGGTTCAGGTTTTTTTCCACACTGTGGTCATCATCTTCTCTGCTGATTTCCTGTCAATCAACTGATACACCAGCTCTGCCTATGCTTTATTTATTTATTTTCAGAACTTCTATGGCTCATGCAATGTTTCTAGGTGGCACACAAGCAATAAAGCATGATAAACACCCTCACTGCCATTGTACTCTAATTCCTGTTTTTCAAGAACTATTTAAAGAAAAGCTTAGACATTTCTTGAGGATGACCTACATGAACAAGAGCAATACCTCTTTGCTCATCGGGAAATGTTCATTCAAAATGCCTTCAGTTTGGCAAGACAACTAAGCTATCATTTTAAAGTGTTAGTATATTGCCATATTACCATGTAAAGGGTACAATATTTTATGGCACATTGAAAATTTTATGCAATGTTTTAATAATAATAGAACAATAATTTTACAATAAAGGAATAAAAAGAAATATCTGTACTCTTTCATTTTAGTGTATTAGAAGTGTTGTTGTTGTTAGCTGCGAAGTCATGTCTGACCCATCGCAACCCCATGGACAACGTTCCTCCAGGCCTTCCTGTCCTCTACCATCTTCTGGAGTCCATTTAAGCTCATGCCTACTGCTTCAGTGACTCCATCCAGCCAACTCATTCTCTGTCGTCCCCTTCTTCTATTGCCCTCAATCTTTCCCAGCATTAGGCTCTTCTCCAGTGAGTCCTTCCTTCTCATTAGGTGGCCAAAGTACTTGAGTTTCAGCTTCAGAATCTGGCCTTCTAAAGAGCAGTCAGGATTGATCTCCTCTAGGACTGACCAGTTTGATCGCCTTGCAGTCCAAGGGACTCACAGGAGTCTTCTCCAGCATCATAGTTCAAAGGCCTCAATTCCTTGGCGCTCAGCCTTCCTTATGGTCCAACTTTCACTGCCATACATTGCACCTGGGAAGACCATAGCCTTGACTATATGCACTTTTGTTGACAGGGTGATGTCTCTGCTTTTTAGTGTGCTGTCTAGATTTGCCATGGCTTTCCTCCCCAGGAGCAAGCATCTTTGAATTTCTTGGCTACAGTCCCCATCTGCAATGATCTTGGAGCCCAGAAAAATAAAATCTGTCACTACCTCCATTTCTTCCCCATCTATTTGCCAGGAATTGAGAGGGCCGGATGCCATGATCTTGGTTTTCTTAATGTTAAGTTTCAACCCAACATTTGCACTCTCCTTCTTCTCCCTCAACAAGAGACTCTTTAGTTCTTCTTCACTTTCTGCCATTAGAGTGGTATCATCTGCATATCTTAGGTTGTTGATATTTCTCCCAGCAGTCTTAATTCCAACTTTTGATTCATCTAGCCCTGCCTTTCTCATGAAACCACCAATCAGTGGTTCCATGTCCAGTTCTCACTGTTGCTTCTTGACCCGCATATAGTTTTCTCAAGAGACAAATAAGACAGTCTGGTACTCCCATCTCTTTAAGAACTTGCCACAATTTGTTGTGATCCACACAATCAAATGCTTTAGCTTGTAAGCCGCCCTGAGTCTTCGGAGAAGGGCGGGATATAAATGGAATTAAAATAAATAAAATAAAATAAATAAATGAAGCAGAAGTAGATGTTTTTCTGGAACTGCCTAGCTTTCTCCATGATCCAGCATATGTTGGCATTATTTTCTCTAGTTCCTCTGCCTCTTCTAAATCTGCCTGTACTTCTGGTAGTTCTTGATCCACATACTGCTGGAGTCTAGCTTGTAGGATTTTAAGCATAATTTTACTAGAATGTGAAATGAGTGCAATGGAGCAATAGTTTGAACATTCTTTGGCACTGCCTTTCTTTGGAATTGGAATGTAAACTGATATTTTCCAATCCTGTGGCCACTGTTGAGTTTTCCAAATTTGCTGGCAAATTGAGTGTAGCCACAGCTTTTTTTCTAAAAAAAAAAAAAGGTGCCGGAACTCTCATCTTGTTAATCTTTTATTTATATAATTTAATTTATATATTTATTTATATAATTAAACAATTATATATTCAATTCTTAACATACATTTAATGTATTGTATTTAAGGCAAATGTTCATAGAAAATTCCAAACTTTTGTCCAATTCTCATCTGGCAAATCTTCTTGACTCCTTTCCTTGCTCTTAGTATCTATGGCCGAATGCCGTCTTCTGAGTAACCACAGATCAACGTACTTTGAAGGATCGAAAAGTCTCAGAGGTGGTCTGACAGGTTTGATGAACAAAAGTGCTGAAATTGTCTTAGTCTTTAATGAAGCTCTTGTTGGGGTGGCAATTAGATTCATCTGTGAAAACCCATGTTCACATTCACTTGAAGAAATAGGAATGGTATTCAGAGTCCGTATCAAATGCAACAGTTTTTCTGGATATGTCTTTTCGAGAATATATTCACCGAATCCACAAATCATTTCTCTTTCATTTAGTTGCAGTCTGATTGATAAGTTTCTAATTTCCACTTCTCCAAATGTCAGTTGAGTATTAACATCTTCAGGGCAATGTTTTTGATCAAGTACGCAAGACCAATACGCCAACTCATCGTCTTTGCTATCAAGTAATCTTTTTTCAATTGACTCTTTCAATTTTGTATAAAATATACTTGGGTAAATGGGAGGATCCTTTTTTGAATCTCTTTTGTGAAGTAAAACTCCATGAAAGTGAAGATCACTTACAGCAGCAACAGCACATTTATAATAGGGCCCAAAGTTCTGTCTTCTTTCTTCAAAAACTTGTACCAGTATTTTTATTTTCTTATTTGCCTTATAAAAGTCAATGTTGCCGTCCTGTAGATCCAAACTTAAATCTGACAATTCTTGGAGAGCATCATACATCAATCCTAGGTCCAATAAAAATTCTGTAGATGTTATTTTTCTTTTCAAGCCATCATAAGTGCATTTATAATTTTTATCTCTTGTAGGATCATGCATTGCTTGTTCAAAATGATACACAAGGGATTCAAAATTATTCCATACAGCCAAAACTGTACGCAAACTAGATGATGCCCATCGGGTACTTAAAATTCTTCCAATTTTCAGCAGTTCAGTCCCCAGTAATTCTGCACATGAATGCAACTCTCTGCTATTCTTTGGTGAAGCATGATATATAACATACAGTTTATCAATAAATGATTGGAATCTATTTATTCCTGAAGTTTCCTTGGCAGCATCACCTACTGATAATTCTAGTCTGTGATTAGCACAATGCCAAACTATAATAGAAGGAAAATGTTCTGACAGCAATTTTTTCACTCCACTTTTACATCCCATCATCACAACGGCGCCATCGCATGCTAGAGAAATCAAATATTTTTTCGAATAATCTTCTGTCATCCCATAAGAGTAAAAACATTGGAGTAAGGAATCAAATATTCCTTCTGCTGTTACTTTTTCAAGTTCTACCAAGTCCAAAAACAAATTTACTGGTGAATTCATTCCCATACCTTCAATACAGCATCGAATAAATACTATGAGGGTAGGGTTTTTTTGCTTATTGTGGTTGGTTCATCAATTATCAATGAAATTTTATTATTGGATCAAACAATTTCTTTAACCACAGTTTTCCTCATTTCTTCACTTATATGATTAACAATGTATAATATTAAAGGGCTTGCCATTGTGATAGAAGAATGCTACCACTGCTCCAGGGTTTGGCTAACTTAAATATGCATAGCATAATTAGATTTATTATTGCTGCTAAAGCTATGGATTATAGATTCACATTTCCCATGGATTGTCTTCTGTCCATGGGAGGGAAGCTTGGTAGATTCTAAATTTCATAATTTTAGTTATTCATTTGTGGCAGAGTATATATGAGAACAAGCTGCAAAGGTCTTTAAAAACATGTTTCTCACATATTTATATTTTTAAAAAATAAATATTAAATCTTTTTTCTTTCCAATGATCCAAACTAATGCTTTAGAAATATAATTTCCAGTTTTAGCTACAGTAAACAAGCAAATTACACTAAAGCTAAATTTAACGTTACTTGTTAAAGATATTTACTATATTTCAGAATTGGTATTCTTTCAGTCACAATCTTATTCCTATTCAATTTGGCTGATTTTAAAATGTGATGTAAAATCATAACCACATAAAAAGAAAACAGCAGAAACAGCTGCAAATTAAGTCAACAGTTCTATGGTTAGTAACATTTCCATTTAATCAAAGTCCTTGCTCTTTCCAAATCTATTTCAGGGTTTACTTTCTATATACACAAACAATGGGAAATGAGTTTCTGGGCTGGTTCAAATTTTTTACACATTCCAAAAATTTCAGGTACTGTATCTGTTCCATATAAATATAAAAGCATGATAAGCTCTGTATTTGTGCAATGGCCGATTATCTCAGTGTGCAGAAATGTGGATAACTACAAACAGAAGTTGCAAGCCCTCTCCTTGACTTCAGAGTCATCCTGGTGAGATAGTCAGCATATAAATTTAATAAATAACACTTTTTATTTTCAAATGCCCCTATCAGGAATTGAATTTTAACAAAGTTTCAGAAAATCAAATGTTCTGTGCTGGTGGTACTAAGCTCCTAAAGATCTAGCATGGGATAAATTAATTCTTCCTAATAAAAATAACTTCCTGCCTTTTTCTAATCATCATTTCTTCCCTACAGCAATTTGAAAAGTAAAACAAAGTGAAACAAACCACTACTCACTCCATGCAGGGAAAATTTCCTTGAATCATACTTGGATATCCTATTTGCAAATAATATCTTACTTACCTAGTTGAGATGGTGTAGTTGGGGAGCAGGAAGGAGTTGGGGAGCCTTTGCTGCAATTTGCCTGTGCAACATTTGCCTGCCGAGTCTTTTGGCAAGCTCAGCAGCAATTTCTATTGGCTTCCAAAAGCCAATATCATAGCTGACTCAGGAATTCTGGGAGCTGAAGTCCATGAGTCATAAAAGAGCAAAGCCTGCAATAGGCTTAAGCCAATAGCAGCACAGCTTGTGCAAAAGCTTTTTTTTTTTTTGCAAAAAAGGTGCCAGAACGCCGTTCTGAGCGTTCTATGAGAAAAAAAGCCCTGAGTGTAGCACTTTTACTGCATCATCTTTTAAGATTTTGAATACCGTAGCTCAGCTGGAGTATTGTTACCTCCACTAGCTTTGTTGTTGCTCAGCTTTTCTAAGGCCCACTTCACTTCACATTATAGGATGTCTGGCTCAAGGTCAGTGACCACCTCAACGTGGTTATCAGGGACGTTAAGCTCGTTCTTGTACAGTATAGTTCTTCTGTGTAATTTTGCCACCTCTTCTTAATCTCTTCTGTCTCTGTTATGTCCCTGCCATTTTGGTCCTTTATCATGCCCATTTTTGCATGAAACATTCCCTTCATCGCTCCTATTTTCTTGAAGAGATCTCTGGTCCTCCCTATTCTATTGTTTTGTTCTATTTCTTTGCACTGTTCATTTAAGAAGGCATTCTTATCTCTTCTAGCTATTCTCTGGAATTCTGCATTCAATTGGGCGTATCTTTCTTTCTCTCCCTTGCCTTTCGCTTCCCTCCTTTCCTCAGCTATTTGCACAGCTTCCTCAGACAGCCATTTTGCTTTCTTGCATTTCTTTTTCTTTGGGATGGTTTTAGTTGCTACCTCTTGTACAATGTTGCAAACCTCTGTCCATAGTTCTTCAGGCACTCTGTCTATCAGATCTAATTCCTTAAATTTATTTGTCACCTCTACTGTATATTCAACAGGGATATGATTTAATTCATACCTGAATGGCCTAGTGCTTTTCCCTACTTTCTTCAGTTTAAGCCTAAACTTTGCAATGAGAACCTCATGGTCTGAGCCACAGTCAGCTCCTGGTCTTGTTTTTAATGACTGTATAGAGCTTCTCCATCTTTGGCTGCAGAGCACATAGTCAATTTGATTTCTGTGTTGACCGTCTGGTGATGTCCATGTGTACAGCCGTCTCTTGGGTTGTTGGAAAATAGTGTTTGCTATGACCATCATATTCTCTTGACAAAATTCTATCAGCCTGTGCCCTGCTTCATTTTGTACTTCAAAGCCAAGCTTGCCTGTTATTCCGGTTATCTTTTGGCTTCCTACTTTAGCATTCCAATCCCCCATGATGATAAGGATATCATTTTTTGGTGTTAGTTCTATAAGGTGCTGTAGGGTTTCATAGAACTGGACAATTTCATCCTCTTCAGCACCAGTGGTTGGGGCATAGACCTGGACTACTGTGATATTGAATGGTTTGCCTTGGATTCGAACTGAGATCTTTCTGTCATTTTGGGGATTGTATCCCAGTATTGCTTTTCCTACTCTTTTACTGACTATGAAGGCTACTGCATTTCTTCTGAGGGATTCTTGCCCACAGTAGTATACCTGATGGTCATCTGAATTAAATTCACCCATTCCTGTCCATTTTAGTTCGCTGATTCCTAAGATGTCGATGTTCAGTCTTGTCATTTCTTGTTTGACCATATCCAGCTTCCTTGATTCATGGATCTTACATTCCAGGTTCCTATGGAGAAAAAAATCTTTACAGCATCAGACTTTTCTTTCACCACCAGATACATCCACAGCTGAGTGTCCTTTTGGCTTTGGCCCAGTCGTTTCATTCTTTCTGGCGCTACTAGTACTAGCCCTCTGCTCTTCCCCAGTAGCATATTGGACACCTTCCAACCTGAGGGGCTCATCTTCCAGTGTCATATCATTTTGCCTTTTGGTATTGCCCATAGGGTTTTCATGGCAAAGATACTGGAGTGGGTTGCCATTTCCTTCTCCAGTGGATCACATTTTGTCAGAACTCTCTGCTATGACCTGTCCATCTTGGGTGGCCCTGCATGGCATAGGTCAGTGGTGGTGAACCTTTTTGAGACCGAATGCCCAAACTGCAACCTGAAACCCACATATGCATTGCTGGGTGCCGGGGGCATGGCCACTGAGTGGGTGATGCTCCAGCGACCTTTTCCGGGCTATAGACGCCTGCAAAATTGGCCGTTGGTGTGGGAGCGAAATCACTCTGCAGCCCTAGATTTCAGCAGCAGAAGCGTTTTGCAGGCCCCTGATGCCCGGATCAGGCCGCTGGAACATCGTAAAATGATCAGCCCAGGGGGGAAGCACGCTCGAAATTGCTCCGGAGGCTTACCTGGACTCGTGCTGCAGCTGCCTCCACCATCCTGCCCAGATCCACCCAGCTGCTCCCTGACTCTCAGTGCAAAGAGAAAGAGAGCAAGAGTGCAGGAGCACGTGGAGAGGGGGTGGGGCAGCCTGGCCCCGCCTCCCTCTTGGGTGATGGCATGCGTGCCCACAGGGATGGCTCCATGTGCCACCTATGGCACGTGTGCCATAGTTTCACCACCCCTGGCATAGCTCATACCTTCAGTGAATTATGCAAGCCCCTTCATCACAACAAGGCAGTAATCCATGAAGGGGTATTAGAAGTATGTAATAGTAAAAAGAAGCAGTAAACAAGCTTACTTGATACAACCAACATTATAACAAGTAGTTTCAGTAGGCCATTATGGAGCCATAGGGGTCTTAAACATTTGAAGTCAAAATATAGATATCAATTGTGTTTAATGATTGATTTTTAGTGTGCAATTCAGTGAATGTCAATTTCTAGAAATAGATAGACTTTTTCCTCAATGTGGCTCTTCATGTTTTACAAAAGTGCACTGAACTTTCCTGTATTTAAATCTATCCATCCTATTGCTGTACAATTTCCTTTTCTTTCTGTCTACTTTTCTCAAAACTATAGATTTTTTAAAATCAATAAGTTTCTTTTTAAATATATTTTATTGATTCTTTACAATAATAATCTCTAGTACTTGGTAAACAGCGCATTGTCTGGGTTCATATATTTTTTTAAAATAATAATAATAATTAAATTCTATAGTTCCATAATCAGTATATTGATTAATGATATATTGCTTTGATCTTCTCTTCTTCCAGTAGTATTCTTCTTTTGTCAACATTAAACAAATATAGTTCTTAATATTTTGGGATATAAACATTTTTCTTGTGTTTGTACAAATAACAGTAATATCAGCATATAACATCTTTTCTGATCAGCTTATGTTTTAATTGTATTTCTAGAAGTCATCTTGTTAAGTCACTATATGTCCTGTTTTCAAGACTCTTACTTAAACTTAATTTCCCCTATGTATTCAAACCATTTTATCAATTATAATTTTCTCAAAGTTAATTACCTTTAAATATCCAAACTTTCCATTCACATACACCATCCAAATATTTTTACATTTCATATATTATAAAAAAAATACTGTACTACTTGTATATCTTGTCCCTCTTACTGTAGGACCCCTTTATATCCATAATTTATCTATTATTTTAACCATATTCAAACAAGTGTTTAATCATATAGTATTCCATCTGGTAAGTTGAATAAAATCTCTTGAATCTAACTCTAGCCTTCTTCTTTTGCCAAGTAACTTTCCAAATCAATGTGTTCAATTTGCCAGGGGATTTTTGCTATGTTTTTGTAAATGTTGTTGGGAATAGAAGAGACAAGTTAACTTAGACATGTGTTTTTGTCTCCCAAGCTTTAATGATTCTCCTGGCTTCTCTATAATCCACTTTGTTAGATCTTCTTTCCTATCTTCAAGTTTGTTTTGAAGCCCTGAAAAATAAGACATGTTTCCCATTTCAATGGTTATAGCAAAATATTGCAAGTTTTCTTTTGTTTGCATTAAGCTGTACTTCTCTTCATCTGAGGCTTCCCTCTTTGGGTCACTGTCCTCTAGTTTGTGTTCTGTTATCTGGTTTGTTTGTTCATTCTTTGTTGTCATTTTCTGAGAGTTTTTTAATTGTAAGTTTAGATTAAAGATGTGCTCATTTATGTCACCAAAGTTGTTTTTAATCTCATCATGATTTGACACCATTATCATTTGAATCTGTCACAGCATTGCATACATTTCCTCCTGGAAAATATTTGCCGTGTCTTGGAGTATTGCTCCTGCAGGTCTCTGATATTCCATGCTGGGGCCTTCAGAAGGAAATATTAGGTGTGGTTTCCTGCCACTTTTAGATAGGTATGCAACATCCATTTTATCTCCCCCCTCCAGATATTCTTTCACTGGTACCATAGTCTCTATGATTAGCCTTGTTTAACCAGCCAATCTTAAAATCCAAACAACCAAATCTTATATAGTCTTATCTTTATATATGGTTTTTATAATCCAATGTATTTCCAATTGTCAAAGCACCACTGAAAGCAGTATTTTATAACAGTTCTTCTATTCAGGGGTCTTACAATTATCAGCCAGCCAAAATTGCAATCCAGAATGTTTAGCCATCCAGTAAATTCCCCCCTAGAAGATTAGCCAAAAGTCAAAGTTTTTCTTTCTCTGCGGACAATTCTTGATCTTAGAGATCACTGCTCAGTAAGTGTTTATAATCCCAGAAGGTCAGCAGTTTTTTAAAAAAAGTAAAGTTCTTAATCTGTAGTAGGTGGCCCAGTGTATTTTCTTTCTTCTGTTCCCAGCTGTTCTCTAGAAGTAACTGAGGTTCAAAGGAACAAGTTTTTTCTTTATTTCTGTGCATCTTTCCAATTTCTGAGTCAATGTAGCTGTTGTTCTATGATCTAATCCTCCACTAGATGTCAGTAGCAATTTATTTTCCAACTTTTAAGAGAATTTTTTTTAAATATATAATTTCATTAATACTCTTTCAGATGTTAAATCTTAACTGTTTTCATAATTTTCAGATTTATCCAAACTATAGTATTATTAACTTCATTTCACTATATTTCTGTCCCCCATAATAATTAAATCACCACTTCTGTCTATGGAAGGGTGGTGGTGCGATCTCCTCCCTTCTCACTTTTGGATGATTTTTTGCTTTTGGGGAATCATTTCCAGGAGATCAGTTACAAAATAGAAGAGAGAAGATCAATATTCTCACCCAGTTCCAAGCATGTTGTTCACAGTTCACAGTCAGTGCTTTTGGACTTTGGCTGCTGGTAGCTTGGGCTAGTCACTGATGTGCAGCTAACCTTTCTCCATTTTGGGTTGGAGGGCTTCCCCCTGATCAAACAGATTGACCTCCATTTTTCCATGATCCATGAGGGCCCTTCCTTCTTTTTCATTGCCTTTCCAGGGCAACATAGACCCATTTAGGGTGCCCTGGCAGGGCGAAACCAGCCGTGGGCAGTGGAGCTCCACAGTCCCTCAGCAGTGTGCTACTTTTCAAAACTGGAAGTCCCCAAATCAATAAGTTTCACTGATTGTTACCTCTTTGAAGGTCTGTATCATCTAGGTTCTAGTGCTTCAATTAAATCCAGTGGAAAGATAACATAAGGGAATTCTTCCTGTATGGTGTTTTCATGTCAGGAAATGAAAACACACAAACAGGTTACAATAATGACTAGATGGTTAACAGGGGAAAAATAAAAAATAGGGAAAATCCAGTATCCTCTAAAACTTCTGCAGTGAACAAGTATTAAGTATTAAGCACTAGAAGGAAAGACAAGAACCAATAGATAGAAACTTATCAAGTAGAGAAGTAACCTAGAATTAAGAAGAAATTTCCTAGTAGTGAGAATAATCAACTAATGGAATGGCTTGCCTTGAGAAGCTGTTGTGTGCCCCATCACTGGAGGCTTTCAAGAAGAGACTGGACAGCCATTTGTCTGACATGGTATAGACTCTCCTGTTCAAGCAGGGGGTTGGACTAGATGCACTCCAAGATCTCTTCCAAATCTGTTATTCTATGTTCTATGTTCTAAATAATATACAGTAAGACAACCCATGATCCATCAGGTCATCATTTCATGTATTTACCTAGGAAGAATAACAGAATGATGAGGCCAAAAAAAAAATCAGAAGATGTAGGACAAGAAAGGTAGAGTCAAGAGAGGAATCAGTCGGTTGTGATCCAAGTGATCCAAGTTCAGGCCCCACTTTTGAACTCTATTAACTCTTATCAAGTGCCAATTTATTACTGACTATTAACTTACTAACTTTTTGTGTATAGACATCAGCAATAAATCTTCTTAACTAGAACTTAACATATGATTCTTCACACCTGACAGTAGAAGTGGGAGTGACTTCCAACTTCCTGTTGGTTTCCCAATTGAATTTCCTTGTGGAAAGCTGGCAGTAAGCATTGGAAATTTTTTCTCCCCCCTCCTTCCCTTCCCTTCCCTTCCCTTCCTTTCCCTTCCCTTCCCTTCCCTTCCCTTCCCTTCCCTTCCCTTCCCTTCCCTTCCCTTCCCTTTGCTTCCTTTCCCTCTCTCCATTATTCCATGTTGACTCTTGGTGACTATCTGGACTAGTCCCTATAGTTTTCCTGTTAAGATTTTACAGCTAAGATTTTACAAAGCAATTGGCCCTAGGTCATTCAGTAAGGTATATTCCTAAAACAAGGCTAAAATTAAGGATATCCAAGTTTCTAGCCTGATGTTTTAATACCACACCACACTGGATCTCTTTGTTTCATTTAACGATAGGGAAAGACTTTTACTTCAATTAAGTACTGGTCAGTATGAAAGGAATAACTCCTTTCCATGGGTCATTGATGAGTATTTTAAATTACTGGAGGAAACAAAAAACAGTGGACTGCCCAACTCTCTCACCAGTTAGAATTGACAAGTATTCTACCACTCTTCCCTTCTAGCCCCAAATGACAAGCAAAATAGTTAAATTGGTGCGAAAATTTTGGTTAGTTTATTACTCAATGATAAATCAAGAAGCAGAATAATAAATCTTTCAGAGATAAGGATAAACATGGTCTAGAGCAGGCATGGCAAATGGGCAACATCACGTGACATCGCACAACATATTGTGACTTTTTCCCCATTGCAGGCAATGGGGTGGGCGCAGTTTCAGTATGATGCATCTGGCCTGTGGACCAGCAGTTTGACATGTCTGATCTAGAGAGAACATCAGGCCATTACTGTGACCAAATTAGTTTATACAAAGGAAAGCTAAAGCTGAAGACTGGAATGAAGAAATCCTGTAGGTTATGTGGTTTCTCAGATACACAAATTACTTGCAGGTGATAAACTGAAATAGGGGGGGAAAAATCTAAGAGAAAACATTTTCCCTCCATGCAATAGTTTCCCCTGATGGCAGGGAGAGGAACTGGACTAAAAGCTTATCAGGAAGAGACCTGCTATTGGACTTAGAAAAGGGAAAGGAAGAAAAATGGCTAGCAAGCTAAAACAGAATTAGGCAGATGCAGCATGCTGAAAATATGTGGGTTCCTGAGTGATTCAGCAGCAACAGATATAAGTCAGCGTAGAGACCATTATGCAGAAAGAAAGATAATGTTGTACAGTATGTCATTAGTCTACCTTGCACAGATGTCCAGAGAAAAAAAGGAGGGGGGGAATCCAACAACAATATGTTCTGCCATCAGTAAGCGTGTGCTAGCTGAGTTTTAATTAAAGCCCTTGATTAACTCCTTGGGGAATATAGTAATAACCGCACGGTTAACAAAAACTTAACGAAGGTATACTAGCATAGTAGGAGAAGTATTATTATCACAGGCAGGGATATAGGTAATCACCAAATGGAGAATTAGGCCATAAATCAATTTGCTATATATTCCACAGTCTTCTGAAATCAGATGTGGGAGTAAGGAGGCTCTCTGTGCTTTAGCTGAATGCCACTTGCATACTCTTATATGGATGAAAATGGAAACGAGATCTTTTCTATCTGTAAAATGTCATAGATGAAGAAAATAATTGAAATTGTTGCCAAAAACATTTTGCATACTTCAACTAGTCTCTATCACCCTCACGAAAAGAAAACTAAATAATAATACTGATAAAGGAAGAATAACAATACTTAAATATACTTAATACTTAAAAAGAGAGAGAAAAGAAATAGCTACCTAAAAGATTTATCTCTAAAAATGTGGAAGTTATTTCTGAAATAATTATTATTTAACAATTTACACAACATAAGAAACCTTAGATTCTATGGAAATCATGAATAGAAAAAAAAATGCCACACTGTTATGTTGTATCTAAAATTTTTGTAATGAGCACAAATAAATATCAATGACATAAAATAGTAACAACATATAATAACAATTACTACTCAGTTCCAGCTACTCTAATAGTCACAATGTCTTTCAATTTTCTGATAAAGCAGCTCAAAGATTTAAAAGTCAAATTAAATATGAGAGTGAATATATATCCTTTATGAGTTCCATGGACACAGGTAATAAACCTAACTAATGGATTAGAATACCACATTTTATCCTATCAGTAAAATGGAAAAAAAATTGGATTTTCAAGGGAAAAAATGGAGAACTGGAGATGGCTACATTGAGGTGGGATTAGAAAGATAATTAGAGTGCTGATTTTGAAAAGTTAAAAATAAACTAAGGGTTTGAAATTAACTCTAAGGATACTTTCCATGGAGAAATGTTTAAATTTTAAAAAGATAAAAGATGGATGGATGGATGGATGGATGGATAGATGGATGGACAGACAGACAGTATGGTTCTTTGAAGGTTGAACACTAGAAGGAACTAAAGACTACAATTAAAAGAGAGGAATATTTAAATTTGACTTATTTGACCAAAACACCTAATATTGAATGAGTTGAGGGATATTTGTAAACAATGGGCCAAGAAGTTAATTTTAAGAGTGTTTTTCTCTTATAATAATATCTCACATAGATAAATGTTATGGAAAAGGAGCAAGTTATACCAGACAAGATTGAGATTGATCTGTAAGTGAATTTTAAAATGACAGGCTTTAAGAATGATACAGAAAAAGATGCTATACTGGACATACAAATGAAACTGGGTGTTGTCTTAATAATTAATAGGGATATAAAAATAATAAATCAGAAGAGTGATTTGGATGATTATCCTTTGTTAGATTTATTAAAAAGTCAATAAGTATTGAAGAATTTTGTGAGACAGGACAAAGAAAAACTGAAAAGAAAGTTCTAGAACATTATTTGAAGAAATTAAAGAACAAGTCTATTAAAACTAAAGAAAGGCAACTTCTGGTTTGCTGATGCAGCCACCATGGACATTTGGAAGGTGAGCTCTGTCTTCCATGTCTGATTTCGCACCACTGGGGGACCCTGGAAAGGGTACAAAGTCACCCTGTAGGGGCAACCAGTAAAAAGGGGATCCCCGCTTGATTGTGGGAGGGCAGTAGCCCTTCTGCTCAATCCGGGGCAGCCCTCCAAACCGACAGACAAAAGACTGGCCATAGAAATATGGTTCATCACTAGGCTGCAGACAGTCGAAGTCAAACTTACCACCAGGCACCTACAAAAGAGCGTGGATGAGACTGGGTGAGATCTACCTCTCTTCAATCCTAACTATTTTTTCCACCTGTAAGAGAGGGGAGATTCTATCCCACCCTCTAAAAACAGTGGTGACTGATTATCCAGGGAAGTTTAAAATGTTGTAAGAATAACTTGATTCTAATTGGATCTTTATCTTTCTAAAATTTGTGGACTAAATGATTTTTTATTCTTATTGAAGATTTGGGTTTTTACTATAAAAAAATAAAATTGGACAAAGAATTATAAACATTTTGGACTTAAAAAAAACCTAAATGATATGGGTGACATCTTGTGGCTAAACCTGATATTACAATTTGTTATTGCCTAAAAAGAGACTTGGCTTGAAACCCAGACTATAGATAAGACCGCAACCTTGACAGATATCGGCTGTGAGAAGCCCAGCTGTGTCCTATAGTCAGTGACAAAATTATTTTCATTCTCTGATTGTAAAGCTTTTAACTTAACACTCTACTAAGAGAACATGGATGAAGATCAGGAACAGATTCTCTTTATGTTGAAAGCAATTTGTGAAACTATTCTTACAGCTACTGATGAAATAAGAAGTTACAGAAAAGAACAAGATGTCAGCCTAGATATATGAACCCAAACTTTGATTACAACTAAAGAATTAACTACACTGAATGTAATAGAAGTGGAACAATTAAATACTATGATAGAAGATTAAACTGACCAACAAACACAGTTAATGGAAAACCCAGAAAAGGGAACTGTAGTTATTTAAAACTTGGAAATTATAAATATTAAATTTAAATATTAATGGGAAACTAAAAGTTGGGAAAAACTAATTAAGACATTGATAGTCCTATAAAGATTGAATGTTAAAATAACTAGGATATGTATAAACTAAAATTATTGATAAATGTAAGAAAATTATTTTTATTTAATTGATATAATAAGAATTGTATTCGTTTAAACATGAGTCAGTAAACACTAAGGGTAAAAGAGAGGAAATATTTAATGTAATAGTTTGAGACTTGTACTAAAGATATTTGTATGTTATTGAATTATCAATTAACTCAGCTGCCACATTGCTTTTGTGAATGTTTAAATGTAAAACTAGAAAATCAATAAAACTTAAAAAAAACTTAAAGGAAGGCATTTAAAGTTGGTTTATCTGATCAAGGTTAAAAAAGATATGTTGATATTTATGGTAATCCTTAACTCTTTTGCCAATTAGGACTGAATGATAAGGTTCAAGGATTTGTTTATAGGTAAGAAAAGATATATGGGAAGAAAAGATACTTTATCTTAAGAAGTGATAAGTTATTAAAATTATTCTGATGAAGGGGAAGTAATTTATACATTTTTTTCCCTTACTATATTATTTTTTATTACTTTTCTATTTTTCTTTTCTATTTTTTAAATTTCTATACTCTATCTTTTCCCTTTTTTTCTCTTCTCTAATTCTTTTTGCATTTTCTGTTTTTTTTCTAATTGTAATGTTTAATTCAATTAGTATAAAAATAAAATTGAGAAAACACATTTAGAAAACACCATATTGACATTCTTATGCATATTCAGAGATTACATTTTCCAGTTTATGTGACTGGACCCTTTCATGTTGAAAATAACACAATAAAACAAGAAGAAAGGTACACAGAAACTATGATTGTGTAGCTACATCACTTCTTATTAGTAAAGAAATTAGTGGTTTTTTTTATTATTCTTGGCATATGGAAATAATATGGGAATTATTTTTGTTCAAACAAGCCACCTGGTTCTCGTTCCATGTAGATTCCCCTAAACTTCTTTTCAGCAATAGTGTTGTTCATATCCATTGACAGTAACAATAATAATCCTGCATAATAGGCACAGTGCAAGAGCCAGTGTCTTTCTTCTCCAGCTTAGACTTGGTATTGTGCAATGCAAGAATAATTCAGTTGTAGCTTGTTTGAACAGCTCTAAGATAAGCAAGCACAAGTGGTATGTATCACCTGCTACAAGTTCCTCTATTCATTTTTGCTGCTCCCTAGTGGCCTGCTACTTTTTCTTGGCAGAAAAATATTAGCTGAAAAGAAAGAGGTAGCATATAAATAAAAGATGGGTTTACAAGGCTTTTGATTGAATCTGGCAACCAACCATAGCTCACAAAAGTTAGTGTAGCAAGTATGAACGCTAGCCCAATTCAGATAGGATACAATGATGTATTTGTGGGTTAATTCTTTCTAAACACTAAAATGCTCACTTTTATTCTTTTTATTTAAAATTTTGTTCACATTCACTTACTGTATCTTATATATGTATGGAATACCCATTGTTTTAAAGGAGGAGGAGGAGGAGGAGGAGGAGGAGGAGGAGGAGGAGGAGGAGGAGGAGGAGGAGGAGATGGAGATGTGGCTCTGCAAAAAATAAAAATAAAAAGTAAATGCTAGCTTGATGGCTTTATAGCTGTCTTTCAATAGCCCAGAATATATGGTCAGGATAAAGTTGGTAAATCTTTTGTTCATTAACCATTTTCCTTCAGCAATTGATAAACCAGGTTTCTCTTCTTTTTCTTTCTCTATGGAGTACAGGATGAAATTGACAGTTTGGAGCAAGACTTTTTTATTATTATTCTTGTATCATTTCAAGGCAAAGAAATAAGAATCATGGATCCCTTTCAAACTATTTCTGAGTTTGGGGGAGTGAAAATCATGATGGTTTGGAAATGGGCTGTGACAATTTAACAATGTTTCATTTCAGAGGTGGCATGAGATGAAAAGTATCAATGTGCGAAACTTCAAAAGTTATATTTATTCTAATGTTTGATTTCACAGGATATTTTGTGGTCTTTGTTTCTTCTCAAAGATTAAAAACAAAGGTCCAAATTGCTCTGTGCTACACAATCCAGGTTTAAGATCTTTGTGCACTTATAATAGAATTTCCTTCTTTCAAAGAAGCCCCTTCCTTTTTTTTTAGTTCTTCTGCAGATGGCCACATGACAGTTCAGAAACCTGAAAAAGTTGCTACAATAACTCTTTTTTCCAGATTAACAAATAACTAAGAGAATTAAATACTGGAATACTCCAGTGTTCTTGCAGGAAATAATCTTCCTTTTATTATTTTCAAGTTTGCTAGAACAAATTTTATAATATTTACCTTCTATTTCCACACCTGCATTCCCACATCATTGTGTGTGATGATGAAACATAAAATGAATAGAAATAAAACTAATTGTCTACTCATGGATTGTTTCTGGGAAATGCAAAATATCACTGCAAATAAAATAGTAACTGAACAGAGACATCAGTAGAGAAATCAAATAACTGAATTTATGGAAAAAGTGGGTTAGTTACACAAATTCTTTGTGGACCATATAAAAAATTCATCACTCCATCTGCACTTGCAAAGCATAGTGTTATATACTTAGTACACACACACACACACACACACACACACAAACAAACACACACACACACACACACACACACACACACACACACACACACAGAGTTATTCCTAGATAGTGCTATGAGTTACTAGCATTTATAATGTCCAACCCCTTCATGGATTACTGCCTTGTCGTGGCCAGATCCTGAAGCTAAAACTCAAATACTTTGGCCACCTAATGAGAAGGAAGGACTCACTGGAGAAGAGCCTAATGCTGGGAAAGATTGAGGGCAATAGAAGAAGGGGACGACAGAGAATAAGGTGGCTTGATGGAGTCACTGAAGCAATAGCTTGAATGGACTCCAGAAGATGGTAGAGGACAGGAAGGCCTGGAGGAACGTTGTCCAAAGGGTCACGATGGGTCGGACACAACTTCGCAACTAACAACAACAACAACAACATAATGTCCAATTTTTCAAGATGCTTTGTGATTATTTTAGGTTTTTTTTGTTTCTTTGTAGTTGGTATCTGTGTTATAGGAATATTTGTTACACTGAATTGCATTGTTGTATGGCGGTTTGTTAAATATTTTAATTTAATTACATATGTAAATAGAAAAATAATTAAAAGGTTTTTTTTCTTAAGTTTGCAATTGTTTCTAATTGAATTATTTTTAACTTTGGAAGAACACATACTTTTATGTTGGCAAAGTGTATTTTTATTATGCATTCTCCACAAATCACTTAATTTGTTCCTTTATTTTGCCAAGTCATTAGGCTAGGAAGGAAATGCAAAAGTGTGCATGCATAAAGGAAGCAAAACTCTAGCAGTTCTGAAATTATTTTATATTTACATTCTTGTTTTTTATTATTGTTGTTTAATTTCAGCATATATTGAAATACTGCTTTCCCTGGCATTTATAAACATAATATCACCAAAATCAATAATTTGCAAACATCTTTAGAGAATTATTGATGCCCTGGGAACTAATTAACTGACATGTATTTGCTTTTTAATTAGCAGAATCTATAACTCAAAGCATTACTTTTCCTTCTTTTCCTTCCTTTATTTGAAACACTGACAAGACGAAGTTGTTTCAAACTGGAGAAATTATTAATTTAATTAATCCATTGCCACTTTCATTTGAGAACCACATTTATTTCCCTTTTTATTTCTCATAAATATTAAGCTGATATTTTTAAATACTACATTTAAAAGTATTTAACCTTGAAGTTAATATGAAATCAGAGGCATGGGCTATCATGTTTCTTTCCCATATTGCTACATTATTGGGGTATTTATGTATTAATTTTATACCCCAATTTTCATTCATGAGCTTAATATGGTAGTCATAGTGGTTTTCTCTTGTCTGACAGCAACTTCCCTGTCAGGTTGTGGGAGGTGAGTTAAAGTGACTGGCCTAAAAACATCCAACAGCCTTCCAGGGCAAAAAGCAAAGTAGTACTGCTTCTAACTAAATTTGCCTGGAATCTGTTGTTCCACACATTCTTTGAAATTTAGCCTGAGAAGAGTAATAGGGATAATTATCGTTCTTCACTCAATTAAGAATTCTATTGCTCCTAATTACCCAAGTTCAAAATAGAGAGTGATATTCTTAAATGTAGCCTGAGCTTATCTAACATACTGGATGAGAAGGACAAATTTGAAATTAAACCTAGGTTAAATGAAAGTGCAGATGATAATTAAAAAATCAAATTTGGATTTAGAAGCATCCTGTTCTGGAAAGGGTTGAGCTTCATAAAAGACCATGTGTGCTTTGATTTTTAGATATCTGTGATCTTTCAGTTAGCCATAGTGAAGTAACTAATCAGTTCTGGTC
This sequence comes from Vipera berus, assembly GCF_964194415.1. Classification (NCBI taxonomy): domain Eukaryota; kingdom Metazoa; phylum Chordata; class Lepidosauria; order Squamata; family Viperidae; genus Vipera; species Vipera berus. The sequence goes on along the minus strand of NC_138206.1, from coordinate 43,602,007 downwards.
TTATTTGCCCACCATAGCTAGATTGCTACAAAACATTACACTTGAACAGCATACATAAGCTTCAGTTGTTCATGCAGCATCTAGGCCAGGCATGTCAAACTCGTGGTGTCATGTGACATCGTGCAATGTATCATGACTTTTTCCCATTGCCGGCAATGGGGTGGGTGCAGTTTCAGCATGATGCATCTGGCCCATAGGCCGGGAGTTTGACATGCCTGATCTAGCCTATTAATCATTGATAGCCTGGATCAGGGGTCGGCAACCTTAAACACTCAAAGAGCCACTTGGACTCATTTCCCAGAGGGAAAAAAAACATTGGGAGCTGCAAAACTCTCTCACACACGTGTGCGCACGTGCACGCAAGGGGGAGAGCTTGATTGAAGAGTTTAATTTAAAAAAATAGAGGCTGCTGTACATGAGTTCTCTCTCTCTCTCCCTCTCTCTCTCTCCTTCCCTCTCTCTCTCTCTCTCCCCCTCTCTCTCCCTCTCTTCAAATCTTCTGCTCACCTGGCAAGCTGGCTTCACACTTTTCTCAGATAAGCTGACACACATTCTTATTGGGCTGGCTCTCCTGCCCTGCTTTCTGCTGCTTCCTGTGAAGATACAGCAAAGGCAGGAGCCCTGCCCAATAAGCTTGTCAGCTTCTCCGAGAACAGCATGAGTTTTGAATGAGTGATCCTCTCCTTGACTAGGAAGTGAGAAGGAATTATTGGGATGGAGAATCGTGCACTTGTTGTGAGAGGATTGGAGAACAGGAAGCTGTTTGAGCTGAGAGCTCGTTCTATAATGCTGTGAGGGCTCCCTCCTTCATTGACACCCCCCCCCAGAGTATGTCTGGGAGTATGAATGGGAGTGACTGGATAGGATAGCAGAGCCCTTGGCTCTTTGAGGATGGGGACTGGTGGGAAGAGGGAATGATCAACTTGGGGGATGTAGGGAAGGACAATGCATTACAGTGGTGACAGGCAAGGGATGCTGTGGGAACAAGAGGCCAGGCTGTTAGAGGAGAAGATACCCCTGATGCATAATAGCAGTGATGTGTTCCAGCCCCCTGAGCTATATACTCAGTTCCTGGACAACATAGTTGAAATTGAATCTCAGCAACATAATTTTCCTTTTTGTTAAAAATCATTTTTTATTATTGTCATGTTTGTTGGGTCTGGAAGGGGTTACACTCCCCCAAAGAGGCAGGTTTGGGATTCACATATTAAATTTAATCACCAGATGTCCATTGGAATTTTCTAAATAATTCTGGTTGAATTTAAGTGAAAAATAGTTCAGAAAATAAACAATTAAACAAACAAAGGCTTGAATGTTAATTTCATTTGTTTTAATTTTGGTTTTAACTACTGTTAGTGCTTTTAGTTAAGTTAGTTAATATTAACTACTAATAAATAATTTAATATTAATATGTTAATGTATCATTATTAATAAATGTAATGTTAATTTATTAATAAATTAATATTAACAATATTAATAGTAATACCATAGTAATATTGTTTACTATAGATCACTAAGATACCTTTGTAGTTATGACAGTTGTAGTTCTTATTAATAATTTTTGCAACTTGACACCAAGCTGGGGGAAATTGCTAACACTTTGAATGACAGACTCAAGATTCAGAAGGATTTTGACAGACTTGATCATTGGGCCCTAACCAGAAGTTCAGTGGTGAGAAAAGTAAGATCCTGCACATAACAACTAAATACATAGCTATAGAATAAACAATACCTAGATCAACAATAATAAATGTGAGAGGGATCTATTTGTCCTAGTAGACAATTACTAAAGTATGAGCCAGCAATGAGCTCAGCTGCCAAAAAGGGCAATGCAGTCCTAGGTTGCATCAACAGAGAGATAGTAGCAAGATCACAACAATGATAGTAGCACTTTATACTACACTAGTGACGCTGTACTTGAAATATTGTATCTAGTTCTGGTTACCGTGAAACAAAAAGATGCTGAGACCTAGGAAGAGGGCAGATCAAAGTAACAAATATGTTAAGAGGTCTGGAGGCTAGATCATATGATGAATGGTTAAAAGAGCTATGTGTAGTCTAACAGAGAGAAGGTTTAACGGTGATATGATAGCTGCCTTCTAGCACTTTTATGGCCTCTAATAGAGAAGAGAGGGTTGACTTATTCTCCAAAGTACTTGAGGGTAGAACAAGAAGCAATGAGTGGAAGCTCATTAAAGAAATATCCACTCTAGAGTTAAGGAGAATTTTTCTGACAGTGAGAACAATTAATCAGTGGAACAGCTTGCTTCCCATTGCTAGAGGGTTTCAAAAAAGAGTTTGGACAATCATTTGTATGGGATGGTATAGGGGAGGTTCCCTTCCAGTCCTATGCTTCTATGAAATGTTTCTTTTTTATTATTATTCTTTTTTCCCCCCTTCCCTCTACATACATATGTTAGTTTTTCAAACAGCGTGTGATCTGGGTTCATAAAACACTAATACATAATCAAGTCCTACTCTTTGGTTCTCTCTTCTAGCCATTTGTAGAATAGATTCCAGCTTTGGTAGTATTCTGTTTCTTTATCTTTCAGCCTCATAGTTAATCTGTCCATCTCCGCGCATTCCAGTATCTTTTTTATTACTTCTTCTTCTGAAGGTATTCATTCATTCTTCCAGCATTGCGCATAACTTATTCTTGCTGCAGTTATAATATGTAAAGCCAAATATAAGTTTTGCTTATTAATCTTTTCTGGTACTATACCTAATAAAAAAAAATCAGGATTAAATACTACACATTCTCCTAATATTTCTTCTATGAAATGTTTCTATTACTCACACATTAATTTCAATGGTAAAGGAATGAGTTCTGCAAAGCTCACATTTTAATTCACCTCCTTTTTCAGTAAATAAATCATGAGTAAATCACACTGTCCACTCTTAAAGGAAATGCTGTATTTGGGTTAATTGAATAAAAAAAATAATAGTTTGCATCCGAATGTATACATGTGTATATTAGATTGTATCAGTGCTTTTTTTGTAAAAGAAAAAGGTGCCGGAACTCACACATGTCATACAACCTGCCTTGCCTACCCTACAAGGTTCCATCCAAAAAAGGTGCCGGAACTCCGTTCTGAGTGTTCTATGAGAAAAAAAGCCCTGGATTGTATTAATAAACAAAACAGTCTTGTTGAATGGCCAGGAGAAAGTCCAATCAAAGTATTAATATGGAAAGCTGGGCAGTGAGGAAAATAAACTTGGAACAGCATCATGCTAGAACTGGTAGCCAGCTCAGAGTCTGGAATTAACAGTAAACTATCACACAAGCTGAAAGAATTATACTACTGTTATCAAAGAAAGATAGCTGTGCTGAATCCAACTGGGAAAAGCTTGCTGAGCCAGAAAAGAAATCTGTCAAAAGTTCCTGATAGCTGCCTTTTATGCTGATAAATTCTTTTCTTCCATCTTTAGCAACTGATGTAGATGTATTATAGAAGTGACATGCTGGTACTGTTAAACCTAGTGTGAGTATAAGATTTGGCTCAGGCACTAAAAAATATTTTTAGAGTATTAGCTTCATGGGGTTTACACAGTTCAGACAACTTTTCTTGCATTTGTTCTGATTTAATTCAAATGATTCATTCATAGGTTTATGGCAACTTAAAAACATATATGCATTTTTACAAAATCAGTGTTTTAAAATACCTCCAAAATAAGATTTTTATTTTAGTGTGCTTGGATTCTTTATTTTTACTAAATAAATGGCCAGATTAGGCCATCTGACATAGAAATCTATGATGAGGGAAACTAATTGAATAGTTAGAATTGCTGTTATAATCAGTACTATCAAGACTGGATTTATCAGTTGCAGTACATTTTGCAGGCCATGCTTGGAGAAGTGGAGACCACAGATTCCTTTTGTTATTGACACAAGGATCTTGCTATGCAATGTTTGAATTTGCAATGGTTTCATGCAATCATTTTATTACTTATTGCTTGCTTCTGAAGTAATTTTTCTTCCTCCTATCCTCTCTACTTCCTTATTTTCATTGGAGTTTTATTTTATTATTTTTAAGATGGTGCTAAAATGTTGGAACATCCTAAAATGATGTAATTTCCGCCATATTCCAAAGCATATTTTAGCTACAAATAGTAGCTTTTCAAATACCAGAATAAGAAAAGTATACTTATCTAACTATAACACTTTATTTATTTATTTATTTATTTATTTATTTATTTATTTATTTATTTATTTATTTATTTATTTATTTATTTATGGGACTTATATGCCGCCCTATCTCCCGAAGGACTCAGGGCGGCTAACAACAATAAAAAATACAATAATACAAAAGTTAAAAAAGAATTAAACTAGCAGCCCCAATAATAAAATTAAAAACATTTTAAAAATCCCAGTCGTCAGTCCAGGTCAGCCTGATGGAAAAGGAATGATTTAAGGCCGCGGCGAAAGGACCGGAGATCCGGGGCCATCCAGAGCCCAAGGGGAAGTTGGTTCCACAGGGCTGGCGCTCCCACAGAGAAGGCCCTCCCCCTGGGGGTCGCCAGCTGACATTGTCTAGCCAACGGCACCCTGAGGAGGCCCTCCCTGTGTGAGCGCACTGGGCGATGGGAAGTCGTTCCTGGCAGCAGACGGTCCTGCAAATATCCCGGGCCTAAGCCATGTAGGACTTTAAAGATAAGTACCAGCACCTTTACCTGATCACATCGCTCTATCACTAAAGAAACATATTTTATTTATTAAACAGACTTATGTAGCTATCCATTGTTACAAATGTTTTCTTTGTCTTGCTTATAGACATGCACATTTCATTCTGAAAGGATATGAGTGACAAATAGTCCTTGTTTCATTTCCTATTCTAAGGGTCATCAGCTTTTTCTTTAGCCAAAGAGCAGAGGGTCATGAAAAAAGTTTCTTTATTAAATCAGAACAAATGTATGCCACTTAAACACATATCAGACTAATGAGACACTCCCTATAATTACCATTGTCTACAATGAATCTAGGAAGTTGGAAGTAGTCATAGCTTCTCAGTTCTTTCCTAATCCTGTCTTTTATAATCAGCAGTCTTGCAGACCATGCCCTGGGATTGAAGGCCTTTTATTTTTATGAACATATTTTGTACCTTGTGGACTCATGTTCTTTAACCCATACTTGTACTACTCATCAGTGGCTCTTCATTCCATCACCTTTATCTTTTTCATTTTTTTTTAAATCCCAGCAGTATTTTCTTTCTTCAATTACTTTTCTTCTGAGGTATCTTCTGTAGGATTAGGTCAGATAATATCTAGCAGTGTTGATTTTCACCATCATATAAGAGCTAGAATGTTGTCCCCCACAATTCACACAAAACTGTTTCCCCAAAACAGAGTTTATGCATGAATAGACATCAGGTGTATGAACATTCTCTGGTTTGGTTGGTTGTATCTTTTTAAAAACATGTTTATTGGTATATAGCCATCCTTAACATGGTCTTTCTCCAAGCGATAACTGAGAAGAATATGAGTTAGGAACACAAGTTATACAATACAATTGTACCTCTGAAGATAATTGAAGAATTGAAAATGGTCTCATTTCCTATGTGGTACTTTTATCTTACAGTAGTAATGTCTGAAGATAGCAGATACTGAACATTTTGGAAATGCTTCAAAATGCAATGAATTAAGCCAATACTGAGTTTAACAGAGCACAACAACTTTGATACTAAGATAGGCTATCTTGAAAGAGTTTTTGAAATGGTAGATTCCTGTTCTTTTCTCTCTGTTGCAACCATCCACCCAGAAGTCTCTCTGAAGAACATGGAGGGGCTTTCTAAATAAATTGGGATAAGGCGAGAAATATCCTTGGGACAGGAGAGCATGAGATGCTAGATTTTAAATAAAGCACCTTAATAGTGAAAGATAGAAGAACCTGTCCAAATACATAGTTAGGAGGAGAATAAAGCTATTTGGCAACCCAGTGTTACTTTGCCATTTCCACAGTTACGATATGTATGAGACATACAAAGAAAAGAACAGCTAGGATAAAAAAACAAATAGAAGGGTTGCATTTTTTATTATTATTATTAATTTTGTATATATTTTTATTTATTTATTTATTTTTATTTTAATTCCATTTATATCCCGCCCTTCTCCTTAGACTCAGGGCGGCTTACAAGCTTAGCAGTAGCCTTCATTCTATGTATATGCCTGCTTATTAGGGCTTTCACACACACCCCCAAGCGGCATTATTACAAAGTCAGCTTAATTGCCCCCAACAATCTGGGTCCTCATTTTACCTACCTCGGAAGGATGGAAGGCTGAGTCAACCTTGAGCCTGGTGGGATGCGAACCTGCACTAATTGCAGGCAGCTGGTGTTACTTAAGGAGGCATTAGCCCACTGCTCCACCAAGGCTTTTATATATGTTACCCAATGGTTCATCTTAGAGAAGTTTTCCAGTTAAAGCTGTTGGCAAGCTATAAATAATACAGATGAGTCCACAAAGTTGAAACATGCACAGATAAACAACATACAAATATGCACACAGCCATACATAATGCAGAGTCAAATAGTTGATTTGGCTCAGTTGTGCTTGTTTTTGGTACAGCAGAAATACAGCGTTACTCTTTTTGCAGTAAAATAATAAGACATTTGCACTGTACTTTAATGAATACAGAAGCCAAGCATTTAAGAATTTAAAGTTCTCTGTTTAAAAGCAAATATATAGCAATATGACTCAGCGAGTGGCAGCAAAAAGCAGAGATATTTCTCACAGATTTTTAAGGATAAGATACTATAATTTATTTTTTATCAAAGATATTTTATTCGTTATAAAAACATTTAAATTTTAAAATATAAAATTAATAAAAACATAAAAAAGAAAAAGAAAAACATAAGTTCAGAAGAAAAAAGGGGGAAAGGAAAGATATAAGGAAAAAAGATATATAAAGAAATGACTTTCCCACTCAAGACAAGTATAAACAATTTCTTGAACATTTCAACTCCAAATATAATTTTTCCCTCTTATCATTTATTAGCAAATAATAAATAATAAAATAAATAATAATTCAAATATATATATATATATATATATATATATATATATATATATATATATGCCATAAAATGTGTGTTTGTGTAACAAGTAAATCAATATACAGTAATTTATCATTTTTTCTTAAAATGGAACAAAAAAAATTATTCTTCCCTTATCTTATCTCATATTTATAAATAACTTTTAATACCTCATCATTCAAACTTACAAACAGCAACCAAAGAGTGACATATTTTTCAAAGATATTTTAAATGGGATGTATTTATTTATTTATTTAGAATTAGGCACCTCTAATTAGGTTTTAAGAGAGCAAATGTTAAAAAAAATCCAGGCAGTGTGCCTGATTTCATGAAGGCAGATGCTTTGCTCCAGTAACTGTCAAAATCAATTTGAACTCTTATAGAGATTATAATAAAATTTAGATTTTACTTTAAGTTCTAATTTATGTTTTTTTCTTCCAAAAGTAATTGTGCTGAAATTGCTTCACAGTATATACAGATACACAGTTCATTCAAACATCTTGTAAATTATAGGATTTACATTCTAATCAATGTTAGGAAGAAAAAAAAGTGTTTCTTTATAATATAAAAAAAATCAATATGTATTATATGTATAATAATTAAACAATATACATACTGGCTTTCCTTCAATTTGTTTTCTTCCCTAATTCTATAAGGAAGGTTAGTCTGAGAATCATCTACTCAAAATCTCAAAATCTCCTAGTGAGTTCTCATGTCTGTGGAAAACTTGCTAGGATATTATCAATTATTAATTACTCTTAAGATCTGAACAAACTTTCTCCACACTGGCCCTCTCCACATACTACTGGTCATGATGCTTGGCAATTCAGAATTCCCTATCCGAAGAGTTATAGAATATGACAGGGTTAGCAAATCTATTTTCACAAGTAGCTCATAAAGTGAAATTCCGTGTTAGATCCATATTTTGGGAGACTCTGTTCCTTCTCTTAAATATGTCCCTTCTTGTTACTCTAGCCATGTAATGGAATGAGGGAAAGACCTTGGGAGACTAGGAAAAGAGATACTGCCGAGGGGATGGTCAGATAAGAGACAGCAGCCCTCATATGGATAATAGGTGGGGCAAGAGGATCAGAAGACCCTTCTTTATTTCTCAAGGAAAGGAGATAGAAACTGAATTGTATTTTCAGACTTTCAGGATTAATGTTGGCCTCATAGGGTAGGAATTACAACCAGATGAGCTAATTCTACTTTAGTGTGAAGATACATTGACAAAATCTTGCAATACTGAAAGTACAATCTTCTTTTGCATTGTGTATTTTATCCCTGCTAGGAATGAAAGGGTAGTAAGAAAATGGTTTCACACCTTGCATATACACCGATTTAGCACTAGAATATTTAGAGTTGATTGACATATCAATAAAAAAGTAATCCAAACTGAACAGTTTTTCTCTAGATAGTGGTTTCTGTGGTTTCCAGAAAGCACTCATCTAACGGAAAATGGGAGACATACAGAATCTAATTATATAAATAATAATAATATTATAAGGAACTCTATATGAAAGCCTGAAACCAGATTCTACATTTTCCTAGTTGAAGAATGATTTCTTACACATCAATTTCCTGACATTCTATTTTTATTTTTATTTTTTTGTGACCATTCATGGAAATATTCATAGAATTTGAGAGATTGGCCCCAAACAAACTGGTGAACTGGAGTATCAAAATTTTTAATTTATACTACTGCCAATTTTACATCTGCTCTTCATCCATGCTATAAATTTATAGGTCCTATTATTATTAATTTTCAAATCTAGCTTAGTATATAGATCTGTACTGAGAAAGTAGGTAGGTCTTCATTCCATCCTATAAGTAGAACTCAGCTATGATAGAAAGGGACATAGCATCAGCCTTATAATTTTATTATGCAATTTCCTTATGCATATAAGGAAATATGGGATACAATAGTTTTTTTTTTTCTTGTCCTGTATATATAAAATGAAGAGCTAGTGTCTACCTGAACCCTTAGTCTACTTTGGGTAGTTTCTTCATATTATTTAGAACCCAGTGAAATTGTCAATGAAGCACATTTTCACATATTTCCCTCATTGTGTAAAGGATTTTAAACAACTGAACAGAAAGATTGAGTATAAAACCTATGGGCATTCTAAGACCCAAATCAGATATAATATTTTACTATGATTAGGATTTATAACTTCCTTTTATTGCAGTTCAGAATGACTAAAATGTTCATCAGTAATTTTTAAAACTGTTTCATTTTTTTAAAAAAACCCTCTTATTTACTATCTAGATTTGTGGGTTAAGAGATAAACATGACTATGCAAATTCACTCTCGGGAGCCATTTATGGGAATAGGGCGGTATACAAATCCAATAAAATAAATAAATAAATTTAGGGAACTAAATCTTAAGTTTTAAGTTAACCAGTTCAAAGACACGGCTACTTTAAAAAGTGCTTCAAGTAGACAACAACAGTGTTTTCAACCAAGAACTGCCTTAGAATAAATGAGGCTAAACCTATCGCTAGGAATTAATTGTGGAAGTCATATGTAATGAGAAATACATTGTTCATTGAGAAAATCATGAAAAACAAGCAGTTACATAGGCTATTAGAGCCAATGTTAGTTTTACACAGTTAGTTAAGGTCTTATCCTGAAAGACTATGCCATCAAGTATAATTTATTTACTGCCAATAGTTTACATAATAGTAGAAAATAAATGATGACTTGCTTTGCATAAGTAAAAGAAGATTGACACTTTTTGAATTATGTTGAGAATCCATTATTGTAGAACAACAGTAACTCATGAGCTATGCTCAACTATGCTTAGCATGTGACTTTTTCATATCACATTCATGCTTTTCATTGATTATAATTCTTGTCATATTAGCTGCTACAGGGTCACAGTTTCAACTTGATTGTTACAGAGACAATGCCCAGGTGCTATATAGGTATTGATTACATTGAGTCATGACCTACCTTATTTTGCTGGCTGATATGAAAAAAATATGTACATGTAGTTTTACACAGAGCTTTCTTTATCCAGACAGTTGTACTTAATGTGTGATTGTTCCAGAAACTGACTTAATTTTAGTGTCATAGGATAGGACACAACTGGATGACTTATAATATACAACATATAGAAACTGAACTGAAAAATATAATATGAGCTGAATCAATATCTATCTATCTATCTATCTATCTATCTATCTATCTATCTATCTATCTATCTATCTATCTATCTATCTATCTATCTATCTATCATCTATCTATCTATCTCTATCTATCTATCTATCTATCTATCTATCTATCTATCTATCTATCTATCTATCTATCTATCTATCATCTAGAAGAGACAGAATAAAAATGTAAATTGTTGTTTTAAAAAATTAATAATATTATGCCAGGGCTACACAATGGCTAGCCATATCTCAGCATGTGCTTTAAAACATAACTGGACATAAAGCTGACAGGTACTTATGCTCACTAGCCTTCATGTTATATTTCAACATCTGGGATGTTTTGAATATAACAATGAAACATCTGTATCAGATTACATGCATGAAAGGCCTATAAATTGTGAAGTTCTCTAGCTTAGTATATCAGTAGTTAAATGGACTTCTCAACACTGATTTATGCACCTTGGGGACTACTTAAAAATCTGCTCTCCTGGGATGATTTTTGCACTTAAGAATTTAGTAGGCTCATCAATCCATCTGCTATATTGTCCCATTTTGGACTGGAAAATTGGATCTGCTGCAAGGTTTTTCAATTGTAAATTTAACAAATAATAATAATATTTTAAAAATATACTTTTCTTAATTAAATTAGATTTGGAATAATTAACTAATATATTTGGAAAGAAATAAATCTTCAGTTCTACTTCAAGTTTTTTTATTGCTGTCCAACAGCCATCATCAAAGACATAATAATAAATCAAACTATTGTATTTCTATAGCAGTGCTGGCTTTTATCTATAATCATATAGTATCCGAGAGATCACATTCTCCTGTATCCATTTACCTTTTTGTTAAAATTGTATCTCTAAAGGCATTGACAGGGAACTTCAACTAATTTCTGTAGGCACATCTTTTTATTCTCTGCCTTTAGTTACCATGTTCAAACAATTCTTTTTATCAAAATATTTGAAATTTAAATTAATATTGACATCTAATTTCTTCCCTAAAATATGTTATTTTTTAAATTTAAATTTAAATTTAAATTTCTATGATTTTATGAAAACCAATTTGATATAAAGAATACTAAGATAAACACCACAATCTATACCTATCTTCCTTAGCCAAGATCATGACATACTTCCAATTGGGGACAATATTTGACTTGTCCTAGAAAGTTAATGCCATTGGTAAGCAAATTTTTATATTGGGGACTTGGCTTAATTTTATCAAACCCAGCCCTCTAAATCAGAAGTCCCCAACCTTTTGGGCACCAGGGACCAGTTCCATGGAGAGAGATTTTTCTGCGAACTGGAGAGAGCGTGGTTTTGTGTGCTGCCTGCATCCTGTGGATGTGGCTTTGCTTGTTTGTGTGGACTGGCTGCTGGCATGCCATGGCCCAGTACTGGTCCATGGACCGGGGGTTGGGGACCCCTGCTCTAAATGTTGCATAGGACCATTTTTTAGCCTGAAATATAGGATGTTATAAAATGTAATAAATCATCTGTCAATGGTAGGGACAGAAATGGTTTTGAGAAGGAATTGTTGGGATCCTGAGAGGTGGTTGGGCATGGATAGGGGCCATTGGTTGAAACAGATTAAGAAACCCCTAATATGTTTTTTAGCTGGCTGTTTTAGGGGGTTGGGGAGGGGGGAGAAGGGCAGGGTTGGGAGTGATAAGGGGTTTTTATCAACCGGTGGTCAGTCCAGGCCGGAGATGGTTTCTGGCGAGATGGGGATGGGGTTGGGGTCTTCTAGTTCTCCCGGCAGTGGGGTGGGGTTTCAAATCCCCACAACGATTGGGAATGGCAGCAGGTGGTTGCACAGAGGGCCATATCAACATCTGGGATCACGCCCCCACGTTCTTCAAGCGGTGGCATGATCCGACCCTCCAGTTGACACCCGTCTATCTGGGGATGAGGGAGATCAGGCCCCTGAGCTCAGGATGGTGTATTTTAATGCCAGATCTGTTGTGAATAAAGTTTCCCTCGTCCAAGATTTGATCGAGGAGGAACGCGCAGATCTGGCATGCATTACGGAAACCTGGTCGGGCCCAGAGGGAGGTGTTCCTCTGACTGAGCTCTGCCCCCCAGGTTTCTGTGTGCTGCATTGTCCATGGGCTCAGGGTAGGGGCAGGGGCGTGGTGGTGGTTATACAGGAGACCTTATGTCCCCGAGAGACCACTGTCATACAGATTGGCGGGTGTGAGTCTCTCCTCCTGAGGTGTGGCCCTGGGGTTCAGTTGGGCTTGTTGCTGACATACCTGGCACCCAGCTGTGTTGCAACGGCCCTGCCCGAGCTTCTCGACACCCTCTCAGGGTTGGTGGTTGAGTTCCCCAGACTTATTGTTCTGGGTGATTTCAACCTTCCTTCCCTGGGCAGGTCGTCAGAGTTGGCTTGGGAGTTCATGGCCTCCATGAGGCCATGGACCTGACCCAGATAATTCAGGGCCCAACCCATGGAGGAGTTCACACTCTTGACCTGGTTTTCCTATCTAGGCAGTGGTTTGATGATCTGGGAGGGGGTTTGCCAACTATTGTTCCCCTGTCATGGTCCGATCATTATCTCCTACGGCTTGTCTTCCAGTATGCTACCCCCCACTGCTGGGCTGCGGAACCGACCAGGTGGTTCCGCCCCAGATGCCTAATGGACCAGGAATGGTTCCAGACGGCGCTTGGGTCTATACCTATCTCCCTCACTCACAGCCCGGCCGATGCCTTGGTGGATGCCTAAGAAAGGGCTGCTACCAAGGTGCTCAACTGTGTTGTACCCTTGTGACCCCTGTCCCAGTGCAGTTCCCATTGGGCCCCATGGTTTACTGTGGAGCACCAGGAGATGAAGCATCGGAGATGGGGTCTAGAGAGCTGTTGGAGATCCAGCCGGTCTGAATCTGACCGATTGCGACTAAGATCCTTCATAAGGTCTTATCTCACGGCGATGAGGATGGCGAAGTCTAATTACTTTGCTGCCCTCATTGCGTCTGCAGAAAATCGCCCGGCCGCCCTGTTTAAGGTGACCCGCTCCCTCCTTAACCAGGAGGTGAAAGAGGAGCCCTTACAGGGGTGGGCTGAGGAGTTTAGTCATCATCTGGTGGACAACATCGCTCAGATTCGGGCCGGTTTGGACTCTGGCTGGGCAGAGTCTGACGTGGAGGAAACGAACGGTCTTGAGAGTGTTATCTGGACTGAGTTCGATCCTGTGACCCCTGATGAGGTGGACAGGATTATGAGGAGGCTGAGCTCTACCACCTGTTTATTGGACCCGTGCCCCTCCTGGCTGGTTTATTCAGCTTGGGAGAAGACACGAGGCTGGTTCCAGGCAGTAATATCTGCTTCTTTGAGGGAGGGTATTTTCCCCGCCTCCCTGAAGGAGGCAGTGGTGAGACCCCTTCTCAAGAAGCCTGCCCTGGAACCAGCGATCTTGAACAACTATTGTCCGGTCTCCAACCTTCGCTTTTTGGCGAAGGTTGTTGAGAGTGTGGTAGCACATCAGCTCCCTATGTTCCTGGATGAAACCGATTATCTTGACCTGTGCCAATCGGGCTTCAGGCCCAGGTACAGCACAGAGATGACATTGGTTGTGCTGGTAAATGATCTCTGGCGGGCCCGGGACAGGGATTCTTCCTCTGTCCTAGTCCTATTAGACCTCTCAGCGGCTTTTGATACCATTGACCATGGTATCTTGCTGTGACGTCTCAGGGGACTGGGAGTGGGGGGCACTGTTTTACAGTGGTTCTCCTCCTACCTCCTGGGCCATTCCCAATCGGTGTTGACGGGAGGGCAGAGATCCGCCTCGAGGCCTCTCATTTGTGGAGTTCCTCAGGGGTCGGTTCTCTCTCCCCTCCTGTTCAACATCTATATGAAGCCGCTGGGTGAGATCATTCGTGGTTTCGGGGTGGGGTATCATCAGTATGCTAATGAAACCCAGCTTTTTCTTTCCATCCCAAACCAACCCAGTGATGCCCTCATCATGATGTCCCGTTGCCTGGAGGCAGTTCAGGTTTGGATGGGAAGAAACAGGCTTTGACTCAATCCTGCCAAGACTGAGTGGCTGTACATACCGGCATCTTGGGTTAATCTTTTTTGTCCATCATTAATGATGGGGGATGAGGTGTTACCCCCCGTTGATAGGGCTTGTAACTTGGGCGTTCTCCTGGATTCACAGCTCAGTTTGGAAGATCATATAGGAGCTGTGATCAGGGGGGCTTTTGCCCAGATTCGTGTTGTGATTCAGGGTCAGCCTGTGGGTTCGGCAGCTGGGTCGGATGACTCGGATGTCTCAGACGAGGGGGAGGAGGGGGGTGTTGAAGAAGAACTTGCTGATGATGGCTTGGAGGCTCCGCAGAGCCCCCAGCCAGGCCCCTCTTACTTGGTGGAGACCCAGCTGTGCGAGCCCGACAGTGTGGATGAAGATGACCCACAGCTGGCCCTGTTCAAGGACGCCCGACGCAGGAGGCAGTCAAGTAGGAGCAAGCAGAGAAAGGCTGTGGGACTTCTCGGAAGGAAGCAAAGAGAGGCCACGCCCTGAACTCTTATAAAGGGAGTGTTTGGGGAAGGGCTGGTTTGCTGAAAGCAACCGCTCCGATAGAGGATCAAAGCTCCGGTATCTTGTTTCATGTTTTGTTGTTTGTTTGTGTAATAAATTTGGCAGACGAATTCCAGCCTCTGCCATTTGTACAGGGGTTGCCTTTCTGCAAGGCCGGTAGCAGGCTGGTACAGAACAGTTTGCTTTCAGCCACCCACCCCTTACTAATATTATGGAGCAGCTACGTGCCAAGAATGCCCAGCTCACCCAGCAACTCACTTTGCTGGCAGCTCAGGTGGCTCAACTGCAAGCTCAGGTTCATGCTGCACCCCCACCCAGGAGAAAATGCCAAGTTGCAATGCCGGATAAATTTACAGGTACTCCAGAACTGTTTCCTGCTTTCCTGGGACAATGCCAGCTCTTTATCAGCATGAGAGCAGCTGATTTCCCCACTGACCGGGATAAGGTGGGGTTTGTGTTAAGCCTTCTTTCGGGTGATGCAGCTCGTTGGGGCACGCCTCTGCTGGCTCAACCTAGCCCATTGTTGGACAACTTTGTGGGGTTTGTGATCATATGCGTCTGATGTATGAGGACCCTATTAAGACGCAGACTGCCACTCGACGCCTGAAAGCTCTGAGGCAGGGTCAACGCCACCTACAAGGCTATATCAGCGATTTCCGGCTGCTTAGCCAGGATTCCGCCTGGAATGAGGCTGCGCTCGTGGATGCCTTCCAGGATGGATTGTCGGTGGAGATGTTGGATGAGCTGGCCCGTGTGGATATTCCCTCAGACCTGAATGGGCTGATCCATCTCTGCCTGCGGATTGATGCTCGGTTGCAGCAGCGAAGGAGTCGCCGTGCCACCCCACAGACCCCTGCCGCCCCTGTTGTGCGTGAGCCCCCAGTTCAAAGGGAGGAGCCAATGGAGCTGGGTGCCGCCAGGTCTCGTCTATCGGTGACTGAAATGAACAGATGACGATCGGGGGGGTTGTGTTTTTACTGTGGGGACCCTGGACATTTGGCTGCTTTTTGCCCAAAGAAGCGTCAGCGGGCATCAGTGACCGAGCCTGCCCCGAGAAAGTCCCCTACTTTGCTGTCGGGAAGCACCCCGAGCCCGATCTAGACGGTGTGATAGATCGGGCGTCCCACAACAACACTGAGCGACGTCTTTCCGATGGTGCCTGTGGACCTCCACGGCATTTGATTTTGGAGGCACGTCTGATCCTTCCTGGCAAGCCAGAGGGGATTCCAGTCCATGCCTTAATTGACTCTGGGGCCACCACAAACTTTATGGACTCAGCATTTGTGGCCAAATGGGCTGTTCCCCAGTGCCCGGTGGATCCGCCCATGTTAGTAGAGACTATCGATGGTCGAGTGCTCCTGTCTGGGCCTATTACGGCCGCCACGCAACCATTATGTATGGCCATCAGTTCCCATGTGGAGGCCATCCAGTTCTATATCACCTCAGATCTGCACTTCCCCGTGGTCTTGGGACTGGCGTGGCTCCGGGCGCATGACCCACAGATCTATTGGTCACAGAACTTGGTCACCTTCCCAAGCTTGCAGTGCGTGGACCACTCCCGCCATATCTGTGCCGGCCAGGTGGAGGGTTCCCCAGGGGTTTCCTTGCCTCCCGAACTGTCCGACTTTGCTGATGTGTTCAGCAAGACAGAGGCGGATCAATTACCCCCGCACAGGCCCTATGACTGCCCCATTGATTTAGTCCCTGATGCGCCTCTCCCAGTGGGGCGTTTGTACTCCATGTCGGAGCCCAAGTTGGCTGCATTGCGGGACTTTCTGGAGAAGAATTTGGCTCGCGGTTTCATCCGGCCCTCGTCCTCGCCAGTGTCTGCACCCATGCTCTTCGTCAAAAAGAAGTCGGGCGAATTACGGCTTTGCTGCGATTACCGAAAACTCAACGCCATCATGGTGCGCAACCGTTACCCGCTGCCCCTCATCCCCGAGCTCTTGGACCGACTCCGGGAGGCTAAGATCTTCACGAAACTGGACCTGCGTGGAGCTTACAACCTCGTCAGGGTTCGGCCAGGTGATGAGTGGAAGACGGCGTTTGGTACTCGCTATGGACATTTTGAGTACACGGTGATGCCGTTTGGCCTGACCAACGCCCCCGCTGTGTTTCAGCATTTCATGAATGACATTTTCCGGGATTTGTTGGACCAGTTTGTCGTGATCTACTTGGACGACATCCTGATTTACTCCCCGTCGCGTGAGGTGCACCATCAGCATCTACATCAGGTCCTGCAGCGACTCCGAGAACATCGGCTGTTTGCCAAGTTGGAGAAGTGCCAGTTCTACCGGGTGACCATCGATTTCCTGGGTCACCGCATTTCTCCTGAGGGCATCGCCATGGAGCCGAGTAAGGTTGAGTCTTTGCAGAGTTGGCAACCCCCGCGTCGCGTGAAGGATGTTCAGCGACTTCTTGGATTTGCCAACTATTACCGAACTTTCATCCCTGGGTTTGCTGCCTTGACAGCCCCCCTCACCCGGCTCCTGCAGAAGAAGACTCGGTTCCAGTGGAACGCATCAGAACAACAGGCTTTCCAGGCTTTGAAGGAAGCCTTCATGAAGGAGCCCATCTTGAAGCATCCTGACCCGCAACGGCCGTTTGTCGTGGAGGCGGATGCCTCCGACATTGCCATTGGGGCAGTGTTACTCCAGGCCACGACGCCCAGCGGTACCCTTTTCCCTTGCGCGAAAACTGAACCCTTCGGAGCGAAAACTGAACCCTTCGGAGCGCAATTATACGATCTGGGAGAAGGAGCTGCTGGCCATCAAAGCGGCGTTCGAGGCCTGGAGGCATCATCTGGAGGGAGCGCGGCATCAAATCGAGGTCCGGACGGACCATAAGAATCTGGAAAGCCTGCAGACCGCTCGGAATTTGAACCAACGCCAGATCCGGTGGTCTCTTTTCTTTGCGAGGTTTGACTTCCGGGTTCGGTACATACCAAGCGGGCACAATCAAAGAGCGGATGCTCTGTCCAGGAAGCCCGAATATTCCCGAGTGGAAGACAAGCTTCTGCCCAGGACAGTGATCCCCGTCGAGTCTTTTGCTGCGGTACGGGAGCCAGTTGATATACGGGCTCGGATCCGGGAGGCACAGCAGCAGGAGGTGTGGGTGGCTCAGCGGAAGGAGGATGTGGGGCCAGATTCTCCTTGGACAGTCACGGATGGACTCTTGTATTATCGTGACCGGCTCTATGTTCCGGGAGGGCCACTCAGGGGACTCATCCTCAGCCAGTGTCACGATAACCCGGCGGCGGGGCATTTTGGCCTGTTCAAGACCATGAACCTGGTCTCCCGTACCTTCTGGTGGCCCCGAGTCTGACACGACGTCCAGTCCTATGTCACCTCCTGCATCCCATGCAGGCAGGCCAAGTCAGCGACAGGGGCCCCGCCTGGATTACTGCAGCCCTTGCCAACACCCAAAAGACCCTGGGGGGCTGTGTCCATGGACTTTCTGACGGATTTACCCCCATCCTCTGGTTTCACGACAGTGTTTGTGGTGGTGGACATGCTGACCAAGATGGCGCACTTCATCCCCTGTCGCGGCTTACCGTCAGCCCGCGCCACTAGTCGTATGTTCATTCAGCAGGTGTATCGGCTGCACGGCCTCCCTGATAGAGTCGTCTCCGATAGGGGGGCCCAGTTTACAGCCCGCTTCTGGCAGGAGTTGATGCATGCGTTGGATATCAAGATTTGCCTCTCGTCCGCGCATCATCCTCAAACTGACGGGGGAACCGAGAAGGTCATCGGTATCCTGGAACAATATCTGCGCTGCTACGTCAATCTGCAGCAGAACAATTGGGTGGACTATCTGGCCATAGCTGAGTTTGCATTTAACAATTCGCAGCACACCTCCACACAGATGACACCGTTCTTGGCCAATGTCGGTTATCACCCCCGGTTTTTCCCCCTTTCTCCCGTGGACTCACCGGAGCCGGCAGCGAACGACTTCATGGCAGAGTTACAGGCGATCCATCGATTGGTGCGACGTCAGTTAGAGTGTCGGGCCTCGGGAGCCCGACACTCGAAGGGGGGCCCCTCCACCCCCCCGGCGCACCCTGCCTTCCTCCCGCCGACCTCACCAGGCTCCATGGCGGCTCGGAAGGCTCTGGGACCCGCGCCGCCACTCCCGCCACCTCCGGACGCGCCGCGGCTGCTGACCTCGCCCGGCGGCGCGTTTGCGCAAGGTTCCCCGGCCTGCGGCTTGCCCGGTGGAGGCTCGGGTCGGCTTAGCGTCTCAGCGGCCTGGGAGGCTTCGAGAGCTTCGGCCTCGCAGCGGACTGCTTCAGAGACTCCGCCGTTGTGGCTGTCTCCTCTGGCCGACGCCATGCCTGCGCAGGACTGTGTGGTTCAGGAGCTGGCGACGCCATTAGGGGATGGGTCCCTCCCCGCTGCGGTGACCGGGTGGCTGGGGGCCTCGGGCGTGGATGGCGAGAGGGGGGTTCGGAGTTGGGCGCGGCAGGGAGTGGGTGAGGGGGAGGTGCACGGTGGCGGCAACACATGGGAGGGGGCTTACCTGCCTGGGTGACGGGCGAAAGGCCTTGTAGGGGAGGGGTGGGGAAGTTATAGAAAGTGGGAGGGCGGGGGCGTGTTTGGGTGGAGTATGGGTGGGGTTTTTGGGTGTGTATATAATAGCGTTGGCTGCAGGTAGCGGCCAACGCTGGCTTTGTTTCTTGTTGCGGCTGTTGCCCTGAAGAATAAAGTGCTTCTAGACCGCAGCGGAAGTCTCTCGTTCCTGTGTTCGGCACCTGCCCTGCTTGTTGCAGGACGAGGTTTGACATAGAGAAGGCCAAGGCCGATTACAAAAGGTTTGCTGATCGGTCAAGACGGGATACGCCTCCACTATCGGTGGGGGATCGGGTCTGGTTGTCCACCAGGAACCTACCGTCAACACGGCCGGTGAGAAAGTTAGATCACCAATATTTAGGACCGTTCCCAGTCGAGGCTGTCATCAATCCGGTCGCCTATCGCTTAACTCTGCCACGTTCCCTGCGCGTGCACCCAGTCTTTCATCGGTCTCTGTTGGTCCCCGAGCAACCGGCTTGTCCACTCCGCCGGGCGGAACCTCCCCCATCAGGACCTCATGATGGAGGCAGCACCCCCGAGTACGAGGTCGCCAGCATCAGGGATTCCCGTTGGCTGAAAGGTCGTTTCCAGTACCTGATTGAGTGGAAAGGTTACAGACCAGAGGACTTCACCTGGGAAGACGCGACCGCCGTTCATGCCCCTGCGTTGGTGACTGCTTTTCATGAACAATTCCCATCCCGACCGCATCCGGATCGGCAGCCCCGGGGGAAGGGCCCTGCGGTGCGGGATAGTGTTGTGATTCAGGGTCAGCCTGTGGGTTCGGCAGCTGGGTCGGATGACTCGGATGTCTCAGACGAGGGGGAGGAGGGGGGTGTTGAAGAAGAACTTGCTGATGATGGCTTGGAGGCTCCGCAGAGCCCCCAGCCAGGCCCCTCTTACTTGGTGGAGACCCAGCTGTGCGAGCCCGACAGTGTGGATGAAGATGACCCACAGCTGGCCCTGTTCAAGGACGCCCGACGCAGGAGGCAGTCAAGTAGGAGCAAGCAGAGAAAGGCTGTGGGACTTCTCGGAAGGAGGCAAAGAGAGGCCACGCCCTGAACTCTTATAAAGGGAGTGTTTGGGGAAGGACTGGTTTGCTGAAAGCAACCGCTCTGATAGAGGATCAAAGCTCCGGTATCTTGTTTCATGTTTTGTTGTTTGTTTGTGTAATAAATTTTGCAGACGAATTCCAGCCTCTGCCGTTTGTACAGGGGTTGCCTTTCTGCAAGGCCGGTAGCAGGCTGGTACAGAACAATTCGCCTGGTGCACCAGTTGCGACCCTATTTGGACCGAGATGCCCTATGCACAGTCACTCATGCGCTCGTTACCTCCCGGTTAGACTACTGCAACGCTCTCTACATGGGGCTGCCCTTGAGGACCACTTGAAGGCTTCAGCTGGTGCAAAATGCAGCTGCGCGAGTAGTAATGGGAGTTTCCCGATACCCTCATGTAACATCTCTTCTCCGCAAGCTGCATTAGCTTCCAATTCTCCTCCGGGTGAGATTCAAGGTGCTGGTGATGACCTATAAAGCCCTAAATGGCATGGGTCTGGATTATCTCAGGGAGCACCTGCTGCCAGCATCAGCCTCCCAGCGTCCTGTGTGCTCCCACAGGGAGGGCCTCCTTAGGGTTCCGCCGGTTAGGGAATGCCGATGGATGGTTCCAAGGGGGAGGGCATTCTCTGTGGGCGCGCCTGCCCTATGGAATGAACTGCCGGTAGAACTTCAGACTGCCCCAGACCTTTGCTCGTTTCGCCGGGACCTTAAAACTTGGTTGTTTGATCTTGCTGGCCTGGACTGAGGGAATTTTAATTTTAATTTTAATTTTAATTTTAATTTTAATTTTAATTTTAATAATTTTAATTTTAATTAATTTTAATTTTAATTTTAATTTTAATTTTAATTTTAATTTTAATTTTAATTTTAATTTTAATTATTTTAATTTTAATTATTTTAATTTTAATTATTTTAATTTTAATTTTAATTATTTTAATTTTAATTATTTTAATTTTAATTTGTTTAATTGTGGGCTAGTCTTATTTAATTCTATTTTAAAGTGTACTTATTTGTATTGTTTTAACTCACCCTGTAAACCGCCCTGAGTCCTTCGGGAATAGGGCGGTATATAAAATCAATAAAATAAAATAAATAAATAAATAAATAAAGCCCAATTGAACTGAAGTAAGTTCCAATTCATTAATTCTTCATAGCAATAGTAGAAAGACTGAACCCAAATATTACAGATGACTTTCCAAATTACAACCTCCAGTAGAGCTGTACTGTATTGAAATCCATGTTGAAGAATAACCAGTTGTATGTACAATGTAACATAGATATTACTTATTTGAAGATATGGTTGCTAGCATCTTAACTACATTAGACTTTCATATTTATTTCATAGGGAATTTTTAGTTTGAGTTACTTCACTTAATTCAATCAAAACTATGAAACTACATATCTTTTACACCTTCAGTTATATACTTGAACATATGCTTCAACCAGCATCTTATTTTAGAATTACTATCAAGTGTGCTATGGTTCAAGCCAGGCAACATTTCCTGCCAAATTCTACCAGATGGAACTGTACGAAAACTGATAACCAGAAAGTCTTAGGATAGAAGCTTCTTGAAATTAAGTAGTGATTGAATTTTCTTCCATCAATACTTAATTTCAAAAAGAAAGGGATATAATGTCTGATAACATGCAGTTATTTCCTGCCTGCATACCCTTATAATTCAATAATCACGTGAATAGGACATACAGAAATTATGAGTAGAAGTTTAATTAGCATTGCTAATCTAAGGGAAAGATCCATTAATGTGCAGATCTTCTTTTATATCAAATTCACATCTCTGAAATCTGCAGATCACAGCCAGTGAGTATGACTCCAATTCCTAATGTATATACTTTATATCTGAATGGACAGAAAGTGAAAAAGAAGCTAGTTCTGGAGCAAATACAAGTGATATATTTGGGTTAAGGAGCTACAAAGAAGCATTTTATAACTGCCTGTCCCTTTGTGCCCTGAAACAGCTTTTAGCTTTTAAATACAAAGCACTGCACAGCACCATTATGTATAGTAATAGTTTATAGAGTCGTAGTCTATACGTACTTTGTATGTACATACTCACCCCAAAACAATCCTATTCACATTGATGCTGTGTTTTAATGATCTTCATACTAATCTTTTAAAAGAAAAGGTGGAAAAAGGCATACAAATGGCAACACTCTGCATGTTCTGAAATATTTTTGGTAAATATTTTACCAAAGTAAAATATGGCAGAGGAATATTGCAGTTCAATTTAGACATAGAATACAAACCTGGAAATATCTTCGGACTAAGTCAGTTTTATAATGAGCTGAGGACAGCTTTTTCTTTTTCTTTCTGTAACTTTGCTGTTAGTAATTGTTATGTATTGTTAATCCAGTTCTTCTGCATCTTGTTTATTTTGCTGCAAGATATTCTAGCATAAAATAGAAATATACTCTATGCATTTCTTCTTATAAATTTATAAACACCAACTGACATACAAATAAACTGAAAACACTGAAAAAATTGTCAGTTATCATTACACTACAATTGTTGGCCAAATCTCTACTGGTGCATCCAGAGTTAAATCAATATCTGTTATATCAATAATATTGATTTTCAACAAATACTGCATGTATCTGGGTAGTTTTCCAAGCCATATAAACATAAGACAAAGGGATAGGTTAAGATAAAGCAAGGCAAGAATCCCCATCGATGAGAACAGAGATTGGCTCTTGAAATCACAAGCACATTACCATTTTTGAAGCTGCATTCTCTAAGTTGAAATTGCATTAACATAAAACTGGTACAGGGATAAGTCTCAAAATCCCTAGCTATGATATTGTGCAATCACTAGTGAGTTGTTAGGACTACATTGTTGCCTGAAATACCCCTTTGATTATAATTTAATCCTTACCAATAATTGAATTGATGAGAGGATTTTGGTCTTATCTTGGAATCTAAACTTTCCTGAGGTCTTTGTAGAAAAAAAAACCCCACCCAGAAAAAAACATAACTTCATTGCAAACCAATTTAATAACAATTGAGAAATATATTTAAAAACATTGGTGGGGAACTGCTCTATTTTTCTTCTTCTTTTTTCCCCAATTACACTGCATACATAGTTAGGAGCGATACATAACCATGAAAGAAGTAGGTACATTAAGGTAAAGGTTCCCCCGCACATGCGTGCTAGTCGTTTCCGACTCTAGGGGCCGGTGCTCATCTCCGTTTCAAAGCCGAAGAGCCAGCGCTTGTCTGAGGATGTCTCTGTGGTCATGTGGCCGGCATGACTAGATGCCAAAGGCGCACGGAACGCTGTTACCTTCCCACCGTAGTGGTCCCTATTTTTCTACTTGCATTTTTACGTGCTTTCGAACTGCTAGGTTGGCAGAAGCTGGGACAAGTAACAGGCGCTCACTCTGTTACGCGGCACTCGGGATTCGACCGGCCAAACTGCCAACCTTCTGATCGACAAGCTCAGCGTCCTAACCCACTGAGCCACTGCGTCCCTATTGTAGGTACATTATATACAGTCAAATCCACTCTCTTGTAAAACAGATTTATCAAGCTAAAAAGTTAACTAAAATTTAAATAAACTTATCCTCAATTCCTTTTAGTTCTAGCTACTGAAGAAGACGTAGTCTTTGTTGGATGTTATCTAAATCATCTTTTTGGGTAAGGTACTTAAAGCAGGTTCTTTCCATTTTTATTATATCTACAGTATGTCCACTGAAACCTTTCTTGCCTTCTGATCCTTTGTTTTCTAGCCTACCAATTGCCTGATGAGAATGCACCTGCTTTTATGTGAAGAAAGGACAGAATCAGTAATGGACAGAAGAAAGTAGTACAGAAGGATAAAATGGGCCTAGCCAGCCCTTTTCATGTTTAACTATTGTTGCAGAAGTGTCTCTCTCTCTCAATGCATTAAACATTGAGGGAGGTGAGAATCATGCTCCACTATTCTAACAGGAGTTAAAAAATAATTTAAATGATACTGAATGCTGCACATTCCCTCCAGTTGCGTGACTGGACCGAGCAGGAACAGATGACATGACAGTGGGTCAGTAACTCAGCTTTATTGTGGTTGAAGCAGACTGAAACCTCCACAGCTCAACGCCCTTTAAATACTGTTGCCGGCAGGCAGGCGGCCAATCGACTGCGCTGAAAAGTCCCGCCGGAACTGCCTGACCAATGAAGGCGGGGGTCGATGCCACCTGTTGTTGCCAGGTGTTGACACAGCTTTTGCCGGGGCTGAGCTGTCACTTAACAATTAACATTATGTATATAACACATTCCCTCATTTGTTTTTTTAAAAAAAAAAACCTTTATTATACACTCATAAAATTGCAAGATTTAGACACCTATAGAAGCATACATTATACAAATCGTAAAGAATGAAACTTCTGGTGTCCGTTCCAATTGTAAAAAGTGTCCCATACTGTTTCCAGATTTCAATAAGAAGGAAAGAAGGAAAAATAAATCTAAGAGATCAGATCTATAGAGACAGAGATAGAGCAAGAGAGAAATAGAGATAGAGCAAGAGAGAAGTAGAGATAGAGTAAGAGAGAAATAGAAAGAGAGAGATGATAGAGATAGAGACATATAGAAATAGAGATAGAGATACAGATAGATAAAAATAAGAGAGAGAGAGAGAGAGAGAGAGACAGAGAGAGACAGAGAGAGAGAGAGACAGAGACAGAGAGAGAGAGAGAGAGAGAGAGAGAGAGAGAGAGAGAGAGAGAGACAGAGAGACAGAGAGACAGAGAGACAGAGAGAGACAGAGAGAGACAGAGAGAGACAGAGAGAGAGAGAGATCTTTCTCAAACTCTATGTTTGGAGAGTTGAACAGAAGTACATTGCCCTGAGAAATATATTTTCATTTTCATACACTCGTTTTCTGGAGCACAGCATTATAATATACACTAACAGCAAATCCGTCAATCCTTTTCTTGCTTACCAATGCAAATTTTAAACATGACCTTGGCATGCCTGTACTAAATTAACAGTAGGCAAATGATGCAGGGGAGAGAGGTTTATACTGTGAAAATATAATATAAACCCGATAGGGAAAATAATCCTATTACTGGACTCTGCCTATCCTGTTTGAATAAAACTGTCTGAAATAAATGTATGGTTAAAAATGAAACTGTAAACAAGTATTGAGATATATTTCCCATAGTAAATTAAAACTGCAAGCTGTCAACTTTGAAAATGAACATAGCTGTAGCCATTTTCCCTATTCATTTTTGGTTGACACATAGAAAGGTGGGAGGGGGTATTCCCAGGTGCTGGGCTAGTCAAAATATTCTGTTATTTGGTGGGAACCAAGGTCATTGGCTGCTCCCAAGACTGCAGGCTGGGCATTTCATGAAAAGCCCGCCAAGAAAATGTATTGGGGAATGTAGTTGCTTTCAAACCTTTAGGGGTGGGATTTCTTAACTTTGTATTGGTGAATTGTTACGTGTGTCTTCAGACTTGGTTTCACTTTTGACATGCAGATACTTTGTAACTAAAAAACATGTTCTTTGAGGAATTTCCAAGCCTCTGATTCTGCTTTGTCTCTGTCTGTCAGAGCCTTACAGTTGTCAAGGCATTTGTATCCCTCTGTAAGTGAGAATGCTTCTGTTTGGATAATAAATATCTGATTAATTAAGCAAATCTATAGAATTAATTCACTAAGTTTGGAACCTAATAGGATTAGAATTGTACCTCAAAGAGCTAATTCTATGGGGATAATAGCAGCTACCTGGGTCCCACAGAAAGGGCGTGTCTCATACTGGAGGTAAAAAGATTATTTTTATATATGCATAGAGAGCATAGCAAGGAGCCATGATAATGAATTGGTTAACACACCTAGCTAAAAACCATAAGACTGACTTCTAGTATCACCTTTGACATAAAATCAACTGGGTGACCTTGGAACAGGCAGTCTCGGAGGGCTAGAAAGCAGACAGTGGCAAACCACTTCTGAAATCTTGCTAAAAAAATTGCAGTGACTTTTCCAGGCAATTGTCAGGAATCAATATTTACAAGAAGGAGGGAAGGAAGGAAGGAAGGAAGGAAGGAAGGAAGGAAGGAAGGAAGGAAGGAAGGAAGGAAGGAAGGAAGGAGAAGGAAAAGAAAAACATAGATAGTTGATGTTTGTCCTTTTCTTTCTTTGTCTAGTCAAGCAAAAGGAATCAGAATTTGTCTAAGGACCTTGACTGGTACATTGAAGAAAATGAAAATTTTAAACTGTTGATATGATAAGTTATCATATAACCAGTTTAGTCAACAAGAAAGAAAGTTTGCCTCTATAAAAAAAATCTAACATTGCCTAATATAGATTGAACTTTTTAAAATAAAAGATGGAACCAATTATTTTCTGCTCCTTTCATTTTGAAAAGTAAGTATAGTTCCCATTCACTATGTGGCTACCATCTGGCAATGGATTTCAATAGGTATTTTATTTAAAGTAAAATATGTAGGAAATTTTAATAGATTAGGGATATATGCCAATTATGAACAGTTAAACAAAATGAAACTATCCTTATTCTTTATATAAAAGAAATATGACAAAAACTTGTAAATTTTGATATTATAAAAGGAAATAAAATTGACGTTTTTCTAGTAACATTTTTACTGTCTTAAGTGTAATGGAGTCCTTTCATTTCTATAGGACGCTAAGAGGAATCTGAATGTCAAATCAGCTTTTCATAAAATAAAAAAATTACAAAGCCAATAACATGTATTATATATAGAGAAGAAAAGATTAGGAATTTGAATTAAAATGGATTCTGTGCCATAAGTTGACTGGACTCATTAACGTGTAGGTTGTTAGCCAAATTTATTAGATATGTTACAGATACCTAAAGCAAAGCTATGTTTCTGATAATTTTCCCCTCTAGAAAATCCATTCAAACTGCTTGCTTTAAGGATCCTTACATTTATACTATGATATTCTAACCGAAGAAGAAGCCATAACCAGCAACATGGGCTTAACTCTACAGAGTCAGGCAATCTATAGACATAAGCAATCTAACTTATCAGATGTCTTATCATCAAATATGTAGTTTTTTTAGTTTGTTTGCTCTTGAAGAAAAATCCTAATTTTCTTGGTGGCTTTTCTTGCTTGCATTCCGTGCGCCTTTGGCATCTAGTCATGCCAGCCACATGACCACGGAGATGTCCTCGGACAAGCGCTGGCTCTTTGGCTTTGAAACGGAGATGAGTACCGGCCCCTAGAGTCGGAAACGACTAGCACGCATGTGCGGGGGAACCTTTACCTTTACTATATACAATTAAGTGTACAATCACAAGGATACAAAACATGATACCATAAAGATAAGCCACAGACAAAGGAAGCCAAGTATACTTGTAAATAATCAGGAGTTTTAATAAAAATTCTTAGGAAAGCAGCTACCAGACTTTTAAGGGATGCGGTGGTTCAGTGGGATAGGACGCTGAGCTTGTCGATCAGAAGGTCGGCAGTTTGGCAGGTCGAATCCCGAGTGCCGTGTAACAGAGTGAGCGCCTGTTACTTGTCCCAGCTTCTGCCAACCTAGCAGTTAGAAAGCACATAAAAATGCAAGTAGAAAAATACAGACCACTACGGTGGGAAGGTAAAAGCATTCCGTGCACCTTTGGTGTCCAGTCATGCCGGCCACATGACCACGGAGACGTCCTCGGACAAGCGCTGGCTCTTCGGCTTTAAAACGGAGTTGAGCACCGGGCCCTAGAGCTGGAAATGACTAGCACGCATGTGCGGGGGAACCTTTACCTTTATCTTTTACCTTTACCAGACTTTTCTGATTTATTTTTCACCACAGACAAATATGCTTTCTTCCTGCAAGGATAGCAATAGCAATAGTACTAAGACTTATATACCACTTCACAGTGCTTTATAGCCCTCTCTAAGCAGTTTACAGAATCTCTAAGCAGTTTACAGCATGTTTTCCCCAACAATCTGAGTCATCATTTTAACAATCTCAGAAGGATGGAAGGCTGAGTCAATCGTGTGGTGGTCAGAATCAAACTGCTGGCAGTCAACAGAGTTAGCCTGCAATACTGCATTCTAATCACTGCACCACCATTTTTATACAATTACATACTGATGGATATGCACTGCAGGGAAAAAAATGGTTCAAATAATAAGTTGCTGGCACTGATCTTTTTTTTAAAAGGAAAATATAAATTAGATGTGTAACAGAGAAGTGGATGATGAATTTGCTGAAAATTGTATTATAAAATAAGAAAACAAGGATTTCCTTTAATTTTTAAAAATGTATTATTTTAAACTTGGCATAGATAAGTAGAAGAATAAGACAATTCAGTGGGATGTGTAGCCTATTACTGTGTTTCCTCCATAGCATAGCTGAAATAAACAGCAGAAGTTTTATTATCACATCACACTTACTCCTACAGAATATGTAATCAACACCTGTAAATGCAAGCAGACTGGATTCTCACCCTACCTCTCAGAAGTAACATTGACATTCTTTTTTTAAAGTAAAAGGGCTTCATAATTAGATATTTTGTTGTTTATTAAAAAGTATAAGCAATTCACCTTTCAGTTGTAGAAAAATGAAAAGAAATATAAATTGGATTTAAGATATTTGAGAAATTCAGTATATATATGCCAACATAAATATTTATCAGATGCTGGCAACTTAGCTATCAATCAAATTTTGCAGTTCTCCAACTAAAGCAATGCTATACTTTAAGGACACATATTTTTGTTCAACTTTTCATTCTCATTCAATTTTGCATCCCCCCCCTCTTGATGGGTGGGTGGCATTCTTATATTTATCTTTACTTATAATCAGTGCTTTTTTTCTAAAAAAAGGTGCCATAACTCTCATCTTGGCAGGAGGCGGGGTGGGTGGGGGGGCAGTGCTGCTGCAGTCACAGGTGCGAAGGGTGTTGGCAGCGGACTCCCCTCCCTGGGGCCGGAGCCAGTGCAGCTGGTGCTGTGGGAGCAGCAGAGCCCACTCTATATGGCGGGGCTGTGCAATGCGGGCAGCGGAGGCGGTGCGGGCCAGGCGATGTTTTAATCTTATGATTTTAAAAATATATATTTTCTATTGTAAGTTTCCCCAAACCTCGCCAGGTGGATTGCATACAAATATTATATAATTGGTAAATAAAGGTAGAACATATGTTAAATATACATCAAATGATAGTATGCTTCCCTACAAAGTCAATTCTTGCTCAATGACAGACCAAGGAGTTAACTCGGAAAGGCAAGAGGAAAATCTAGAAGAGGTCTGTGCAGCTCTTCAACATCTTCATCAATGATTTGGATGAGGGGATAGATGGGGAACTCATCAAATTTGCAGACAACACCAAGCTGGCAGGAATAGCCAATACTGCAGAAGATAGGCTTAAGATACAGGAGGATCTGGACAGACTCGAACACTGGGCGCTATCTAACAAAATGAAATTCAATGGTGAAAAAAGTAAGGTTCTACATTTAGGCAGGAAAAATCAAATGCACAGGTATAGTATAGGTGGTACCTTGCTCAATAGTAGTAACTGTGAGAGGGATCTCAGAGTCCTAGTAGACAATCACTTAAATATGAGCCAGCAGTGTGCTGCAGCTGCCAAAAAAGCCAACACAGTGCTAGGCTGCATTAACAGAGGGATAGAATCAAGATCAAGTGAAGTTCTAATACCACTTGACAATGCTTTGGTAAGGCCACACATGGAATACTGCATCCAGTTTTGGTCACCATGATGTAAAAAAGATGTCGAGACTCTAGAAAGGGTACAGAGAAGAGCAACAAAGATGATTGGGGGACTGGAGGCTAAAACATATAGGGAACGGTTGCTGGAATTGGGTATGTGTAGTTTAATGAAGAGAAGAGTGAGGGGTGACATGATAGCAGTGTTCCAATATCTCAGGGGCTGCCACAAAGAAGAGGGTGGCAAGCTATTCTCCAAAGCACCTGAAAGCAGGACAAGAAGCAACGGATGGAAACTAGTCAAGGAGAGAAGCAACCTAGAACTAAGGAGAAACTTCCTGACAGTTAGAACAATTAACCAGTGGAACAACTTGCCTCCAGAGGTGGTGAATGCTCCAACACTGGAGGTTTTTAAGAAGGGATTGGCCAGCCATTTGTCTGAAATGGTATAGGGTTTCCTGCCTTAGCAGGGGGTTGGACTAGATGACCTCCAAGGTACCTTCCAACTTCTTCTTCTTCTTCTTCTTCTTCTTCTTCTTCTTCTTCTTCTTCTTCTTCTTCTTCTTCTTCTTCTTCTTCTTCTTCTTCTTCTTCTTCTTCTTCTTCTTCTTCTTCTTCTTCTTCTTCTTCTTCATCATCATCATCATCATCATCATCATCATTATTATTATTATTATTATTATTATTATTATTATTATTATTATTATTTTCTTGTAGAAAGGAAAGGCTCACACTAATAAATTAAAAATCTTTGTGGTCTGCAAAGGAATGCTGGTGGGCTAATCAATGATTTGGTGATTAGAAGAGCATCTACAGTGTTGGAGCTTGTGGTCATGGTAAGCCATGGAGGCACTAGGCAACATGACTTTCAGGGCAGTGGTGGTGATTTTATTACTTTTAAAAAAAGTCTGTGCTCTGTCCAAGGGTGCTTGGTAGGCTGCATGTACAGGCCTGGTGTAGAATTTATTTTGGAGCATTCAACTATCTAGAGCAGGCATGTCAAACTTATTTTGTTTAAGGCAACTTTTTATAAAATAATTGCCATTAATTTGTATTAATAAAATAATTTAAATCAATTTTTCACTTGATTTCAAATTAAATGAATGATATTTTTTTTTAGTACAATTGCCAAATGCAATAAACTGGTGTTAGGTATATGTTACTGGAAGGAAAAAGCAATCCCTGTTGCGTTACTGATCCCAGAGAAACATTTGCATGTATCCAGGTATGCCATAGTTATGGATGAGAAATATTGGTTGCAAAGTTGGCATTTCTGGATATATTATTATTATTATTATTATTATTATTATTATTATTATTATTATTATTATTATTATTATTATTATTATTATTGATATTTTGGATTTATTTTTGTTTCTTTGCATGTTTGATATTTTTAAAAAGGCATATGCTACTGACTACGCTTATGCACATATGTAACATGATCACTGCTTGTCCAAAATTTTACTATACAGATAATACCCCCAGAAATTATTTTAGCCTTTTTAATAAATGTTGTTATTGATGTTAAGCTCACCAGGGAAAACATCATATATTGTTATGTATATACTAGGTTAATTATTTAAAGACTGAAGTGCAACATAACTAGATTCTAAATAATCTATTTTTCAAAACACACAACAGTCCAAACAGTAAAAGTAAAGTCCAAATTAAGAATATTTCATTCTTAAGAATTGTTTAGATTCAAAATAGATTTCAAGAGTGTACAAAAGATACTATTTTTTTCTAGAATCAGCTAAATTAGACATATTACATTGAGAAAAATGTTTCTCATTTCTTTCCTGTTACCTTTGATTTCATGGCAGAGATGTTAACATAAGAAAAAGATTATTTTGTTATCTAATTTTACCTTCCAAAAGACAGAAGCAGATGAAAAATGTGAGGCTCTTTCCTGTTGGCTTTTCTGAATCAGCTGTTTTAGATTCTAAAAGTTTAATTCCTAAAGAAGTAATCCTGTAAATAATTTT
Source organism: Vipera berus (assembly GCF_964194415.1). Classification (NCBI taxonomy): domain Eukaryota; kingdom Metazoa; phylum Chordata; class Lepidosauria; order Squamata; family Viperidae; genus Vipera; species Vipera berus. The sequence goes on along the minus strand of NC_138206.1, from coordinate 43,570,031 downwards.
AATGTCCTCCTCTAGGGCAGCCTTTTTTATGACTCAAGGACTTCAACTCCCAGAATTCCTGAGCCAGCATGGCTCAGCTTGGAAACCTCTCCCTTTCCCCTCAGCATGGCTGGCTCAGGATTTCTGGGAGTTGAAGTCTACGAGTCATAAAAAAGAGCCAAGATTGCTAGCCCTGCAATAGGCTTAGGAAAACCAATAAGGGAGCTGGGTTGTTTGTTTGTTTTTTGTTTTTTTGTTTTAAAAAAAAGGTGGTGGAACGCCGTTCTGAGCGTTCGATGAGAAAAAAAAAGCCCTGCTTATAATATATGTAGGATGGATGGGAGGCTGCTTCATATTCAATTGCTTTTCTATTCATTTTAGTTTTTCCATACATCAATTAAATTCCATCCTGCAGACCTTTTCCCATGGAACATTTTTGGATAAAAAAACTACAAGCAGCCATGGAGGATGCAATATGAGGGCAAGATATGCTAGAGGGGAAAAAAGCAACTACTTATTTTCTCAAGTATCCAACAGTTTTACTAGGAAAACAAAAGCCTCTTTTGATGAAGTTTTTTTTTAAAAAAATGGAAGGCAGATTTTGCAACAGGATTTATTTAACAATTCTACTCTTAATTTTTTTGGGGGGATGTATTGAAACAAAAAAAAAATAAGAGATGTTATATTTAAATGTCACTAGGAAAAATATTTGTCCAAATATTTCTTAAAATATGGATTGAAATGGTTTGCAATATTTCTTGAGAAATGTTTGAAGAGCACACAGACACACACATATACAGAGACATACACAAATAGACAGCAGAATGGAATTATAGATAACATGAAAAAATGGGGTGGATGGAAAATTTTAAAATGTTTGTTGTCCCTAATTTGTCTCCCTCCAATATAATCTCCTATGAACTGGATTTACATTTTCTAACAATTTCTAATTTTCTTAGAAAATGTAAATTACTACCATAGTTACCTCTATTTTGCATTTCTCTGTTCTTATATAAAGCACTGTTTTGGAGGCTGACTTTAAATCATTCAGAACCACAGTTGGTGCAGCATGGTAGGATTTCAGACAATGTTGTTTGGCATGGAGAGGTCACTCCAGAGTACATTTCTCTTTCCCCTTTCACTCAGCATCTACATGAATGATGTGCAAGCTGAGGGTCTTGCTGCACTGACACTTTGCTTGACGAGCACCTAGCACTTATGTCCAGGAAGGCAAAGTTTTTCATGTGATGCATCCCTTGTAACTTTTCCTAAGTCAGGAGGTCCTTCAGACATCATTCCTACCCTAGCCACCATCTCTATATGGGGCTGCAGTAGTGCTAGCTGTTGTCATTATTATTTTACATTTATTATTATGTAGATTCTGGACAGCTTACAGATACAAAAGCATACAATTCCACAGAAATCCTGGTCTCAAACAATCATGACAATAACAAACCAGACCAGAAACCTACAACCCAAGGCCTCAGGCCAAAGCCAACTTATTCAGGGCTTATCAGAAGTTCAAAAGGGCTCTTGGGGATGCTGTTCCAGAGGGTAGGAGTTACAACAGAGAAGACATTTTTCTCCAGTTCTGTAAGATAACAATGTTTAACAGAAGAGATCTACAGTATATTCATTCTACTGAGTGGGCAGTTGGAGATAGGGAGTCCTTATACTCTGGGCCCTGGGGCTTTACCATGAACTGCCCATTGCTGTTCACATTGCTGTATTCTAGATGATCTTCAAGAGCAGCCCCATATACAGTGCATATATATATATATATATATATATATATATATATATATATATATATATATATATATATATATATACCCTTAACTGTAATGAATGTAGGCATTCCAAGTCCTCATATTATTATAATTGTATAAACCATGTGATGTGAACAGGTATGCCAGGTATACCCTTCCATTCATACGTCCTCATCACTTTATGTTAGTGAGGCAGCCTGTTATAAAGGTTAAAGGCACATGTAGAAACCAGGATACTTGTAGTTTTAGTCCCTTATATGCAAATACAACTGGGTGATCATACGCTAATCACTCTGTCACATCCATAAAAAACGGCAATGTCAAAGCTTTCCAAAATATTGCTAAGAAAATTTTATCTTACTGGGTCCAGGTAATAGCCTGGAATCAAGATTGCCCTGCCTGACCGTCATGTCCTTGCAGGTCCAGAAAATCTCCATGTCAATAAGACTAATGTTGCAATTAACTGTTCAGTTTTATTCTCCTCATATAGTCTTAGAGGTGATAGGTTTTAAAATTCCCAAATACATTTCTCAGATTTCCACAGGCAGAACTTTTAAGCAATTGGTATACTTGTCACATATGATATTTTCTTTCATTAGTCCATCAATCCTAGCAGCAAAAGAAGAGAGATGCTTATTTTTTAAGATTGAAGTCTCTTCTAGAGTATTTTCAGTTTGTGGGACTTCTTGAAGGAAATTAGAAAACTCTGACTTCTCTAAAACGTAAAGGTTCCCCCGCACATGCGTGCTAGTCGTTTCCGACTCTAGGGGCCGGTGCTCATCTCCGTTTCAAAGCCGAAGAGCCAGCGCTTGTCCGAGGACGTCTCCATGGTCATGTGGCCGGCATGACTAGATGCCAAAGGCACACGGAACGCTGTTACCTTCCCACCCTAGTGGTCCCTATTTTTCTACTTGCATTTTTACATGCTTTCGAACTGCTAGGTTGGCAGAAGCTGGGACGAGTAACAGGCGCTCACTCTGTTACGCGGCACTCGGGATTTGACCCGCCAAACTGCCGACCTTCTGATCGACAGGCTCAGCGTCCTAACCCACTGAGCCACCGCATCCCTTCTGACTTCTCTAGATATGTGTAATTTACTCTCATATCTGATTTCTAAAGGATTACTTACTAAGAGCTGCTCTTTATATTGAAAATTTCAAAGAATCTCCAAGTCCCAGAAAGAAGTTATGATATTGTGTTTTAGGTTTTTTTGTCTTAAGACTTGGAATTTGAAGAATTTCCATATGTTCCAAATTTAATTCACAACTGAGTTTCTATGATTACATTGTTGGCTGGTAATCCTTATGGACTGAAGTATCATAAGAAAAAAAAACATACTCCCTATCCTCAACCCCCAACCCAAGTAATGACCAAGTAATAACCATTTTCCAGACATGTTTTGAGAAAGCATTATAACATTAATATAGCGACAAAATAATTTATATGTCCTCAGTTATATATCTAAGAGGTGCACAAGAAAGAGGGTAAAAGGAAATTTATGAAGTTATTTAAGGAATGCAGTAATTGTGAATAGACAAAAGCTTCTTCTGAATTTTAATTAAAATTGTGCTCAATACATTAGCAGAAAATTAGTTCATAGACATACATGCACACACTAATACCAGTTCTATTTAAAATCAATTATTCATTTGGAGCAGCAGCAAGGAATAAGATGTCTATGAAAACCACTGTGTCTCACCATTTGTCCTTCCTAGCACATCTGGAGGGGAGTTGGTTAATGGCTCCAAGCAACTGTCTGAGAGGTATTTAGCTGAAGCACAGCTGCAGCAGAATAGCCCTGAGGTTTCAGGTCAAGAAAGCATGCAGCTACAGCCAGTCAGTGATGAGGAAGAGGAATTGCCTTCTGCACCTGATCCAAGAACACAGAGAAAAGGCAGGAGCAGAGAAGGTCAGCCAGATTACTCATGAGGAGAAAGCCTCACCATTCTTGATGGGCTGCACCAGAATCTGGCTATTTAGCACAGCAGAGAGATGGAAGTAATGTTGGGAACAATGTGATCATTTCCTAGCTGTGTTTTTTCTGGTTATTGTGATCCTTGCCTTGTTTTGGATTGATACCGTGCCTTGACTTAGATTGTGCCTTGTAAACTCTGGACTGTTCTTGCCTTCTGAACCCTCTTGTATTGTGGATTTAATTTTGCCTGGTGAGTTTATGTTGATTGGGAAACTTTCAAGTGCCTTGTGGACTTATTGGCCATTACTCTGAGGACTAGCATTAGTTTGCTTGTGGCTGGACTTAATTGGAAGAGTTCTGGGTTTTGGGTGAACGGAGTTGCAAGGGAATATTATTAAATGTGTATGAGTGGGACAGCACAGCCTGACCCACCTCTACATCTGAAGATGCACAGGACAACAGCTAACTCATGAATATAATTTGATTGACAATGTTACAAAAACACTAACAATGTTATTCAGCACACAGCTGAGATGGAAAAGCTATAATTTATCAGATATAGATGAATTACAACTGCTATAATCTCTGAAAGAGATTAGAAGCTTTAAACATTTGGTGAGCTATCTATTATCAGTCCTGCTTTACAAGAACGTTTTGGAACGGGGACAAAAATAAAGACTCTCTCAAGTATGTGTATCTACATACATATGTGGATATGTATGTGTCTAAAACTTCACATCTAACAAAATATTTTCATTCTTTTTTGAAAGTAACTAAACTAACATGGTTCTGGTTGCTACTTTTCACATCCATGAGAATCCATTACTTCAGTTTATTAAATTAGTTATTCATATTTAAATTTATATGATATTGTTGATTTTAGTATCTAAATGAAAACAAAATCAACACCTAATTTGATTCTTTTCTAGAATTCTCTAATATAATATCTAAGTCAGTATCACTGTAATAATATAATAGAAGAGTCAAGCTTCTGTTTCTCTATTTTTAGCTATGTAACTTTTAAGTTACTAATACTTTACAATAAAAATTTTCAAAGATGATCCTGCAACTTTGCTTTCAGATGCAAATCCTGACTAAAGTTATTGCTGTCACTTTCTCTTGAGGGTAAGGCATACTTTCCTTTACAGTTTATCTTGAGAGTATAACAGCTGGTGTTTAGGTCATTCATTTCTCTCAAAGGCTATGATTTATTCACTACTCTGTTACATAGCATTTGGTAACATCACAAGAAATGAAAACTTGAGATCCTCAGGAGTCAGACCAAATTCTATGCCACAAGAATTTTTAAGAGTTAACCCCCCAGGAAGGAAGATTTTGTTATGTGCAACTATGCATTCAGTATTATCCTAAGCTGCTCTCCTTCTAACATTCAGCCATAAAATATCCATTTAATCTCCACCTTTACCAGTAATTTGCAAGAAAATTTACCACCTTGGGCTGTATCGTTATTCTTATTCATTAAGCCCTCAAATGCACTTATTAGTATGCAAGGTTATGTTAGGCTAACCTTCAGAGTTCACAGTCTAAAAGGTTTAAGTACCCATATGAGCTCTCTTCAAGTGAAAAACACCTGATTGCTAAAATAACTGACTTTTAGACATGCATACACAGTCCTAGTCCTCCCATTACACTCCAAGAACCAAGATTAAATTATATTCTGAAAATGAAGAAAAACACAACTTTCCTGCTGAATTGAAGGCTGTCTTTGAATCACCAGAAAACTTTATCAGCATCTTATTTGCTGCTTCCCTGTCAACCCCAATCCTACTTTCCATTCTTAGTTGTAGCCAATGTCTTGTTTTGTCAGTAAGGTGATGAATAACAATCATCAATTATTTTACATTTGCATACCTAGTATTTACTATTGGATAGATTTATAAAAGCTGAAAATATTAAATATTTGTACAAATAAGGAAGTATTTATTTGTTTCACTTTGAAGTCCAGGATGAGATGGAGGCAATCTCGTGTTCCCATGACAACAACACAACAATAACAAAAGTTGCCAAGACGTATCTATACCAAAATAAGATGTAGTTGTGTAATGGCCCCAGCAATTTTCATTAATGGCAGAGGACATTTGAAGTGTCTGAAGCACCTATAGATAGAGAAAGAATAGGATCTCTTTCTTTTGATCTTTCTCAAAATGACTACATATACAATTTTCTTTTTGGCCTATAAATATTAGAGAAAACATGTTTTTCCCTCCACTCTTTTAACACAACTGTTCTATACCCAATATCTATGAATCAAGGTAGGAACAAAAGAATCAAATATACCCTCAGATAGAGACCCAAGTATGGAGCTGATTTTCTCAGTATAATTGAGTAATCATAGTCTGAATTTTGATCCATTTTGAATTTAATGCATAATTTGCCTAGGTGTGAAGTAATTCTGCCCAAACTGAAAATACTCTTGTTTTATATTGGGTGTGAAATGTGTTTATATTACAAGCTATAAGCCATGTTCACATCTTATCACACAGCTTTAAAATATGTTGTATTCTGGGTCAGAATACATATCTATTCTTCAGAATATTTATTTATTTTTTATTTTAATTCCATTTATATCCCACCCTTCTCCGAAGACTCAGGGCGGCTTACAAGCTTAGCAGTAGCCTTCATTCTATGTATATGCCTGCTTATTAGGGCTTTCACACACACCCCAAGCGGCATTATTACAAAGTCAGCTTAATTGCCCCCAACAATCTGGGTCCTTTACTCAACATGTTTCTTCATGGTACAGAATAGATGAGTGATCAACTGGTATCATACTTTCTGTTCTGTTATGACTTTGTACATAAAAGGATTAAAAAAAAGACCACTTCCTTTGGGATTGCATTACTTATTGCACACAGAATAGCTTCCAGTAGATCTGGATAGTTCTGTGCCTTTTTGATAGATAGATTGTTGCCTGTTGTTCATGTCTTTCTTTCCCTGTTTCTTCCTACCTTTTATTCCATTTTTTTACTTATCAATTTTTGATGTTTTCATATGTTTAATGAATAATTATCAGGTTATTTTTTTCTAGCTGAACTGAATAGTGTATGTGCTTGTCTGATAAGAACATAGGGATTGCCTGGAATAAGTAGTAGTAGAAATTGCCCACAGTAATTTTTCCAACACTTACAAACTTCAGCAACACATTTAAACATGTGCACCGTATTATTTGATACATGCTTCCAGAGATTTTTGAGCAGTGTTTTCAATCTTTTTTTAAAAAATATACATTTCTATTATCAGACAAGTATCAAGTCAAGTATGCAACAGCCGTGCTGTAATATCCAGCTCTTAAGAAGCCTAATTCAAAATACATCTTAGGCCATTCAAAGCCAGTGGATATTTTTGGAATTTAGAAAACTATTCCTTTGGTGGTTCTAGACAGTCACAAACCCATCATATATCTAAAGATAAACAAAGCACTAGGTTGCAGTGTCTCACTGTTTTATTGATAAGAATCCTGAAATCTTTGTGGGGCCCAGACAAACTGTTTACAATAAAGGATTTTTTATTTATTTAGCATATGGCACAATAAAGGATATCTCTTATTCATAGATTTGGGTTGGGTGGCATATATACATTATTTTAAACAGTTTGTCTGAGCCCCACATAGACTTCAGGAGTCTTATCAATAAAACAGTGAGACACCACATTCTAGTGCCTTGTTTACCTTTGAAAGCCTTGCTACTCTCTCATCGTTGATTTCTAGACTTAGAATATAGTGACATATCCTGTTGGTACTTACTGTCCATAGGACAAATTGGCAAGGCATTATTAGAGCATTGGCAGCAAGTGGATACAGAAATAACAAATCTTCACAATGCCATGATACAATTAGCATAACAACTTGGATAAGCAAGGAGCATTTTCACAGGTAGCTACATTGCTTTGCTTTCCTGTATGTCTGTTGGAGAAATCTGAAGGGACACTTTCCAACTCTGCTTATTTCTTATCTGCCAGACTTGTCTACTGACCTTGGCAATCTGCCAGGTTAATCTGCTAGTGAGTGATTTGGATAAGAAGGATGGTGTAAGGGATGTAGACCGTGGTCTCGGGAATAGGGAAGGAATGAGCAAATCCATTAAGAAGGCACTTGAGAAAATATCACTCAATCCTGAGAAAGAAGAATTCATGAAAGAAATTGAAAATAACCCTATTTTGACTTTGTTTGGATGTAAAATGGGGCAAAGAAGAACTTTGGCAAGTTTTCAAGCATCTGTTATTCTGCCTAACAACAATACAAAACATTCATGAGATCTCCTGCACTGCCTCTTTCTTGACCTTGCATATTTTGAAATGCTGTCATCTCCTTAAGGTTATGGTAACCAAACTGAGGAAAATATAAGGGATGAGGCCTCAGAAGCGTGAACAATAAAATCCCCCTTTAAAGAAAAAGAAACAGATCGCTTAGAATAGCTGTAGTCCTTAGAGTACATACAGATATTCTCATACATTGAAAATATATATCCTACCATGGGAAAGATCCAGTACTTGCAAATTCAATTATTACAGAAATAAGCAGACTGTGACAGACACATTAACTAGATGGTAACTTGCCTGCATTGTACAAAGTTGGAAAATATTGAGCATTTTCCAGAAAGTCTGGTAAGTGATACTAAATATGATTCAGTGATTGTGGTGCACTTTGACACTAACAGCATGAGAAATGCAGCTGGAGGATATGAAAGCTAAATTCAGGTTATTGTGTAGAATATTGAAATTTAGGACTACCAAGTAATTTTTTCAGGAATGCTAGCTACTCCACGTTCAGGGCCAATTAGACAGGTAGAGCTCTGTAGCTTTAATTCATGGCTGAGGTGGGGTTACCAGCAGAAGGGGTTAGATTTGGAAAGCACTGTGATACCTTTGGAATGACCTATAAAACTAAGAAAGGGAAGGTTGTATTTGAACCAGAAGGCACCAGACAGCTGTCATGTCCAGTCAAAAAAATGGCAGAGCAGTGATTTTGGAGTGATGGAAGTCAACAGATGATAGGATAATTTGGTTAATGAGCAGTCACCCTAGGGCATGACTATATATCTAAGAACAAATACAGTTAATCAAGAAAATTGCAAGGACAAAGGGTAAAGACACATCTCAAAGCCATATTTTTCTGATACTACTAAACTGTTCAGGCTGCTAAGGTCAAAAAAGGCAACAACGACAACAACAAAAATACCCTCCCAAAGGCCATATGTAAATTAGATGAATGTCTTCAATGGGGAATGTGATATCATTAAAATAAAATATTCCAAACTTAACCTATGCATTTAAGGGTTCTAATTGATAATAACTAGAAACAAAGTGAGGGTGATGACACATGCTTTAAATCACTAAAATGGGATTGAAAATAAAATTGCCAATGTAATAATGCTGTTATACAAAATTATGTCTAAAATACAGTTGGAATTCTATATAGCATTCTGTACTTTAATAATATAGAACTAGAAAATGAGCAAAAATGGGACAAGAAAAATATTAGTATTTAAACAACTTCTCCTCTGAAGTAACAAAACAAAACCTAGGAGTCTTTAGCTGTAAAAATAAGATCAGAGGGAGACATAATAAAATGATATACTTGTATTATATCTACTGTACATTCTTCTTAAGTATCCCAGTGGACCAATGTAGTGAGTAGCTAACAATGGGAGGAACCAGGATCTAAGCTTTAAACTGAATGTTCCAATATGGATAATTACAGTAGTGCAAAACTGCAGTCTTTTTCCTGCCCTTATTTTTTTAGAAATTATTGCCTCACTGTGCTGAAATCTTGAAAACTCCTACTCATTTCTATCCTTGTCCTGCTTATTCATTCCGGCGAAAGATGAAGAGGCTTGCTCTTTTTCAATAGGAAGGAGCTATGATTCTGGGTGAATTAAAATGGAGAATGCTCTCTGGCCATTAGGAATGATACCTCACTGGAGAGGGAGGGAAAGAGGGAGTACGCTTCTTGATCTCTCTCTCACTTTTTTAATCCCATTTATATCCCGCCCTTCTCCGAAGACTCAGGGCGGCTTACAATCTAAAGCACAAATCAATGTGCTTAGCAATAGCCTTCATTCTGTGTATATGCCTGCTTATTAGGGCTTTCCTAATTCTGACCCATCCACTGCGATAATCAAGTTCGCAGATGATACAACTGTGGTGGGTCTTATTACAGGTGGGGATGAGACAGCATATAGGGCAGAGGTACAAAAACTATCCATATGGTGTAGTAACAACAACTTGCACCTAAACATCGGCAAGACGAAACAGATGGTGTTAGACTTCTGGAGAAAAAAGGAGGAACCTGCCCCACTTTACATCGGGGAGGACTGTGTAGAGAGAGTTTCCTCCTTTAAATTTCTGGGAGTCTACCTCTGTGAAGATCTGACCTGGAAAGTTAACACAACCCAGGAGGCTAGAAAGGCCCAACAGAGGCTTCATTTTCTTAGGGTCTTGCGGAAGAACAGGGTAGAACAATGGCTAATGACCCTCTTTTACCGGTCTACTATAGAGAGCGTCCTCTCGTATGGTATTGTGGTTTGGTATGCTGGTCTGACAGCCGTGAACAGGAAAGTATTACAGAGTGTAGTGATCACAGCACAAGACATTGTGGGCTGTTCCCTGACACCACTGGATGACATCACCAGGGCTCGTTGCCTTGGAAGAGTGAGGAAGATTCTCAGGGATGACTCACACCCTGGACGGTATCTCTTTACTCTCCTACCATCCGGTAGGAGATATAGGAATATAGCCAGCCGTACCAACAGGCTGAAAAATAGCTTTTATCTGTGTGCTGTTAGGCTTTTAAATGGGACATAATCTCTGTGAACTTATGCAGAATTGACTTGGGAGGCCGGTGTGTGGTGTAGATGGTTCACTTGGTGTGGTAGGATGGAGGGTTTGTTGTCACTGTGTGTTGGGGGGAGAGAGCATGGGGGGAGGCTCAGCTAATCTCAATGTACACATGTTGTACTTTGACAATAAAGGTTTATTATTCTTTCGGCTCCCCCCAAGCAGCATTATTACAAAGTCAGCTTATTTCCCCCAACAATCTGGGTCCTCATTTTACGTACCTTGGAAGGATGGAAGGCTGAGTCAACCTTGAGCCTGGTGGGACTCGAACCTGCACTAATTGCAGGCAGCTGGTGTTACTTAAGGAGGCATTAGCCCACTGCTCCACCAAGGCTCTTTCTCTCTCCTATGGTGAACTATGGGACAAGTGGTATATTATAAAGATTTCTACTTTTGTAATACATTTTGTTATTTTGCAGTAATTTTTCCAATTCAATATCAGTAATTGATATGGGCTTAGTCCATGATGTCATTCTACATAATATTGACCTTATCCCATAGTACATCGTAGTACCATTTTTTTTAAAAAAATAATCCCATGAATTAAACATGGGAGCAGCTACAATAGTAAGTAAACAATAATTTTATTCACATCGAATTTCTCTGCCCAATTAGTGGTTGAACATTTTGTGTAATAAAGTAAAATGCAATTTGTGCTCCAAGTACTGCATACAATATATGGACATGCAATTATAAAATATCTAATTAGAAGAGATTTTTTTTAAAAAAATACTTAAACAGAACTCACATTATGACATAATATGTTTGGATTCCTGCTATACATTCACTCTTTACAAAAGTTATATTTTCATTTAAAATAATACAATTTCTATTCTCAGGTCTTTAACATTTCTGCTTCCATTATGTTTCTAGATACTGGAAACTCACCTCAGTAGAAAAAAACTATGTGCCCATTTCAGAACTGTATGTCTTTTTTGAATAGGTCATGCTCCTCTCCTAAATAAAAGGTAAAGTTTAGCCTTATTATTCATTTTGTGGTAATTTTTCAGGAGTTCTATATTCATTAAGATGACTTGGTGGATACGAATTTAGGAGAATATGGGATTTCTTCAGAAAACAGACACAATGAGGTCATGAGGGAACATTTCTTTTCTTATAAATATTGTGTACACCTTTTCATGCTGATTTGTGAGACATTTTATTAGCATAAACAGCTGTCTTCTTACCTCATTTCATCAGCAACAAATAGCATCATTTAAGGAAGCTGCCATAATAGATCCTTTTCTGATTCTTCACACTACTTCCCCGCCTTTTCCTGCAACTGATTTCTTTAACTCATGGGGAGGAGGAACAGTGTGAGCAAAGGAAAGATTAGATTATTTGTTGAACCCATCATGAATCTAGCAATGATGAGAACAACACTGGTCTTTGGTAATCTAAAAATTGAGGCATATAGAGATATTGGAAAATCTATATTTTGCTATGTTGTATTCATTTCAATAAAGTTCACCTTGATTTGTCAGGCACTGCTTTTTCACCTAGCCATCAAAGAGATTGTTAAGAGGAAGATGAGTGAAAAACAGCCATCCAATTAAACTACAAAATTCTGAAAAGGTCAAAATAGTACATGCTACTAGTGTGGTTCATAGAACAAATGAAGTATTTAAATGCCAACATTTCATCCTGTTTAAAAATGCCAGACAATGAAGCTTAAGAAATTTCATGCTACTGAAAGAGCAATGACAATTAAAATCTAGCTTAAATCTTGTTCTTTTCATTTTGTTCATAAATACAATCTTATGTCGGTCATTTCTGATAGAAAACCTTTTAAAAAATAAGAATCACACAATATCCCATATGAAAGATAATTCAAAATGTTAGTCGGTTCCTATTTGTGACAAAGTGTAGCTGAAATCCTTCACTTAAAAATCTTTTTTTCCATTATAGCAGTAGAAGAGAATATTTTGCAGGGGGCATACACTTCCAAAGGCAGCTCAATATGAGCAACATAGTATCCTTGATTTATGACTGTTTGCTTAACAACAGTTCAAAGTTATGACAGCTTCCAAAAAAAGTGATTTATGATCGGTCCTTGATGCAGCACCCACCCACCCCCATGGTCATGTTATTGCAAGTCAGTTTCAGATAAAAATGTGATATGGATTTTCATAGCAACCATGTGATTTGCTTAAAAATCATGTGACTCACATAACAACTACAGTAAAAACAGTTAAAAAATCAGGTCCAGTCATATGATGATTCCCTTTATCACCATCCTGAAATTCCAGTACCAATTGTGGTTGTAAATTAAAACTATTTGTAATGTTACCAGAACGAAAAGGGCTTTATTTATTTATTTGTTTATTGGAAATTTGGGTAAAGATGCCAATTCTAGTATAATTTAAAATATAAATATATAGTTGTGTATTCTTAAAGTTTCATAATTTGTCTTTCTTCTTTGAAAAAGACAATACCTGATTGCTATTGTTAGGCAAAATATGATAGTATGACCATAAGAGTTACTATTTTGAGGACCAATCTATTGGCCACTGATTTCAATACTTTTCTTCCTTCCCCTTCTTGCCCGTACATTTTTAGGATGCATATGTATATCATATTTTGCCTAACAATAGCAATCAAGTATTGTCTTCTTCAAAGAAGAGAGACAAATCATGAAATTTTAAGAATACACAATTATATATTTATATTTTAATTATACTAGAATTGGCATCTTTACCCAAATTTCCAATAAACAAATAAATAAATAAAGCCCTTTTTTGTGGCAACATTACAAATAGTCTTAATTTATGACCACAATTATATGTGTATGTATTTATATGTGTATGTATGTATGTAGGTAGATAAAGACAGAGAAAGAGAGAGAGAGAGAGAGAGAGAGACAGAGAGACAGAGACAGAGACAGAGACAGAGAGACAGAGAGAGAAAGAGAGAGAACATATGGCACAAGAATAGTTTCACAGAGACCAAAAACCAAAAAAATCAAGAATAGAGACAGAGGCTCTTCTTCAACCTCAAGTACAAATAGTTCTTGACTTTCGACCACAATTGAGTCCGAAATTTCTGTTGTTAAGTGAGACAATTGTTAAGTGAGTTTTACCCCATTTTACAACCTTTCTTGGCAATAATAATAATAATACAGTAATAATAATAATAATAATAATAATAATAATAATAATAATAATAATAATAATAATAATAATAAAGTTGGAAGGGACCTTGGAGATCATCTAGTCCACCCCCTGCTCAGGCAGGAAACCCTATACCATTTCAGACAAATGGCTGTCCAGTCTCTTCTTAAAAACTTCCGGTGTTGGAGCTTTAACGGCTTCTGGAGGCAGGTTGTTCCACTGGTTAATTGTTCTAACTGTCAGGAAGTTTCTCCTTAGTTCTAGGTTACTTCTGTCCTTGATTAGTTTCCATCCATTGCTTCTTATCCTGCCTTTGGGCGCTTTGGAGAATAGCTTGACTCCCTCATCTTTGTGGCAGCCCCTGATATATTGGAACACTGTTATCATGTCCCCCCTCATCCTTCTCTTCGTTAAACAAGTTGTTAAGTGAATCACTGCACTTGTTAAGTTAGTAACATGGTTGTTAACTGAATTGAATTTCCCATTGACTTTGATGGTCAAATTGTTGCAAAAGGCAATCACAGCATCCTGGGATATTGCAACTGTCATAAATATGAGTCAGCTATCAAGCATCTGACCATGGGGATGCAATAATGGTCATAAGTATGAAAAATGGTCATAAGTCACTTTTTGATGTGTTGTTGTAACTTTGAATGGTCACTAAATGAACTATTGTAAGTTCATATGAATTGCCTTGATTTACTCTAGATCTAAAATTTATATTTCCACAATGCACAACACTAATCTGACTGAACTTCTACTCAGAAGTATGATTTTTGTATTCTATTGTGATTAATAGTTTAAGTATGAATTACTTGTTTAGGACATCAAGTTTTGGTGATCACTGCTGCTTGTTTCTATTGCCTATTACATTTTCATTCTTAAGAGTCTAAATTGCATATCTTCATATAAAAACTTTAATGTTTCCTATAGTTCACTATTTTTACACCATTAGTTGTATCACAGAAGACGAATAAAGAATAATCCGACTTGCAAGATTTTGTTACTAGTATTCATCTCAACCAAAGTAGTTGTAGACTTCTATGGAATTTATCTTGGTCTGGTCTACATTGTGGGCTGACATAATATGTGTATATGTGTATGGGGATGCACAATAAATTAATAAGAATAAGCCTTTCCACAGAAGCATGATTTCCCAGTTTTCCATTCTCTAACCTTGTAAGTATACAAAAAAGTTATTTATTGCATTCCTTTATTGGAACATTTTGATTATGGCATTGTTGTTGCTTCTTAACTTACTGCATGTATCCTGGAAATGAAGAAGTGACAATGTAAGTTTTATAGATCATTGCTATCTATATTTGTTGAGAAGGAAATCTCAGTGAGTCTGAAGTCATATACTTTCTGATGGAAGTACTGAATTGCATCTTTCATCTTCCTTTAATGCATGTTTAAGAATTATTAACTTTCCTATCATTCTAAATTATTCCAGTAAAATAACCTTAGGACATTTTCACAAATGACAGCAGGAACAATTTTTGGTCTCTGAAGAATAATTTTTGAATGCTTTAATAAGCTACAGAAAAAGGATTACAGGCATATCAAAAGAGCAATTGTTCTTGAAACTATTCTTAGTTTTTCTTTGCTAAAACTTTAATACTAATGCTTGAAAATTCATATTATTCTCAACCAGTGACCCCCCGTCTCCCCAGCAAATGATACCTAAGCCTTCATTTATTCTCTCTCAAATTATTCAGTTTCTCTGATTTTTTTATTGTTCTGAGGGTTGAAATTATTATATTATAACAATATGTTATTTGACTATTACATATTTGGTTATTACATATTACATATTTGATCCATAGTACACCTGTTTGAAAACTGGTTTCCCTGCACATAATGTGGCTCAGAACTATTTCACACTATAGAAACTACTTGAAGCAACATTTTGATCTCATTCAAAATGAGATTTGTTTTCCTATTACACATGAAGATATTACAAATGCTGTCATAGATTAACTACACAATATGTTTGTGTGTATGTGCATAACAGATCAAATTGTGCCGATAGTTTCAATATCTGTGATCCTATTAGAACATAGAAACTACCTTGTAATATGACTGATTGTTTCCTGCATATTTTCAAGAAGCTGCTTAGAAAAGGAATTCTGTGTCTCCCTCATTTTTTTGAACTTGGAAAACATAAACATAATATACCAAACATCCCTAAAACTAGGGATTAAAGTAAGTAAAGTAAAGTAAAGTAAAGTAAAGTAAAGTAAAGTAAAGTAAAGGAAAGGAAAGGAAAGGAAAGGAAAGGAAAGGAAAGGAAAGGAAAGGAAAGGAAAGGAAAGGAAAGGAAAGGTTAAAAGAAATATTAAAGCACTCTGGCAGACTTGCAAAAAAGCTAAATAATGTTTGATTGAAGTACATATATTAATTTAAAAAATTGAAATTTATTATATCATTTTATTTTTACTTTATTTCTATTTTTCCCATTCCTCAACAGGTTATTGGACAAAAATCATATGTTACATTATTTTTATACACAATGAAAGCAACAAGTCTCCTTTGCTCATTAGAGAAAAGAGATGGCAAAATTTAATACTAATTGGAAATCTTCTGGGGATTTTTGCAAGAAATGAAGGGGTGTCAAATTATGACATATGATTCAGTGGCTATTTTTTTTTATTGTCTGGAAAAATAGAAGCTATAGTTTAATGCTAAATTAAGAGCTGAATTTAAGTTTTAACTATACCTTCTGTAAAATAAGTCAGAAGTTACTTTATTTTCTTTTTGCATTTTTGTTTCTTTCTATAATTGTTTCTTTCTGCCAACAGCAGATTAGTTTACACGTATTGTTCCCCAGATGTGGAACTGATAACTGTCATATGTAGGCCTTTTTATTTGCCTAGAGCAGGGGTGTCAAACTCAATTTCATTGAGGGCCGCATCAGCATTGCGGTTGCCCTCAGGGGGCCAGGTGGGTATGGCCAGGGTGGGCGTGGCCTACTGAGTGGGCGTGGGTAGAGTGTGTATGGCCTACTGGGTGGGCGTGGCCAGCTCTACATCATTTGCATCAAGGGTGTCTATGGGGGCCTGGGCAGGAGTGGGACAGATCTGAGGGTCTCTGGCAGAAGGAGGGTCTCTGGCCCAGGGCCAAGGCAATAGGGTCCATTCCCTCACTGTTTCCAGGATGGCTTCGCGGGCCACATGAAACCACTTCGTGGGCCACATCCGGCCCCCGGGCCTTGTGTTTGACATGTCTGGCCTAGAGAAATTACTGTGGTAATTATTACAGCTGTTTATATTCCACCTGATGCCAATGTCAGCACGGCACTTTCCAAGCTGTATGACATCATCACCAGGTAGCAGCAAACTCACCCAGAGGGTGCTCTTGTCATGGCTGGGGACTTCAATCAAGCTTGTCTGAAGACAGTTGTTCCCAAGTTTGTCCAGTATGTGCAAGTTCCCACCAGAGGGAAGAACACTTTAGACCACATGTACTCTAATCTGAAACAGGCATACAGAGCATTCCCTCTCCCCACCTGGGTACATCCAACCATCTTTTACTCCTGTTGTGCCCAAAGTATGTCCCTCTCAGGAAAAGAACTCAGGCAGTCACGAAAAGGGTCAAAACCTGGCCAGTGGGTGCTCTCGGTCAGTTGCAGGACTGCTTTGAAACCACTGACTGGATTGTATTCGAAGATCAAGACCTGAATGCATACAGAGATGCTGTACTCTCTTATATTAGAACATGCACTGATAGTGTAACAACAGAAAAGTGCATTAGAATTTATGGGAATTGCAAACCCTGGATGACTGCAGAGATACAAACACTCCTGAGAGCCCGGGATTCTGCCTTTAAGGCAGGAGACAGGGACACATACAGAGAGGCAAAGGCAAATCTCAGAAGAGGCATTAGGATGGCAAAACAGCAATACAAACACAAGGTGGAGAACCACCTAGCAGACAACAATCCGAGGCAAGTGTGGCAGAGACTGCCGCACTTAACCAACCACAAGGGTAGTACAAGGATCATGGTTAACACCGATGCCCCGTTGGCTGAGGAGCTGTATATCTTCTTCGCTCGCTACGAAGTAAAAAGAACAGACCCCGTAGCCTCTGCTGGCCGGCCTTCTGAATTTCAGCAACTCACCCTATCTGAAGACCAAGTGAGAACTGTATTGAAGGCTGTGAATACCAGCAAAGCCGCAGGCCCAGATGAGGTGCTGGGGATAGTGGTTAAGAACTGTGCCGACCAATTAGCAGGGGTTCTGACAAGGATTTTTAACATCTCCTTGCGAACGGCATGTGTACCATCGTGCTTGAAAGCAGCTACCATTGTCTCTGTCCCCAAGAAAACTGCAGTTGAGTGCCTGAAAGACTACAGACCTGTTGCATTAATGTCTCTAGTCATGAAATGCTTCGAAAGATTGGTTCTCCAACATCTCAGGACATGCCTCCCACTGGATTTCGATAAACATCAATTTGCCTACAGGAGGAACAGGTCAACAGATGATGCCATAGCTACTGCTTTACACTCTGTAGCAAGTCATCTTGAGAAACCTGGAAGCTATGTCAAAAAGCTATGCTTTTTGTTGATTATAGCTCGGCTTTCAACACCATTTTGCCGAGCATTCTCATTGAGAAGCTGACTGACTTGAAATTTTCCCCCTCCATCTGCGATTAGATTCAAGACTTTCTCAGGGACCAGTTACAAACAATGAGGGTCGGGTCTGCTTTGTCCACCCCCCTGAAGCTTTGCACCAGCTTGCCACAGAGCTGTGTGCTTAGCTCCTATCTGTTCTCTTTGTACACATATGACTGTGTATCATCTGACCCATCTACTGCAATAATTAAGTTCGCAGATGATACTACCATGGTGGGTCTTATTACAGGTGGGGATGAGACAGCATACAGGGCAGAGGTACAAAAACTATCCATATGGTGTAGTAACAACAGCTTGCACCTGAACATCGGCAAGACAAAAGAGATGGTGCTAGACGTCTGGAAGAAAAAGGAGGAACCTGACTCACTTTACATCAGGGAGGACTGTGTGGAGAGAGTTTCCTCCTTTAAATTTCTGGGAGTCTACCTCTGCGAAGATCTTACCTGGAAAGTTAATACAACCCAGGTGGCCAGAAAGGACCAACAGAGACTTCACTTTCTCAGGGTCTTGTGGAAGAACAGGGTAGAACAACAGCTAATGACCCTCTTTTACCGGTCTACTATAGAAAGCGTCCTCTCGTACTGTATTGTGTTTTGGTATGCTGGTCTGACAGCCGCAGATAGGAAAGCATTATAGAGGGTGGTGAGCACAGCACAAGACATTGTGGGCTGTCCCCTGACACCACTGGATGACATCGCCAGGGCTCGCTGCCTTGGAAGAGTGAGGAAAATTCTCAGGGATGACTCACACCCTGGACGGTATCTCTTTACTCTCCTACCATCGGGTAGGAGATATAGGAGTATAGCCAGCTGTACCAACAGGCTGAAGAACAACTTTTATCCATGGGCTGTTAGGCTTTTGAACAGGATATAATTTTATAAACTTTATGCATGATTGACTTGCGAGGCCGGTGTGTTGTGCAATTAGCTCACATGGTGTAATAAGATGGAGGGTTTGTGTCACTGTAAGTTGGGGGTGGGGGTACGAAGGGAGGCTCAGCCAATCTCAATGTATAAATGGTTGTACTTTGACAATAAAGGTTCATTCATTCTCTATGTCTCCTTTTTCATTTATATTTCTCCTTGACCATTTGTTTTTGCTAGTTTTTATCTTTGGTTTTTTAAAAAAAATATTAAAGTTACATTTTAAAAAAGATTTTTCAAATAAGGAATTCTCAGAACTCATGTTGATACTGATATAACAGATTCAGAAACACAACAAAAATAGCCAATTTAAAATAAAATTAAAGATATATAATAAATATATCCATCAATAACTATGCAAATCACTTTCATGTTTAGTTAATCTTCCAGATTGGAATTAGGAATTTTATATTGTTTCAGAAAGGGGAAAAAATAACCTACTAATATATCAGTTCTTGCAAAGCTGTAGTAATGATTTCAGTGAGGAAAAAAAAAATCAGTGAACAAAATTTTGATTAGTCTTCTCCAGTTTGACATCCTCTAGTTACATTGAAAAACACCTGCTATCATCAGGCATGTTAGCCTGCTCTTAATATCTTCAGGGAAATGCTGCCACCATCCATCTTATATCCAAAGCTTCATATAGTTAATGGAAAGTCTGAAGGGATTTTCTGAAAAGAATTCAAGTGTAATCTTCTCTTAATTCAAAATACTTGTTGAGCAGAAACCTAAATAGATTCTAAACTTATATAAAATAGTATTCATATTTGAATTTGTTGATATTAAGGATATGGCATCTACAGATCCCTACTACTTTTGTCAAACATTATGTTGTAAGCTCTACCATTTTTGGAGATGCATGTTATATCATAACGTACATCTACAAACTTTAGGGTTTGTATCCTATAGTTTGATGCTGAAACACTATTTAATTAGACTGGAGCTGTTTGACCCACTCCTCTCTACCCATCCCTACTCCTTTCAGACCCTGATGATTAGGAACAATATCATTTCCTGTAGCTGAAAAAGATGCTGTTGCAAGCAAAATAATCATCCCTGAAATTCATATTATAAACATAAAATGGCAGAGAGTATGCATATTTAGGAATCTATGTTGGCTTCTTTACTTTCTATGTATCCTTCAGTCACAATCCTAAACTATAAATCCTACTACTTCTTCCCTTGGATTACTTTTGAAAATTTATCTGTTTGTTTCAGTCAATATAGTCTTCTCAAAGAGTAAAAGTGTTATTTGAAAATACTGTACTGTGAAATAACTGAACAAAGGATAGAACTATGGCTTTAGCAATCTAATCATATATCTAAACTATCCTGATCAGAACCACAATCTTGTACTGTTGACAATAAGAATTTCATTTTTCAGAGAGTAACCATTTGTAAGCAGAGACAGATAGTCAGGAAATACAGAAAAAATAAGATCTGTAAGAGAATCAATAAAAGGATATTCATACTGTAGAATACCAGATGGATTAGTCTTATAAAAGTGGTAAGAGTTTTTTGTACTGTAAAAAAGAAGGAGAAAAATACATATTTGTAATTGCATGAGAAAAATACTCATTAAAACCTAACAATAATGAAAAATTCAGGGATTAAGACAAATTTATTAACATCCTATAGTATATCAGAAACATATAAGTCCTAAAAATTGATCATTGTTTCCTAGATTTAGAAGCATAGAGTTTGTTAATGCTTTTTACAGGAAACAGAATGCCATGGTGAAGTATGTTTAGAAATTTTTCTACCTATGAGACCAGCTAACCACAGTAGAGCTAGAAAAAAAATACTTAAATCTGTAGCTTGGATGAGAGGAAAATCTGAAAAGGCCAGGATATATGAACACTGGGATGGAGAAACTGATGCTGAATGTTGATTTGAGGAAAAAATCATCTTCAAAAGGCTTTCACTCAGAGAAGTAATCAGCAATGAATGTTGATGGTGTGGCTTCATGTATTGTTTTCAAGAAATCATGGGAAATGGTGAAGTGCCAAAATGATGAAGGGAAGTGTTGTCATCATCCTCAATCTGGGAGTGAATGGGTGGGAAAAATCTGTTCTTATCTTGTTGAAGATTCTTGGCAGAAAGTCCCAAGCTATCAGTCTGTGAGCATCTTGAAATTAAGGCTGTGATTAGAAGTCAGTATGGATTTGTCAAGAAAAAGACTTGTCAAATGAATTGTAAGAATCTGCAAAATGAATGAAATATTTCCTGATGTCAGAAAAGCATTTGACAGAGTATCTCATTACACTCTAATCACCAAAATAGTTAAATGAGGTCTGGATGGTCTGAGACTTAAGTGGATACCAAAAGAATGTTCATCATCTGGAATGAAAAAACAGTGGTATTCTATAAGATTCAGTCTGGAGCCTACTATTATCCAACATTTTTAATGGCTTGGATAAAGACATGGATACAGATGATACACAGTTGGATGTGGGAGCTGATATTCTAGGGAATAGAAAGGAAAACATTTTGAAAGGTTTCATTTTGAAAACAACTGGGTTACAAAACACACACACAACCATAATGCAAAGTCCTTGATTCAAGAAAAAAAAATCAAATCACAGATATGGAACAGAAAGTCCTTATTTTAGCACTAGTACTTTTGAAAAATAATCTTGGGATAGCAACTGCTTCATAGTATCATAAATATTAAATTGGTGGCACAATAAGATTAGGATCATTTAGGGGTGCAGCAAAAAAAATATGTACTATCATAATATTAATGTTGTATTGTTAAACCGCTACTTTATAGTATTATATTTCCAAGTATTTTACACTGGTCATAATGGTTCTGAGTTATTGTGTCCTGTTTTATATATCACATTATTTGAAAATTTAGACAAAGTGAAGCAGGCTTCAAAAAGATTAACAAAAGAAATCAAGAGGCAAGAAAACTTATGAAGATAAATCAAAGGACCTAGAAATGTTTAGCCTTTGGAAATAGGGATTGACATGGGTTATAGTGATAAGCCAAAAGA
This sequence comes from Vipera berus, assembly GCF_964194415.1. NCBI lineage: Eukaryota > Metazoa > Chordata > Lepidosauria > Squamata > Viperidae > Vipera > Vipera berus. The sequence goes on along the minus strand of NC_138206.1, from coordinate 43,547,849 downwards.
ATATCTAAAAGAATGTCATACGGAGATAGCAAAGTTGTATTGTCTATCAGTCCAGAGTGCAGTCTAACAAATAATGTATATTAGCTATATAAAAAAATATTCTGACTGAAAGTTAAGAAAACATTCTAATGGAGCAAGTTAATAATTGAACCAGTCACTCAAAGACAGGGTAAACTATCTTCTTTGGGTTGGTTAAAATAGAGGCTGGGACAGCCATTTATTGCAAATATCTGCATGGAAGAACAGTTTGATCATTCTAAATGGCCCTTACAGCTCTATACATTTATGAGCATAAAGAGCTGGTTCTGCTATGTCAACTCCATTATGAGCACAAAGAAGATATACCTTCAAGTAGTTTGAACAGAATCTAAACAGTTAAATACAGTGGTTTTTTTTCTAAAAAAAAAAGGTGCCGGAACTCTCATCTTGGCTGGTGCAGGAGGCGGGGGGGTTGGTGGGTGGGTGACGCTGCTGCGGTCACAGGTGTGAGGGGTGTTGGCGGCGGGCTCCACCCCCAGGGCCAGAGCTGGTGTGGCTGATGCTGTGGAAGCAGCAGAGCCCACTCCATATGGCGGGGCTGTGCGGGGTAGGCAGTCGAGGCGGTGCGGGCCAGGCTATGCAGGGTGGCCACTTAGGCGCACAGGGCGAGGCGACGGTGGTGCAGGTCCAGCACCAGGTAGGCCACAAGCCTGGCTGACACAGGTGAGCACAAGGAAGGAGTGCACATGGACTCCGCAGAACCCACCTCCACTTCTTGTCCTCTCTTACTTACCTAGTTGAGATGGTGTAGTTGGGCAGCAGGGAGGGATGCAAAGTTCCTGCCTACTCGCTTTCGCTGCAGACAACTAGCTGGTGCAACGTTTGCCAGCCAGGTCTTTTGGCACGCTCAGCAGCAATTCCAATAAGCTTTCAAAAGCCAATAGAGGGAATAGCATAGCTTGTGCAAAAGCTTTTTTGGTTTTTGTGTGTGTGCAAAAAAAGGTGCCGGAACGCCATTCTGAGTGTTGTATGAGAAAAAAAGCCCTGCTTTTATGTTTTAATCTTATGATTTTAAAAATATTTTTTTCTATTGTAAGTTTCCCCAAACCTCGCCATGTGGATTGTATACAAATATTATATAATTGATAAATAAAGGTAGAACATATGTTAAATATACATCAAATGAGAATATGCTTCCCTACAAAGTCAATTATTGCTCAATGACAGACCAAGGAGTTAACTCGGAAAGGCAAGAGGAAAATTTAGAAGAGATCTGTACAACTTGTAGAAGGGAAAAGCCCACACTGATAAATTAAAAATCTGGTCTGCAAAGGAATGCTGGTGGGCTAATCAATGATTTGGTGATTAGAGGAGCATCTACAGTGTTGGAGCTCGTGGTCATGGTAAGCCATGGAGGCACTAGGCAACATGACCTTCAGGGCAGTGGTAGTGATTTTATTACTTTAAAAAAAGAAAAGTCTGTGCTCTGTCCAAGGGTGCTTGGTAGGCTGCATGTACAGGCCTGGTGTAGAATTTATTTTGGAGCATTCAACTATCTAGAGCAGGCATGTCAAACTCATTTTGTTTGAGGCAACTTCTTATAAAAGAATTGCCATTAATTCGTTTTAATAAAATAATTTAAATCAATTTTTCACTTGATTTCAAATTAAATGAATTATATTGGTTGACAATGAGATTTTTTTTAGTACAATTGCCAAATGCAATAAACTGGTTTTAGGTATATGTTACTGGAAGGAAAAAGCAATTGCTGCTGTGTTACTGATTCCAGAGAAGCATTTACATGTATGCAGGTATCCTTAGGGTGCAATAGTTATGGATGAGAAATATTGGTTGCAAAGTTGGCATTTCTGGATGTAATGCAGATATTTTGGACTTATTTTTGTTTCTTTGCATGTTTGATATTTTTAAAAAGGCATATGCTACTGACTACGCTTATGCACATATGTAACCTCTTTTGCTAGGATACATGATCACTGCTTGTCCAAAATTTTAATATACAGATAATACCACCAGAAATTATTTTATTTAATAAATGTTGTTATTGATGTTAAGCTCACCAGGGAAAAGATCATATATTGTTATGTATATACTAGGTTAATTATTTAAAGACTGAAGTGCAACATAACTAGATTCTAAATAATCTATTTTTCAAAACACACAACAGTCCAAACAGTAAAAGTAAAGTCCAAATTAAGAATATTTCATTCTTAAGAATTGTTTAGATTCAAAATAGTTTTCAAGAGTGTACAAAAGATACTATTTTTTTCTAGAATGAGCTAAATTAGACAGATTACATTGAGAAAAATGTTTCTCATTTCTTTCCTGTTACCTTTGATTTCATGGCAGAGATGTTAACATAAGAAATAGATTATTTTGTTATCTAATTTTACCTTCCAAAAGACAAAAGCAGATGAAAAATGTGAGGTTCTTTCCTGTTGGCTTTTTTGAATTAGCTGTTTTAGATTCTAAAAGTTTAGTTCCTAAAGAAGTAATCCTGTAAATAATTTTTATGTCCTCCTCTAGTGCAGGCTCTTTTATGACTCAAGGACTTCAACTCCCAGAATTCCTGAGCCAGTATGGCTCAGCTTGGAAACCTCTCCCTTTCCCCTCAGCATGGCTGGCTCAGGATTTCTGGGAGTTGAAGTCCACAAGTCATAAAAAAGGGCCAAGATTCCCTAGCCCTGCAATAGGCTTAGGAAAGCCAGTAAGGGAGCTGTGTTTTGTTTTTGTTTTTGAAGAAAAAAAAAGGTGCCAGAACGCCGTTCTGAGCATTCTATGAGAAAAAAAGCCCTGGTTAAATATAGGTGTATTAACCAAAATGAAAAACATGATTCATTTAAGCAAAAATTTTTAAAAATCTGCTTTGAAACTAAAGTAAAACATTTATTTCTTCATTTTATTTATTTATTCTTTCATTCTAGCTACATAAACTACATTCATTTTAATACTTACTATTTCTGTCACATATTTAATAATAACACAGATTACTGAACATATTTCAAACTCAAGTATTTCAAATGATAAAGACATACAAAATTATTTTTACAACTGTGTAAAAAAATAGTTCAGAAAAAGTATTTAGGTATTGATCCTGCTGATATTAATATAACTTTAAGAATGTGAACAATCCAATTAAAAGCACAAATGAGATATGGACTACAAAGGTTGAAATTGCTTTGTCTACTGTTCAAAAATAAGTTATTCCATTCAAATAGAAAGATAACATGAACTTCTAAATCAAGTAACTGGTGTTTCTGAGCAACACAGGAGAGTGATTCTACCATTTTACATCAACCAACTAATAAGATGTGCTATTTAAGGCAGATAATTTCCACTTGAGTGTTTCATATGCTAGGCTGTGCTGCTTCGGATGTGTAAAGAAAAGTGTCAAGCCACGGTATGTCACCTCCACTGATGAACATATATATGTACACACACATAAACACATATACACACATATATGTATACATGCACATTTTACTTTTTTCATTGTTGAATTTAATGCTTTTTGTTATTATAATGCTTTAGTTGTTTTAAATTTATTTGGTCAGTCATGATATTTTTTCACTTCTATATTCTGCGTAAGAAAAAGAAGTAATCTATTAGTTTTTGTTTGCACTGTTGTTTTTTACACTGTAATATTTCATGGATGTCAAAGCAATATGTATGTGTGTGTGTTTGTGTGTGTGTGTGTGTGTGTGTGTTCTTTTTCACTTTTCTTTCATCGAAATGTCTGATGAAGCAGACTAAATTGAGTGACTAAAGAACTTGGCAACGTTTATTTAGTCACAGGCAAAAGGATGATAAAGCGAATAATATAAAACCTTTTTCAGTTTTATCCATGTGTAAGAATATCTGTATAAGCAGATTAAATTAAGTGACTTAAGAATCTGCTCACCCACCAATACATTTATGATGAATATATAGAATATATATGAGAGAAAGAAGCATAGTTCATTAAAAAAATTCAGTGCATTCATAGTCCCTCTTTTTCCTTACACAGAAGTCTGGCATATTCCCTTCCTGCCCATTTCAGTCTTAATTATAAGAGGACAGAAAGCTGTTTTGCAACCTAATAAAAGTGCAGTTACGCCATAGTTTAATGGCTCCATTGTGGCATATCTCCAGCAAGAAGCAAAATACATACAGGAGAGTACTCGTGTTGTGATGGAACAAGTCCTGAAGAAGGTGAAACAAAAAACTTAATAACCGATTCACATACGCTGCACTGAACTTTCCATGCCTATGCTTAGTCACCATGCCCATACATTTTATATTCCACCAGAACAGACTACAGATGATTTCACAGATTCTCCATCACAGTGTAACAATTATTCTGAATTTGTTCTCCTGTTCTCCTTTGTGGTTAAAAAATAGTACCTTTCCATCTACTAAATGCAACAATGAAAGCAAGGCTGAAGCAGGCTGGGAAAATGTGTCAAGTGTAGGGTATTTTCTCCTTTGACAAGATGTATTTATTGTTTCAAAATAGACAGAAATTGTAAAGATGTATGTGCAAAATGGGAAGAGCTTAGTAATTGTAACTTGTCACAAATTACATCTGTGTGAATTCAAAAGAGCTAACATGACAACAGAGGAAAGAGTAGACTAGCCCTTTTTTCTCTTTCTCTTGATGCTAAAACTTTAAAAATTCAATAAATTTAGGATCTATTTGCATGCTTAAATAAATTTATCACTTTAATGAGGATACTTTCACTTATCCTGGCTGCACTAAATTAAACTTTGCTTTAATTCCACCTTAAAAAAATGATTTACCATTAAAATATAATGCCATTTCATGAGGTCAACAATACTACCCAGGAATATAATTTTGTTACAGCATGAAACTTTACTTTAAAACAGTAATATAGGATAGCTACCTTTGGTTAGGAAAACAGCATTCTTTAAAGTATAATTGTAATGTATTACTTATTCTGTCACTTATTTGTCATTTGTAGCACCCTACAAATTTATAACTATTTATTGTTTTATTGGTATATTTACTTACTTTCAGTCCTAGCGAGGTCTGAAAATGAGGCGCATGGAAATGAGTCAATTTTCTCCTTGTAATTTGGATATAAAATCACAATATTGTAATGCAATTATGTACATATTTACTCAAATGGAACCTCATTATGTTCAATGAGATTTGGTAACCTATGTGTGCATGTGTGCATGGGTTTGCTGTCTTAATGTATTAGGTCTTGAAATTCACCTAACTCAAGAAACCAATTATATATTATTTAGAATACATGAATATTCCTTAGCTCCATCTAATATCTGTCTACCCTATCACCAATCTTTGGTGACCTGAACCTTATATTCTAGGTATTCTTAGCTACATTTGAACATTTAATGCACCAGCAATATAGACAGTCTTGTGATCTGAAATCAGTGAACATATATGTAAATCTCAATTATACATGTTAAATTCTATTGACATTAATGTACTTTTATTGTAAGTTACACAATCAGTGTTTATAAGAGAACCTTAGTATTACATGTGCAGGAAAAAAAGATATTGTTTGAAAAAAAAGGATTTCTTATGTACTCAGATTTTATTATGTGGGAATATCTTTAAATATGGAAAGGTTAGAAATTCAGAACATTTATATGTGTGTTTTGGTTTGATTTTCATTTGTAATGGGTCACTTCACTTAAAGTTTTTATATATTATATATGGACAGAAGTTGTCTTTATGGTGATTCAGACTGCCACATCAGGACTGAATTTAAACCAGGGCCTTTTAAAAATAAAAAAAAGGCAACACTCTCCCATATTACTGTCAAGCAAACTACATGAGAATCAATTGAGAGGAATATTAACTGTTTTTCTACAGAGTTTTATACTTTAGGGGAAAACTAGAAAAATTATAAATCATAACATTTTAATGTCTCCAACAGACTTAAATGTAAGCTAATCCAGTGTAGTAATGTAACTAACTGTAACTGTAACTATAACAACTTTAACAATTTTAACAACTATAACCACTATAACTAAAAACTATAACTATACAGTAGTATAATGTGCGTATACACACACAAACATACTGAGAGAGAGAGAGAGAGAGAGAGAGAGAGAGAGAGAGAGAGAGAGAGAGAGAGAGAGAGAGAGAGAGAGAGAGAGAGAGAGAGAGAGAGAGATCTAGTGTAATATGTATTACAGTAGATATATTGTTCCAAGAAATAGAGAGAGAGAGAGAGAGAGAGAGAGAGAGAGAGAGAGAGAGAGAGAGAGAGAGAGAGAGAGAGAGAGAGAGAGAGAGAGAGAGAGAGAGATCTAGTGTAATATGTATTACAGTAGATATATTGTTCCAAGAAATAGAGAGGCAGAAGATTGAGATGCATCCGTTTTTATACTGAAGAAGTTCAAATAAATAATAAGAATAAGAGCTTGAGATGCTCTGATGAGGTTGGGATCTATGCTGGCTGCAGTTTATTGTAGCAGATAGGTCTTAGCGGAAGAGCTGACTAAGTACATCTACCAACATTTTTTTTATATGATGAGAAAACAAAAAAAAAGAATCAGACCAACTATTATAATGATCAACCACTAACATCACCATCACCACCATCATGATAATAATAATAATCATAATAGTAATATATTAAATTTGTATCCACACAACAACCAAAGAAATTATAATAAAATTGATAAAAGATAAAAGATGGCAAGTGTGACTAACCAGATAGATGAAGTGAAAGGTTTCACTCTCCTTTCCAAAGGCTTAAGTGAACAGCTTGAGCTTTATTGTGATTTTGAATAACTTCAAAATGAGATTGATATGGAAATGGTAGAATTGGATCTCAGGAGGAACCATTTCAGCAGCACATACTGTTAAAGAGAAGGGGTACTCTCATGTTCCCTGTAGATGAAGGTATTTAATAAGAGGAACCCAGAGTGTGCCAACTTTGCAGGATTGAAATGGTTGGGCAAATACCATAAACAAACAAACAAACAAACAAACAAACAAACAAACAAACAAACAAACAAACAAACAAACAATATAAAAATGACAATAATAATATAAGGAACAGTAAGTTAATTACATACAACCATTATAATTGGACATTTTCTTAAAATATACTACCCCTATAGCTAAGTTAGTTTTAATTCAGTTCTTTATTTTATATTCTTGCTCTCTGCATTCATTAGAAAAAAACTCATTTATTGTTAACTTTTTATTAATCAGTGCAATAAATCAAAACTAACAATTTATTCTTGTGCTATTTTCATGTATGATTAACATAAGACTTTATGATCTTGAAATAAATAGAAAGGAAAATTTTTGACATTACTAACTAAGCAACATTACCTTGAGGTATTTTTGCAAAGAGGTAAAGTATAGCTTGACAACAATATTTTACTTCTTATTTATTTATTGTTAACATACTAGGATTACAACTACTGCCATTTAGATATTTAGTAATTTCAATAAGCGAATTCTGACTTAAGTGAAAAATACCTGTCTGAAAATCAGCTATGTTTCATTATAAGCTTTCCATGTGACTCACTAAAATTCTGCTCACTTAACTATTCACAACAACTATTTTGTTGTCACCTTGTGTGCTTAACCACAGTATTTTCCTTCTATCATCTTTTCCAAACCATAATCTGAATATCTATAATTATGTCAGACACACACATTTGCAGTATACTTAATGAGGAAAAATACCATTGAAGCAATTGGTAATTGATGTGAGATTGCTTTAAGGATATGTGTCTCTCTGTGTGTGTCTGTGTGGTATTCATAGTCAATTGGTAAAGCAGCCCAGACTAAAAAATTATAATAGTACAGATTCAAATCAATACCATCCATGACAAGGGAGGTAGAAAATGGTGACTATTGAACAACTTACGGTATCCCTGTTTGTGAATTACCACAATAAAGCTTTGATTTTGTTTAATTTTATTTTATAGATTTGTTCATCTTATTATTTGACAACTAGCATATATATATATATATATATATATATATATATATATATATATATATATATATATATATATATATATATGCTTCAGATAGTTTAAACCAAGAAGATATATATTTGTCCTTTATTTAAGTACATTTTACAAACATAGACATCCATATGCTTGTTTATTCACATGTATTTAAAACACTGATGCCCTACCCCCAAAATGAAAAAAAGTTGAAAGAAAATGATAAAAAGATATTGCTCTTATCCTCTGCTGGCCAAGGAGATTAAAGGGGGTTGAGGGATTCCAATTATCTTTTCTGAGAAAATTTCAATATTTCAGTGCCACATCCTATCTTTTTATATTATACACAGATAATGGTGTCTGTGTTGATTTTCACAAGCGCTAGGTTTCACACTTTGTTCAGCCTTGTATCTTTTCTTTTTATTTTGACATGTCAGTTACTTTCTCATGAAAAAAAAATATGTCTGTTTTGACTTGGCCTTGTTTTCTAGGCAGTTTTTCATTACCACATCCAAAAGGTGTAAAATGTTGGTTGCATTCTGCATTTATCTGCTCTTTTAAAGTATTATTTTAATCTGCTAGTAGTAGTCAGAATAGAAAAAGGCAATAGAATAAAAGGAGTGCAAAATTGTTTTACATCATGAGCAAAATTTGTTCTTGGGACCTCATGCTACATTCTGTAAGTCTATTGGGGGGTGGCCAGAGAAGTACCTGATTGGATCTGTTTGACTCTCCATAAAATTCAAGCCAAATTTAAGCTTCTCAGAGCTGTTGGGAGGTGCTACATTCTGTAAGTATGTTGGGGGTGGCCAGAGAAGTAGCTGATTAGATCTGTTTGGCTCTCCATAGAATTCAAGCCAAATGTAAGCTTCTCAGAGCTATTGGGAGGTGCTACATTCTGTAAGTCTGTTGGGGGTGGCCAGAGAAGTAGCTGATTGGATCTGTTTGGCTCTCCATAGAATTCAAGCCAAATTTAAGCTTCTCAGAGCTATTGGGAGGTGCTACATTCTGTAAGTCTGTTGGGGGTGGCCAGAGAAGTAGCTGATTGGATCTGTTTGGCTCTCCATAGAATTCAAGCCAAATTTAAGCTTCTCAGAGCTGTTGGGAGGTGCTACATTCTGTAAGTCTGTTGGGGGTGGCCAGAGAAGTAGCTGATTGGATCTGTTTGGCTCTCCATAGAATTCAAGCCAAATTTAAGCTTCTCAGAGCTATTGGGAGGTGCTACATTCTGTAAATCTGTTGGGGGTGGCCAGAGAAGTAGCAGCCCGCGCACCTAACAGTGCACAAATTATATAACTAATAATTATAAACAGCAGTGGTGCATCCTTCTATCTAAGGATGTCAGGCTTAGTTCAGTGCAACACTTGTTTTGTAGCTGTCTTTCACAGTACCCTTTTCAAACTTGGAAACTGTCCTATCTGTAAACAAATCACTAGTCTACAAGGACAGATTATTTATCTAGGGTCTGTAACTCGTGCTCTTCAGGCAGAAATTAGGTGTCCAGTTCAGCCCTTCTATTCTATTGAGCCTCCGTGCTATCTGCTCCCTCTACCACAAAGATCCTGCAGGAGAAGGGTAGTGTGGACAACCGTGGGATCTGGCAGGATGAGAGCTGTGAACCATAAACACAAAGCTTTTGCTGTGTCCCTGCACAACAGATACAGTGTCCTTCCTGACCTTAATAGGGACATTAAGGAGACCGGTAAAGGTATTTGTGATGGTAACTCAAATAAGCAGGGGATTGTGGTCCAAGATGAAGAACTTGTTTTCGACAGGGAGAAGTGCAAATCAGGTATTACACATCAGTCATGCAAGAACAGAAAGGCATCCAAAAAGAGAAACCATCTTCTGGTTGGTGATTCAGTTATAAGGGATGTAAGTTTAGGAAAGGCCACAGAGGTTTCAAAAGAGGTCAGGTGTCTTCCAGGTGCTACTGCCAGTAGGGACAAGAAGCGTATTTCTAAAATAATCAAGAATGCCAGCAAGGACTGTGATGTGGAGGCTATTGTACATCTTGGCACTAACGATCTGTCCCAAAAAGATGTACTCTCTGTGCAGAATGATTTCCAGAGCTTGGGGCAGGAACTTAGCAGATGTCTGTAGCTGCTCCAATGAAAAAAATATATAAAAGAGATGGTTTGCATCCATCAAGAAAGGGAAGAAGTTGCTCAGCTATAAATTCACAGACTTTCTGGAGGAATATTTAATCTAAACAGCGGGGACAGTGAGTTAATTGATACAGAACATCCCTGTCCCCAGAAATATAAAAACTATAGGACTATCAGTGCATGTAACATAGATGTGTGTGTGGACAAGAATATGAACCTTACTGTCAAGCAAAATCAAGCCACACAAAGTGCACTAACCAAATAGGTGGTAAGACAATAGGGGAACTCAGGCACCACACAGGTCATGTAGAAAGTAAACACAGGGTCAAACATAAAGGACTCAAATGTCTATACAACAATGCACAGAGTATGAGCAATAAACAGGGTGAACTAGAAATTCAGGTTAATGAGGGCAGATATGATATTGTTGCCATTACAGAAACATGGTGGATGAAACCCACAAATGGAACACACAGCTAGAAGGATTTAAATTATTCAAAAGAAACAGACCAAATAAAAGAGGAGGTGGAGTTGCTTGCTATATAAGAAATAACTATATCTCTACAGAAATAGAGCACAACAATGATGAAAACTGTAAACTTGAATGCATTTGGGTCAATATAAAAGGGAGAAAAAATGACATTGCCATAGGTGTATACTATAGGCCACCAAACCAAACAGAGGAAATAGATGAACTTTTTGCTAGTCAGCTAACTAAGGTATGTAGGAAGCACATCACAATAGTAATGAGGGACTTTAACTACCCTGACATCAACTGGGAGACAAACTCTGCACCAAGTGGAAGATCAAACAGAATCCTGACAAACTTAGCAGACAACTTTGTCACCCAAAAAGTAGAGAAGGGAACTAGGGGATTAGCCATTTTGGATCTAATTCTCACTAACAGAGATGAAATGATAGAAGGTGTTGAAGCCACAAGAACCTTGGGAGGAAGTGATCATGCAATATTGGAATTCAACATTATGGAAGCACAAGCAATAGAATAAAGTCAAACTAGAGTCTTGGACTTTAAGACAGCTAATTTCAATAAACTTAGAGAGAGCTTGGGAAGGATTCCATGGATGAGAATCCTCAAGGGGAAAACACCTCAAGAAGCTTGGGAAATTTTGAAAAGTGAGATAATAAAAGCCCAGCCTAGCACAATACCAACAAAGAAGAAAAATAACAGCTCTCAAAAGAAACCAGCATGGCTGCATAAAGAACTCTCTGATAAATTGAAAGATAAAAAGGGCAAGTATAGAAAGTGGAAAGAGGGACACATAACTAAGTCAGAATATCAGCAAATAGCCTGAGCCTGCAAAGATGAAGTTAGGAAAGCTAAGGCTCAAAATGAACTAATGCTTGTGACCAAAGTCAAAAATTACAAAAAAAAGCTTCTTTCCACATGTAAAAAACAAGAAAAAAGTGTAGGAAATGATTGGTCCATTAGTGGGAGAAAGTGGCAAGAAGGTGATAAGCAACAGAGAGAAAGCAGAACTCTTTAACTCATTTTTTGCATCTGTCTTTACCCAAAGGGAAAAAAACCAGACCAACCTAACAAAAATAGTGCCATAAAAACAGAATAAAAACACAAGTTAAGATGGGCAAGAAAATGGTGAGCGCCTGTCCACCCTAGATGAGTTCAAATGACCAGGCCCAGATGGATTACACCCCAAGGTTCTCAAGGAACTGGAGGATGTGATCTCAAAACCACTGAACTATATTTTTCAAAGATCCTGGAGCACTGGGGAACTACCAAGAGGATTGGAAAAAAGCTAATGTAGTTCTCATCTTCAAAAAATAAAAAAAAAATAAATGCATTCAGGAAACTATAGACCTATCAGCCTGGCCTCCATACCCGGGAAGATCTTGGAAAAGATAATCAAATAATGAATCAGCGAACACCTAGAGGCAAGCAAAGTCATTACCAAAAGCCAACATGGGTTTGTCAAAAACAGATAATGCCAGACAAATCTTATTGCATTCTTTGGCTGGGTGATAAAATTAGTGGATCAGAGGAATGCTGTGGTTATAATTTACTTGGACTTCAGTAAGGCATTTGATAAAGTAGACCACAACCTACTACTTGATAAGATATAAAAATGTAAGTTAGACAGCATCACCACCAGATGGATTCATAGCTGGCTGACCGGCTGTATTCAGTGTGTGGTCCTCAATGGAACTGCATCTACATGGAGGGAAGTGTGTAGTGAGGTGCCCCAGGGCTCTGTTCTGGGCCCAGTGCTCTTCAACACCTTCATCAATGATTTGGACAAAGGGATAGATGGGGAACTCATCAAATTTGCAGATGACAACAAGCTGGCAGGAATAGCCAACACACCAGAAGACAGGATTAAGATACAGGAAGATCTGGACAGACTTGAACACTGGGCGCTATCTAACAAAATGAAATTCAATGGTGAAAAAAGTGAAGTGGCTCAGCTCAAGGACCACTCGGAGACAGCTGGCTGCAGTTAACTGTTTATTGAGGTACCGGACAATCATCTGCTCCGCTTCTGCTCTTTTATAGCCAGCCGCCGGCTGGCTGGACCAATCAGCCGTTCGTCCTCCTCCCGCCTGAACTGCTGAACCAATCAGCTGTGTCTGTTCTTTGACAGCTCGGAATCCTCTTGGCGGCTGCGTTTGCGTGGTAGGTGGCCGTGCTGACAGCTGACAGCTGTCAGCTGCTGCGCCTGCGCATTCGCTGGCGGCAGCTTCTGACAGCTGTCAAAAGCTGCCACGTGTACTCCTGTCATGGTTATTTACCTCACACAATGGTTAACATGAACTTTATAACATTAACACTTTAACATTAATACATCACAACCCTTACCCTTCCCCCAAACAGGTTTCTGCCCCGCCCCTCTGTTGTAGTTTGTTGCCTGCCCATTCGTAGTCTTGTAGGTAGGCTGGTGGTCTCCTTGTTCACCTGGAGCGACGTAGAGGTGTTTCTGCACCCGGCTCCCCTTCCCCCTGTTCTGGTAGTTGCTGAGGGGCAGTCCCTGATAATGCCTGGTTAGTTAGTTCTAGTTTAAGTTCTTGTAAGGCCCCTTTTGCTTCCCTGCCCCTGTCTAAAGCCTGTACTAGGAACCCCGGGGGCTTTTCGCTAGAGGCCACTGTGGGTCTCGTACCTGGGGAGGTTGCCTCAAGTTCATGGAGATTCTCGAGGTTCTGGTTCCGGCATATGGTTCTGATGTGCCCGGTTTTCCCACAGTTATGGCATTTGGCATTGCGGAATCGGCAGGAGGCTCTGGCATGGCTTCCTCCGCAGCTGGCACAGGTGGATCACTGTTCTTTGGGGTAGTTTCTCGGATAGTTGTTGTTTTTGGGTTTTGGCTTCTCCCCATGGTCGTTGCGGTGGGTTTGGAGTCATTTGAATCACCGTTGAATTGCGTGCATGTCGGTCAGATCTTCGAGTTCATCGTTGTTGCTTTGGGTTATTTCGTCTTGATGCACCGATCCTTGTTGTCCGTTCCCTGCCTGTGCGGGGTCTCCTTGGTGGCTGTCTTCGTATGCCAGAACTTCCCTGGAGACCTCCACTAAGTTTAAGGAAGGTTTCGCGATGATGTTCTTTTGGAGGCATTCCTCTTTAAGCCCGATAAGTATTTGGTCCCTGATCCGGTCTTCCAAATCCAGAAATCGGCATCTTCAGGTGGCGTGCCAGACTCCTGCGATGAAATCAGTCGCAGATTCATCTGGCAGCTGGCGCCAACGTGCAAACTGTACCCTCCAGTATAGCTCGGAGTGCATTGGCATAAAATGCTTGTTGAGTTTCTCCGTCAGTTCCAGATAGGGTACTTCGGCTACCGGCTCCGGGCTGAAGAGGCCGACGGTGACGTAGTATACCGCCGGGCCGCTTAGACACAGGAGGGCTGCTGCCTTGGACCGGTCCTCGGTGATCTTGCTGACCAGCAGGAACCCTTCGACTTGCCCCAGATGTGACTCCCAACACTCTGGGTGACGAATGTTTAACTCTCGGACACGTCCGAGCTTGGCCATGCTGTCTCAGTCCGTGTTTCTGCTTCGCCGCGTCCACGGAAGTTATAACTTCCGTGTTGGTGACTTCAGCCGTGACTTGCTCTGGCCGCCGGAAATTTCTTTTCCTCGGCGGGTGACTTCAGCTTGGCGAAGCAGATCCCACCCTCGTCGCCAGTGAAGTGGCTCAGCTCAAGGACCACTCAGAGACAGCTGGCTGCAGTTAACTGTTTATTGAGGTACCGGACAATCATCTGCTCCGCTTCTGCTCTTTTATAGCCAGCCACCAGCTGGCTGGACCAATCAGCCGTTCGTCCTCCTCCCGCCTGAACTGCTGAACCAATCGGCTGCATCTGTTCTTTGACAGCTCGGAATCCTCTTGGCGGCTGCACTTGTGTGGTAGGTGGCCATGCTGACAGCTGAGAGCTGTCAGCTGCCGCGCCTGCACATTCGCTGGCGGCAGCTTTTGACAGCTGTCAAAAGCTGCCGCATGTACTCCTGTCACGGTTATTTACCTCACACAATGGTTAACATGAACTTTATAACATTAACACTTTAACATTAATACATCACAAAAAGTAAGGTTCTACATTTAGGCAAAAAATCCAAATGTACAGGAATAGTATAGGAGGTACCTTGCTCAATAGTAGTAACTGTGAGAGGGATCTCGGAGTCCTAGTGGACAAATATGAGCCAGCAGTGTGCTGCAGCTGCCAAAAAAGCCAACACAGAGCTAGGCTGCATTAACCGATGGATAGAATCAAGATCAAGTGAAGTATTAATACCTCTTTACAATGACTTGGTAAGGCCACACTTGGAATACTGCATCCAGTTTTGGTCACCATGATGTAAAAAAGATGTTGAGACTCTGGAAAGAGTACTGAGAAGAGCAACAAAGATGATTAGGGGGCTGGAGGCTAAAACATGTAAGGAATGGCTGATGGAATTGGGTATGTCTACTTTAATGAAGAGAAGGACTAGGGGTGACATGATAGCAGTGTTCCAATATCTCAGGGGCTGCCACAAAGAAGAGGGAGTCAAGCTATTCTCCAAAGCGCCTGAAGGCAGGACAAGAAGCAACAGATGGAAACTAATTAAGGAGAGAAGCAACCTAGAACTGAGGAGAAACTTTCTGACAGTTAGAACAATTAACCAGTGGAACAACCTGCCTCCAGAAGCTGTGAATGCTCCAACACTGGAAGTTTATAAGAAGAGACTGGACAACCATTTGTCTGAAATGGCATAGGGTTTCCTGCCTGAGCAGGGGGTTGGACTAGATGACCTCCAAGGTACCTTCCAACTTTACTATTATGATTATGAGATCTTAGGCAAATTTGCCCAACTGGTACTGAAATGGAAGGAAGAGAGAATGAACAAACAAATGAGTAATTGAATGAAATGAAATGAATAAACAAATGCTTAAAACAAGAGTATAGCAGGATAGACAGAGACAAGAAGATTTTTTTTTATTTTTTTCCCCTTGTTAATGCTTTCACTACAGATAGTTCATCTATGTTTAAAAGTTACAATGAGAAGTTCATTCCTCACTAGAATTAATAATAAGGATAAATTGTGAAATGAATGGTAGAAACAATTTGCCACTAACATAATTCAAATTAAAACTTCAGGAAAAGGTCACAGTTGCAGTTACACCTGCAAAGAAGATTTTCAAAACTCATAAAATGGAAGTGTACCATCATGGTGTAAGTCCCCCTCATTTTGTGCTCAAATGGTGTAAAGCTTCTCTTGGGATATTCCATAAGCTACATTGATGTGATTGTGGATAGAATATCTGTCATGGATCCAGAAGGTATCTTCATTAGTCTTTCTACTGTTGCTTGTTTCCTTGCCTGTTTCAGGAAGACAGGTGACTGACGGTACAACAAAATAAATTGCAGTATCTGTTTGCTGATTTTCTATTTTTAATAAGTCATTGACACTGCCTGTAGCCCCTTTGCTAGGAAGGGACACATCCAGTTTTTTTAGTAGCAGAAATAAGCAATATCTGCATTTACTCACCTTCCTTCCATCTCAAATTCACTCTACTTGCATGTTTTCCTGATACAGTTTGAGTTTTTCTTTATGTGATCTTAAATACTCTTCTCCATTTGGCCTGAAGCATTTCCTCACAGGCTAACTCCAACACTTTCTTGACTATTCCTTCAAGTGACCTAATGCTTACCATCAATGGTGGGATGCAAATATGTTCTATGTGTGGATGCTGCTTCTGGAAGTCCATTCTGGGCCTGGGCAACAGAAAATTAGCTACCAGTTCTGCCAAACTGGTGTGAACTGACTGAATCCCACCACTGCTTACCATTCAGTCTACATTTAGCCTACCTTGTTGCTATGACCACTGCAATATCGGTCAGTATAATTCTTACTTTCTAAGTCTAAAATTGCTGGTTCAAATTCCACAGATATTATTTATATTATGGTTCATTGCATAGTCAACCAGATGTTCAGGTTGAATTTAGTATTTTGATCCACCTACTGAATCCTTCCCGAGAATCTGAAATAGACAAATGTTGTTTGGAGATGATAAAATATTGTTCCAATATGTTCCAAGTAAAGCTCCCCTTTTGCAAATGACCGATGGTGAATTTGACAGTGCCAATGATTTTTAAAAGGTGCTCTAGCTTTTTTGGAATTACAGCCAGGGACCTCTTAGTAATGGTACTATCTTTGTTTTCTTTTGTTCTATTTCTATTTGCAAGACTTTGGTTTTGTGGTTTTTCTCCAGTTCTTTTTCTTCTACTCTGTTGCTCCAGGCATTGCAACATCTACCGTCATACTTTTCCCCCCCCTTTTTAATCAACAATTGTTAAATATGCTGTGTTATGTGGCAGGTGTTGTCTGTCATAATTCTAAAGTCTTAAGAGCACTTAGCTTCTTCATTTCCTATTAGTCATTATTCAGTTCTATTTTGTGTTCCCACTTGTTTGCAGGCAAATGGCATTTCTTGTAGTTATTCAACACAGTCAGTCAGGATCAACGGAATCGAACTCCTGGCAGTGAGGAGAGTAATCATGCAATGCTACATTCTAACCACTGAGCCACCATGGCTCTTATTGTTGAGCAGGTATTCTCCTCCGTCTTCCCAGGCTTTTCTCTGCAATCTTATGCTTGTTTATAATTGCCTGTGAAACTAAGTATCATACATTTGCTTCCTAGTTTTTGGTGTCATAATGCTATTTAAAACCTTTATTTCCATTGACTCCGTCTATTTTATTGCAGATTTTTCATGAAGATTTATTCCAAAGGAATGTAAAAGCAAGCACGGTAACTTTATGAGCTTTCTATGGCATAAGTTACAGAGTCTGGAATGGAAGGAAAAAGAAGCACATGAAAGAAATGAAATATGAATGGGGGAATATATAAACAGCTGCAGTTACTAAAGTTGTTTCTTGTAGTTGTCAAATGATCCTTTTCATTCTAGGGGGAAAAAAATAATAACAACCATTTCATATGAACCAGTTAGAACAGATTTCCTAATATCCCTTCCTTGTGCACTCCAAAATACTTTCTTTCCCATTAAATTTGAAGTGCTGCACAGCTACAGTATTTATATTTTATTACAAAACCTGTTTTAATCAGATGGCCATATTGCCTTTTGAGTTATTTCCTGTGGCATGATCTTTTTTATGTAACATGAGGAAAATTAAACCTTAATTGGCTTAATCCAGTTAGGACTGGAATGTCTCATCCAATATTGGTGAACAGTAAGATAAATCCTTAGAAGATAAGAGGTTAATACAAAGTAAGGGATTAGAATTTGGTAGATAAACACTGATCAAGTTGCACCTTAGCCCTTCGTTTTTAAGGGAGGAAAAAACCCTCAATATTTACTGGATATTGCAACATGGTAAATGAACTTCTATCATGAATTAATTGAATTTGTAACAGGAAGGAAATACTTATTGGTAGAAAAAGGGAAATTAACACTTTATTTGAGTTAATCAAAAGGCCACTACAGGTAATCCTTTAATGACCACTATTAGGACTGGTAACTCAACTGCTAAGCAAAGCGGGTTGCAAAATGAAACCACAACTGTACTTATAATCTTACTGTACTTCTTTTTAAGCAAGTTTTTCTTTGTTTTCTAAGCCTGCAAAGACCACAAATATGAAAATTTGGTATAACATTATTTTTACCACAGTTATAACTGTGAACAGTCGCTAAACAGGGACTACCTGTAATATAATTGTTATCTTGTCATAGAGTTTCTTATTGCTTACAAAATTATGAGTTTCCTTCAGCTATTTGTAAGAGTTCTAAGATCCACAATACTATTTTACCTTCAGAGTTCCCCATGACTTCTGCTGTAACATCTAAAATAATGTTATCATCTAGATGGCATGAGAGTTTTTTACTAAAGGATATATTTAGATATTGACTATGCTAAAGCCTTTGATTGTGTGGATCATAACAAACTGTGGCAAGTTCTTAAAGAGATGGGAGTACCAGACCATCTTATTTGTCTCTTGAGAAACCTATATGCGGGTCAAGAAGCAACAGTGAGAACTGGACACGGAACCACTGATTGGTTCAAAATTGGGAAAGGAGTCCGGCAAGGCTGTATACTGTCGTCCTGCCTATTTAACTTATATGCAGAGCACATCATGAGAAAGGCAGGGCTAGATGAATCAAAAGTTGGAATTAAGATTGCTGGAAGAAATATCAACAACCTAAGATACGCAGATGATACCACTCTAATGGCAGAAAGTGAAGAAGAACTAAAGAGCCTCTTGTTGCGGGTGAAGAAGGAGAGTGCAAAACTTGGGTTGAAACTTAACATTAAGAAAACCAAGATCATGGCATCTGGCCCTCTCAATTCCTGGCAAATAGATGGGGAAGAAATGGAGGTAGTGACAGATTTTGTTTTCCTGGGCTCCAAGATCACTGCAGATGGGGACTGTAGCCAAGAAATTAAAAGACGCTTGCTCCTGGGAAGGAAAGCCATGGCAAATCTAGACAGCACACTAAAAAGCAGAGACATCACCCTGTCAACAAAAGTGCGTATAGTCAAGGCTATGGTCTTCCCAGTTGCAATGTATGGCAGTGAAAGTTGGACCATAAGAAAGGCTGAGCGCCAAAGAATTGAGGCCTTTGAACTATGGTGCTGGAGAAGACTCCTGCGAGTCCCTTGGACTGCAAGGCGATCAAACCGGTCAGTCCTAGAGGAGATCAATCCTGACTGCTCTTTAGAAGGCCAGATCCTGAAGCTAAAACTCAAATACTTTGGCCACCTAATGAGAAGGAAGGACTCACTGGAGAAGAGCCTAATGCTGGGAAAGATCGAGGGCAATAGAAGAAGGGGACGACAGAGAATGAGGTGGCTGGATGGAGTCACTGAAGCAGTAGACGTGAGCTTAAATGGACTCCAGAAGATGGTAGAAGACAGGAAGGCCTGGAGGAATGTTGTCCATAGGGTCGCGATGAGTCGGACACGACTTCGCAGCTAACAACAACATATTTAGATACCTTGATATATTTAGATACCTCTGTAATGATACAAGATAGTGATGGATAATCCAGAAGCAAAGTACAAGTTTTGTTCTTAATATATTAAACATCTCATGTGTTCATACAACTCATGAGATGTTTAATACACTAATTTAAATTATTTTCAAGCATTGTTTTGCTCTAAATAACTGTAACTAAATTGCTTTTGAAAGTAAATGTAAAACATAGTTCTGCAATGTATGAAACAACTAAAGAAGTTTTCTCAGAAATTTTATCTATATCAACCAAAATTATATTTTATTTGCTGTGAATATGAAAAATGCACCAGTAGAAATTCTACTGGATGGTACTGCTTATATTCTTCTACTGCTAGGATTATCAATATGCAATGAAGGATTTATTCCAAGATCATAACAATGTCAATGTTCCTACCTTAATTAAACTTTGCCTTGTAAGTTAAGCATTTATAGAAATAACAATAAGAGGTGCAAAATTGGCATCAAGGAATTGATAAGAAATTTAAATTTCTAAATTTAAACTTTTTTAAAGACATAACACATGAAGAGTCTGGGGTGTGTGTATGTATGTGAATAAATATAAGAAGTGAGATCAGGTGTATCAACAGGGTGCAAAATTAATCAAGATAAGATCACATATGGTACACTTGAAATCATTTTGAGGACTACATGTTCCACTCTGAAGACAGTTTGCATACTTTTAGTGTATTGGAAGATAATCTCATTTAATCTATTAAAACTGGTCTTGAATGTTCATATTGAATTTTAGGGATGACATTAGGGGCTAAAAATATTTTCACCTAGCCTTTTATACATGAACAATGTAACTCATATAGCAAGGTGATTTTAATTTTATTCTCTTTCCCCAATCAATCAATTTTAGAGAGAATCATTATGTCTTCAATCCCCAAATGAAGTGGTCTCCATTCTGTCCTCAAAATAAACCTTTTCCTTGGCAACAACTATTAAAACCCATTTGAAATCTTGCCTTCTTTCTTTATCATGACAAATTATTTTTTTTCATAAATACCTTACAGCCATCAAGTTTACATAATACTTTCACTTCAAATGCAAGCAATTATGTTAAAGGATTTTTCTGTGTGTGTGAATTCTTTAATGGAAGGCTTGATGGAAAAGTGCAAATTTGTACCTGTCTTTTATCTCCCTGGTTACTTTCTTTCTCTCAGGCTACATCTATACAAACTTCACTAATGTCCCTTGCAACTGGTTTCATTTTCTTGCTCCTTTTCACATTATAAAGAGAGAGAGAAGGAGAGGGAGAGGGGAGAGAGAGAGAGAGAGAGAGAGAGAGAGAGAGAGAGAGAGAGAGAGAGAGAGAGAGAGAGAGAGAGAGAGAAGATCAGATCTTTGTCTTATGAAAGGTGATTACAATGAGAAAACAATTTCAGCAATAAGAATTATGAATTATGAAAAGCAGCTGCTACAAGAAGTATAGAGAAATAGAGAATACATTACCATGGGGGGAAAAAGTCAACTTCCATTTTTTTTGAAACCACAAAAAGATGGTGGTTCCAAAATCAAGACTGCTGTGCTATGCTGAGACTTCAATTGGTAGAAAGGTCTAACATGCATGATTTCCATGTTTCCACTCTGTAGTGTAAAAATCATGAAGATAATATGGATATATGGGTTATTGGATATGTTATATCTTCAGTTCGTTAGGCATTGAACGAGGCAGAGGTGTTGAAACAGCAAGCAAGTTTATTAACTCAGAACAAAAGCAGCCCTAATGGCTGCTACACAGCTATTTATACTGTTGGCCTCTAGGCAGCAACCAATAGGTTTAAAGTAACAGTTTCCCACCCCAAGCCTAATTATCAGCTTGGAGACAGCCAGTCTGGCTTTCAGTAACAGCAATCATAAAGCAATACAGCAATCTAGGTCCGACATTAAGCAAGTGATTAAAACAGTTATGGCCAATACATTACAGGATATATGTGTATTTGTTGGACTTGCAAACAATATCTCATGCCAAGTACTCTGAATTAGTAGATATAGCTTTTAGTAGGTTCTTAAAAATAAAAATTGAGGAAATTAGAATGATCACAATTCCTATTCACACATACACAAAAAAAAAACATAAAAAAGAATAATAGTGTCTGCATAGTATTAAATAATGAAGTATTATAAAAGGATTTGCAGTGGAGAAGAAGAGACACTTTAAATACAGAATATTTACTGACTTGGATAGATGTCTTTATTTATTTTGTACAATTAGTCCTTTCAGATTTATGTTGTAACATTATGTACATTTTATGTGATTCAATTCAAAAGACCACATGCTGGTGAAAGAAAATGCTGTCAATGTGGTCTGATACTGTCATTCATGTCAGCTCCGGATGGCTCCCGACCTTTGCTCTTTCCGCCGCGACCTGAAGACTTGGCTATTTGAACTTGCCGGCCTGGACTGAGGAACTGGGATTTTAGATTTTAGATTTTACATTTTAGAACGTGTTTTATTGTTTAGGGCTATTTGGTTTAATTTATTTAAATTTTTGTATATTATGTGTTGTATATAGTGTTTTAATTGCCCTGTACACTGCCCCGAGTCCTTCGGGAGTGGGGCGGTATATAAATCCAAATAATAAATAAATAAATAAATAAATTTAATTTTAATCCTGTTTATTTTACATATTTTTTACATGTGCCATATTTTTATGACCTATGTTATATTTATTTTATCTGCTCAGTGCTAAATGCTATGTCTATAATTTGTAGGTGCGACTGACACAAATAGAAAGATTCAAAAGAAGAATAAACAGTACAAGCTGAGTTCCTCACTATGATATGAGAGATTCCTCTTTGGATCTATTTCCAAAGGAGGCCCTTGAAGAGTTTGCCTGATTTGTCAAAGCCCTGGAACATTTTTCACTAGTGTCATTCATCCTGAGCTCTGTTCTCTTTCAATACCTTTGAACCAGCAATATCCATGATAAGTTGTTTTAGACTCAAGGTCTTATTCATACTAAGTCAGACCCCTTTTATCTGCTTCCTCACCCTAGCAATTCTGACTTTTCTGAATTCCCATATCAAAGTTTCATTCTGGTGATTAATTTCTCATCAAAAGAATGAGCAATTTACAGACTACAGTTTACAATTTGTTCTGTATCAGCCTAATTCTGAAAAGATATGCTAGTGATCAGTGCTTTTTTTTGTATAAGAAAAAGGTGCCGGAACTCACACATGTCATACAACCCGCCTTGTCTATCCTACAAGGTTCCATCCCAAAAAGGTGCCGGAACTCCGTTCTGAGCGTTCTATGAGAAAAAAAAGCCCTGCTAGTGATCCATTCAGACCATAACGGGAATATATGAGAAAGAAATAGAAAAAAACAAAAAACAAAACACAAGTCAGAATATTGAATGAGGCAGCCAATTATGACTCTTTGGCCCTTTGTATTCAATATGTTCTCAATGGATTAATCCTATGTGTAGAAGAATGTGTAGAGAACCTTGAAGAAATAGTTAAAGTAAAATAAAAGACAATTCATTTCTGGGAAAGAGAAAGCATGAGAAATAAATTCAAAATTATCAAAAGGAAATGCTGGCAGCTTCTGAAGATTCTGAATGATATTTGTAACAGTAAACCAAAATTTATGCAATTTTTGTTCTGTCTTATCTAACCCACCCTAAATGAAGACAGCCATCTAAGGGAAGTGAAACTTGTGAGAAAAAGAAATCCATTCCTGCATACATATATATACTCTGGATTCTAATGCAACATTTCAGGTGCTTGGTAATCATTTTTATTGTTTCTAAAACAGATAGGACTCTTATTATCACCTGTTACCTTTGGATGACTTTATATTTAGAAATAAGGGAATGACTACCTTGATTCCCTAAGTGGTAAAAGAGGAGGAAGAGGAAGAGGAGGAGCAGGGGGGATGGGGAGGTGAATGACTGGAGCATTCTGAGAGCCAATTTGGTCTAGCGATTAAGTCACCAATCTAGAAGACAGGAGATTGTGAGCTAATGTCCCACCTAAGCCATGAAAGCCAGCCAGGTGATCATGAGCCAATCACTCTCTTTCGGCTTAACCCACCTCAGAGGGTTGTTGTTGTGGGGAAAATAGGAGGAAGATCTGTTGGAAATATTTACAGCCTTATTTGTAAAAAAATAAGAGAAGTGGGAAATAATAAAATAAAATAATAAAATAAAATAAAATGAAATAAAATAATAAAATAAAATAAAATAAAATAATAATAAAATAATAAAATAAAATAAAATAAAATAAAAATAATAAAATAAAATAAAATAAAATAAAATAATAAAATAAAATAAAATAAAATAAAATAAAATAAAATAAAATAAAATAATAAAATAAAATAAGATAAAATAAATGTGCATTATGCTAAAATATATGCTTTTAACAGTGTCTCTGTTGGTGCCTGAAAATATTTAAACAGGATTACATCTCAATAATAAGTTTTTGTTGTTGTGTTGGCCCTAGCATGTGGAGATAGCTGTATCAGCATTTTCAAATATTTTCTAAGTGTAAAAAGTTTCTAATAATACTTGTTGTAGGGTGGTAATAATAATTACAATAATCTATTCTAATAATAGTAGAATTTGGCATCTGAAGGATAAATGTACTGTGTTTAAACCGATTATGGCTGCTGCTGTTGAAGGGTAAAGCTGAACGGATAATTTTTAAAGTGTATTTTTTTCAATATTGTGATTGATAGTTTCATCTAATTGTCAGATTCGTTAGGATACTACTAACAGGTGTCAATGTGATGCCAATTGGTACAGTAGTAAGCTTACTAAAGAGCTCACTTTATTTAATTTCCCCATTGTTTAATTGTAGTTTACATAGACAATGAATCCTTTTTTAACTATTTAAGATGTGACTCAGAGAATTGAAGCCCATTCCCTCTGAGTAGCTCTGCATACTATTGTCAGCAGTAACCTAGGGAAAAAAAATTAGGCAACTTTGACTGTTTTAGAGATAAAGAGTTACAAAGCATCAATAGACTGATCTTCACAGTGAAAAGTATTTTGCTTCAGGTTAATCAGAACATATCTTTTGGTTGATCATTAGGACACACACTTTCTCTTTACCTCTTTCTCACACACAAGCAAATATCATAAACAGAATTTTAACAGTTTATTTATTATTCCATGGACACAGATGAAAGAGTCAAGATTCTAACGATATTTGTTTGTTTTTTTACTACAGTTACGACTGTAGTAAAGTCTTCAGATTACGACTACTCGTTCAACATTCATTCAGGTTATGACTACTTGTTCAACATCCATTCAAAATTAAAACATTGCTTTTAACTCTTAAATAAACCAGTCTACAAAACTGTAACCACCACTGCATTCAAAAGTCCCATGATTGTGAGCTGGGTGATTAAGTATCTGGCTCATGATTACAATACTGCATGACCCACAGTCATGTGATTACCATTTGCAATCTTCCTGCTGGCAGTGTCCACCTGGGCCTCTTGCTGTCTGACTACTGCCCTTTCCAGCTCAGCCACACTTCCCAGCACCTGCCTGTGGCCCCCACATCTTGCCATACTCCATACTTGGGACTCCCACATTTTCCTGACTAATAACACATGCTATCTTCAGGTTCCAACAGCAATGGGGATTTCTAAGATTGATGTTGCTAAGCTATGATGTTGTGATTTATGAATTCCAGTTCCAATTTCCTTTGTAACTCAAGTATTCACCTGCACTATTGAACTATGTGTAATCTAAAATGTTGCAATAGTTAATAGCAATGACAAAATCAATTTTAATTTGTGTTTGGCACACTATCCTTCTGAGCAAAAAGTATATATCATATATAGTTTAATAGTCAGCTTGAAGAACTGTGGTACAATTCCATAGCATGCATAAGAGAATGTTCCAGTGCTTAAAAATCTATATAGGACAGAACACATTAATGTAAATACTTAAATTCTGACCTGATCTGATCTCCTTTCCTTCTCCTTCTCTTTCTTTTTCTAAGAAGTTCTAAATTTATTAAACATGTTAAATTTAAGTATATTCAACCTTTACTATTGTAATTAGAATATGATTTTAAGTTACCTTTTAAAAATATGTTGTGAGATCAAATAATTTTTACCTGTTTTGGCAATTCTTTGCTAGATTTCAAACAATTATGGGGAAAACATTTGTCAGTGTATTTCATATTCTTTGTATTTTAATTGTCAAAGATAGATATTTTTATAATCTTTTTGCAGTTCCTCTTAAATTCTTCTTCACTTTTTAGCTACCATAATATCCAGCATGTTGTACTCTAGAAGTCAGTTCAGAAATCTTCATAAATTCAGAAATCGTAGTTCACACAGCTCTTCTGGAATACTTTTTCAATTTTCCTCCATTCCAATAAGAGAGAAAGAGAGAGAGAAAGTAAAGCAATCATATTTAAAAATCTATAATTTTTCTATTGCCACTTACCAGGAAGTCAACTTGTTTTTGGCTCTATTTCCAGATTTTTATTGGTTGTTTTTTTAAATCAGATTTATTGCCAATGATAATGCATAAGCAGATCCTTATGCTTTTCTCTTGATGGATCATAACAAAAATACTGTCTAGTATTATCATTATTCACTTTCAATTTCTTTCAGGTATTGGTAAGCAGTTATGTATCTTGTGTTTTTTTTAAAAAAATGCTTTTATAACTATTCAACATTATATGCCACTATAATTCTGTCTTCTTTACTGGGCCACCATTTTTCCTTTATAAATACAAATTTTCCATGCTCCTTTTGGAGCACATTGCATGATCCATTGTCGTGGATGATACTGATCTAAAGCATCTGGTTCACCCTGTGTCCAGTAAAATACTTGTTATGTAGCTTAATATAAGAACAAATTATTAAGAGTTTGTATTGTATTGTAACTATTAAGCTTTGATTATATATGTTCTCATAAGTTGCAAATATTCAAAACTAGTTTTTTTTTCTTCATTAGAGCATGGAAGAGTTTACTTCTGAACATCCAAAATGTATAATTTACTTCAGTTCTTACTGCTCTGATTTTAGTACTATTCTATATTTCAATACATACTGAATAAACCATTTTATTGTTTTAATATCACTGTTGCATACTTTTCCAATTCAAATTCAATTTTAATGTTATAACTAAACATTCAAACTACCTTTTTTAAAAAAAATCATACTATTTCCATAGATTATTTTCTTTTAAATAATCCATGAAAGGCAATTGTGAGGCATTTATCCTTTGCTTGGATAATTTATACATCAGTGACCCTGTATTCAACAATATAATCAATGAAATTTGAACCTTATGAGAAAGAAATGGATATATATATATATATATATATATATATATATATATATATATATATATATATATATATATATATATATATATATATATATATATATATATATATACACACACTTCTCCCAGAAGAACGAAGCTGAAGCCACCAGCCTGAGGATGACGGAAAAATTCTGAGAACTTTCTAATACTTATGTACCTTAATAATATATGCAACATAAACTGGGTTTGGTAGCTATAGAACAGGGGTATCAAACTGCCAGTCCACGGGCCAGATGTGTCATGGTGAAACCGTGCCCACCCAATTGCCAGCAATGGAAAAAATGTCACAATGCATTGCAACACATCACGTGATGTTGCTAGTTTGACACCCCTGCTATAGAAAGTCAGTACATCTTATTTAACAATATGTTGTAACTTCTATATCAGCTTAAAGAACAAACTCACATATAATTCAAATAATATTTAAAATGCATCCAAATATTTATTTTTTTCAAATCAAACCTTTGCATGGACAATAATGTTTAAAGACAGCTGCTTCAGCAAAGAAAATGAGAACATTCTTTGTGTAATTTAATTTGTAAAGAAAATTCACCTTTGAGTCTGTGTCGACCCCTGGTGACTGCTTGGCATCTTTTTTGTGGGGGGCAATATTTCAAAAGTGGCTTATCATGGCAATGCAGAAGTAGAATGGAAAAGTGGTTTCTATATTTTATCTCAAAAATGAAAGTCTTACTGTAAGAATTAATAGCTATCAATCCCATGGAGGTAATGTTCTTCTTAAAAAGCCTATCACATCCAGTCAGGGATAAATTAAATAGTCAAACTTAGAAATTGTTTCAGAAACAGAACTTCAAAATGATTTACACACTAATTAAATATGGTAAATATATTAAAATGTATTAAAATGTTTTAAAATATAAAGTATTGAAAAGAAAAAATAATACAAAAAAAGAAAAATAGAAAAATTTTGCAAAAATAAAAATGAAAAAATAGAATTGAAAGCAAAATATGTGTACTATATACTAAAGAAAAGAAAAAGAAATAGATAAATAAATGACTTATCTCTTAATCACAAAATCACAACAATCTTAGTAACTTATCATCTTCTCATAAATGTCTTTGTTTCTCTTGTCTATTAAAAACATAAGAATTGTCATTTTAGTCCTGGTGCTAGCAAAAGTTCATTAAGGGCTACCAGAGATAACAATACATTCATTATAATCCTGATCAAATAAACCCACTTTATAATCCTTACTTTTAACAATGTTCATCTTAAACCTCATCCAGTAATCTCCTAGAACTTTTTTTTTTCTTTTTCTTTGTCCCTTCTTACAAAATTATTCAGACTTGAAAATATGTTCTGTATATCCACTTAATATCAGTTTCTAAATTTACATCCCTTTCTTTAATGGCTTCTACTTATCAAAATGGAAAACACTAATCAAATGTCAAAAATATCCTTCTACCAGTTTCATTAAAGTTTGACTAAAATTTCTGCAAGTGTGAAGATAACCAAATCCTGGAAGATGAGAGCAGGTTTCAGCCAATAATTGATTGTGATTAGCTAGGCTTTTGAATCCAAGAAGTGGTATTGGTTTCTAACCAGAATGCTGCATTAGCTATATAGGACAGAGACCCCAAAGACTGATTTCAGAAATGTGTTTATTTTCTAAACACATGTTTATTTTCTAAAGGTGAAATATATTTACAGATACAAGACTGGAAATAATTTACTTCAATCCTAAGGAAATGTAATTTTCTCCATTTAAAAAGGAAAAAAAAACACCTGAAAGCAACAATTGATTCAACTGGAAGGATAAATTTACCATGTACACATAGTAAAATGGAAATAAATATTTTGCCTTGGCAAGAATGTAAAATGTTGCATTAGTAAGAATTGGAATAGAATTACAGATTAACAAAAACATGTATACATTCTTGTCTCATTCCTTTTTTATATATATATGGGGAAGAAGATTCTGAGGGTTACAGTATACTTTTAGAAGATAATTGTTAATATTTTCAAATAACTGCAAATAATCTTGCTTATCTGTAGTGAAAATCTGCTGCTGTGCACATGGATTGGGGAAGCATTATTTGTAACTTTAGAAAGTCAGCTTGTCTGTAGCACATCTGTCAAGGTTTGTCTTGACAGTAATTGAGCCTCCTCCTCTCAGTCCAGTGTCATCATAAAATATGTTATTTTGCAACCAATATGATATGGATGATATAATCCCTCAGCTTTTACTTCGGTAATTATCCCTTTCTTTCTTTCTGGCTCTGAAATAGTCTCCCTATAAACTTAAGCTATACCAATATATTGCTTGCCTCCTTCCTGATAAATCAGTGACAGAAAACATTTTTTTTCTGGAATAAAGTAGCATCCGACAGTAGTCCTATTATGTTCTGCCCATGAAGATGCAGGTAGATGCAACAAAATAATAGAAGGATAAAACCCTCATAGCAGCAAGCCACCACACCTCATATAAATTTGTATGCATGGCCAAAATCACCACAGATAGACCACAAATGTTAATTTGTGTTCCTGATATGAAGCCTGCTAGCCAATGGCAGAAATTCATAATACACTAGTGGTCTTACTATGATCTGGTTGTGAATTTTCTCATAATTTCACTTTAATTTGCAAATGGGAAAGATGAGTATGATTTGGCAATCTGATGAGATGGAGAATTGTCATAGATTAAACTATTTTTAAAATTTCATTTCTATCCCTCATTTTTAAGAACAGATCAGTGAAAGAATGTAATCTATTTACCAAGAACTTCCATGTGCCAAATGTTCTTGTAAAGAAGTATCAGAATCCTTAGATGGTTATTTATAAACCATAGAAACCTGCACATCTTAACACAAATAAAGAGAGGAAGCAGATCATGACAGAGCTATATGAGCAGGAGGTAAGTAGGAAGTGCAGATAGCACCAAACACACATTTCATTTCAGTTACAAATAACTTACATTTGGAGTCTTGATCTGTGCTTTAAATTGTAAGCCACCCTGAGTCTTCGGAGAAGGGCGGGATATAAATGGGATTTTTTTAAAAAAGAAGCTATTGTAGCTCCTTGCAACAGAGTTTATATCGGATTTTGAAATCACTATATCATTTTGTTCATATGACTATGGAGAGTAAATTAGCCTAGGAGAGTCAAAGAAGAGTCCTTAGGTTTTTAATCAGCATTAATTTTAATCAGCATTTGTCTGATAAAATTAAAAGAAAATTCCAAAACTTAATGGAAACCATTAGAAAGCTACTCATTTTAAATTCTTCTGTTTTGTGTTCCATTCCAGAATCTTTCTCATTTTTTTTATTATGGGTCACATTCTTGAACTTCTGAGGGAATTCCCTCTGTGTTTCTGAGAGAAGTCATTTCATGTACTGTATTCACTCAATTTATGCCACCTGAGCAGGGTGGAAACACTGAGGATTTCATGTTTCGTCTTCTGAAAAACTGTGAGCCTGAACTAGTTCAATAATAGCTGGTGTGCTGAAAGCTATCAGGGGAGTCCATTTAGTGCTAGCAAAGCAGAGCAGAACAGAGCAGTTACATTTGTATGCAAAATTCAGTGCAAACTCTGCAAAATATATAGCGCAACTAGGAAAATGCTCATTCTGAGCTAGCCAGTTATTCTACTACAAGGTCATTCTTCTTCATACTTTAAAAACTTTTTTTTCAATGAGTGATTAATTTTTCATAACTCATATTACTCAAGGAGTATGCATTAAATCTCTAGTAGTTTGGTGCTGTCAAGGTATGGGCAATATGAAGGCATAAGTAAAAGACTATATTTCTCTAGATAACCAATTGCTGTGAAATCTCTGCAGTCCAAGATCAGTATAGAATTTAGCCATCAGACATTTCTGCTTTCTTCTGCAATATCAATGAAAATAAAATGGCAAGCTGGTTTATCTCAATAAATTACTACAAACATAATGGAAAACACCAATATGTATGACCCTTGGGTACACTCTAAGATTATCTCAGCAATTCTACATAGTCCAAATAAACAGCTGATATTCAGGGTCCCTCAGAGAGTGCCTCTGTGTAGAACCAACACCTGTTTTGGGATGGACATTCAAGAGTTTTATGGAGAGGAATAGGTAAGCTAATAAATGATTTATAGCAGACTCTCAAACTCCCCTAGATGCACAATGGGGCATTTATTTCGATTCACCTGCTATAAATGGAATGTTGTTGGGAGTTTTGTACCTTTCCTGTTTATACCTTTGAAGCTGTCCATTTCTATTTCTGTCCACAATTCTCCTGCTATTAATACAGTCAACGTTTTTTTAAATTCTTTTTCTGGTTGTCACTCAAGACCTCTACATCCCCACTTATCTCCCCTATCTCGAGTGTTATCTAGTCCACCTGAGCTTAATTTTTCATAAGACTTGTGATTAGGAAGATGAATTCTCCTATTTTTATCCCCCTGACCCGGTTATGACAATGTCATCTTCCATAGTTAGAATTAAAGACAAATATTGTGTTTCTTATCAATTTATCACTTATCACAAAAGAGAAATTAAATTTGTTCAGTTTAAAAAACTGAGATTGTGGAATATATAAATTTCATGGAAATCACTTAATTCTCTTCTTCAACTCTCCTACTGATATCATTGGACCTATTTTTTTTTTAAAAAAAACAACATTTTATCAATTCAGTGTACTAGGTGTGTGAAAATGAAATGTTTCTATATAAGGAGAAAAGTCAGTGAATTTTTGAGGATAGAAAAACAAGAAGGAAACCCAAAATAAGGACAAATACATTGAATTTTACCTGCACAGACATGTAAGTAATGGGAGCAAGAGAGGTCTACACTTCATTAAATGTAATGATATATTGGGTAATATAAAAGTGATAAGGCATGCTGAGTCTCACTGCAACAAGATCTAAAGTCACGAAAACAACAGAATGCAACAGAGTGAACCTATAAGAAATACTGCATTTACAGCAAAGTAATGCTTAGAAGAAGAATGCAGAAAAAATAAAATAGAAGAAGTATCTGATAGGATCCTTTTCTTAGCATAAAGGACATCTTTGGAGTAACAGAATCCCATTTCACCCTGAAGCATGCATAAGGTGCCAAGTCCAGAGTTACCAGTTCTGGATTATGGCTAGATAACTTCCAAAGCTCAGCAAAATGCTAACTATCTGATGATAATTCAAATATTTATAGTTCTAGTAGCCCAATAAATATACCTCAGGATATTCTTAGGTCTTTTACATCTGGGAATATATACAGTTTTTGAAAGAAAAGAAAAAAGGATAGATCCATTTGCTTCTGATCTGAAGTATAATGTACACAGCAAATAATTGAGCAATAATAATAAACACTCAAATTATATTAAAATCATATAAAGTAACTAGTAGATTTCCTTAATTGAACACGCAATTCACTTATGAACTGCAGTAATACACTTCACAATTGTGGGAAAAATACTGCACAACTCACTTAGCAACTGTTTTGCTTATCAACAGAAATTCTGATCTCAACTGGTCTACCTGTATCATGTCCCCATTCTACACAATAAAAGGTTGTATCTAATGTTTTCTATTTTAACCAAAACCTTAAAATTGTTTAAAATTGAAGGCTTTAAAATGCCTTATTATTTAGCCATAGTGAAACCTGAAATATACAGAGGAAATCCATTCTCACTTTACTAAGCTATGAAATACTGCAGAGAAGCTGCAGACTAGCTGTATTTCTTTTCTTCTTTTTATTTTTGAGGTAACAAGTAATTTTCTTCATTAAGCTGACAAGCTGTAAACACCGTGGAAGGTCACCCCAAGAAAATTGCTAAATTTCACAATTCCTCCAGATCTATATTCTGTTCCTTTCTTTCCTAAAGTATCCAAATGATCTATCTATGTTTTTTCTTTGAGCAGATGCACTGGGGTAGTGGGGTGGGGTTAAGGGGGAAGGAATGGAAAGCAAAGAAAGAGTTTAAAAATGTACTCTGCCCATTTGATTATAATTAGCTGTGTGTATGTCCCAACGAAGCACAATACTTACAGCTCAGCATCTCTACTCCTACATGCAGGCCCATGATAGTAGTCAACCTTCACAGAATATTCATGTGATCAAGCAGAGCAGCTGTCAGATGCTCCATAATTTAGTTAACTGCCGCATCATAAGATCAAGGCTATGAAGATAGGGATTCAGCATCAGCTAATATTGTCTGATTATTGAATTTGAATTATGACATGCTAATTCTTTAGTTGTTGCCATTTTTTTACTCAACAGAAATTTATACTTTTAAGAAGTGGCTAGAATGAAAAATGAAGCAGGTTTTTTTTAGAATGCACATGTTGGCATTAAGATAATGGGGGACAATGAAAAACAATTTGCAAGATTTCATTATCTTCACTATCCATTGTGTTAAGATGTATTCATCTTCTTTCATGCATAAAGCTTTACATGGTTTAAGTGAAGCCCTATTGTCCATCAAAATGGAAAATGGCAAGAATTAAAACTACAATGGGCTTCTAGGGGTACATATGCATCAATCATAAATTAATCAGTTTTCAACAGATACACACATTTGTCTCTCTCTCTCACACACACACACAGACACACAAACATGTTTATATATAATCTTTTCTGAAAGCAAGACTTTTGTCAAAATCTTATCAATTTAGTATCTTTAATTTTGTTAAGACTAATAACTTGCAGATAATAGTCTAAACTACATTTCAAGTAATCCAATACAACTGTTCTCTCTCTTCCTTTTTTAGCTCATTTTTATAACTATTTCTGTCAAGACAAAGGGAGAGGACGGGACATTCAGGGAACTGTTACAGACAGGTTTATTGTAGATTGATATTTATAACAATAATAATAATACAGTTGGAAGAGACCTTGGAGGTCTTCCAACCCCCTGCTCAGGCAGCAAACCCTATACCATTTCAGGCAAATGGCTGTCCAGTCTCTTCTTAAAAACTTCCAGTGTAGGAGCATTCACAGCTTCTGGAGGCAGGTTGTTCCACTGATTAATTGTTCTAACTGTCAGGAAATTTCTCCTTAGTTCTAAGTTTCTTCTCTCCTTGGTTAGTTTCCATCCATTGCTTCATGTCCTGCCTTCAGGTGCTTTGGTGAATAGCTTGACTCCCTCTTCTTTGTGGCAGCCCCTGAGATATTGGAACACTGCTATCATGTCACCCCTCGTCCTTCTCTTCATTAAACTAGACATATCCAATTCCAGCAACCGTTTCTTATATGTTTTAACCTCCATTTCCCTTATCATCTCTGTTGTTCTTCTCTGTGCTCTTTCTAGAGTCTCAACATCTTTTTTTTTTACATTGAAGTGACCAAAACTGGATACAGTATTCAAAGTGTGGCCTTACCAAGGCATTGTAAAGTGGTATTAACACTTAACATGATCTTGACTCTATCCTTTTATTAATGCAACTTAGCAGTGTGTTGGCTTTTTTGGCAGCTGCAGCACACTTCTGGCTCATATTTAAGTGATTGTCCACTAGGATTCTGAGATCCCTCCCACAGTTATTACTATTGAGCAAGATACTACCTATACTGTATCTGTGCATTTGGTTTTTCTTGCCTAAATATATAACCTTACTTTTTCCCCCCATTGAATTTCATTTTGTTAGATAGGTCCTGTTCAAGTCTGTCAGGACCCTTCTGTATCTTAAGCCTATCTTAGCTATTCCTGCCAGCTTGGAGTCATCTGCAAATTTGATGAGTTCCCCATTACACACTTCCCTCCATGTAGATGCAGTTCCATTGAGGACCACACGCTGAGTACGGCCTGTCAGCCAGCTACAAATCCATCTGGTGGTGATGCTACCTAACCCACATTTTTCTATCTTATCAAGTAGTAGGTTGTGGTCTACTTTATCTAATGCCTTACTGAAGTCCAAGTAAATTATATCCACAGCATTCCTCTGCTCCACTAATTTTGTCACCTGGTCAAAGAATGCAATAAGATTTGTCTGGCATGATCTGTTTTTGACAAACCCATCTTGGCTTTTGGTAATGACTTTGTTTGCCTCTAAGTGTTCATTGATTCATTGCTTGATTATCTTTTCCAGAATCTTCCCAGGTATTGAGGTCAGGCTGATAGGTCTTTAGTTTCCTGGATCCATTTTCCCCTCTTTTTTGAAGATGGGAACTACATCAGCTCTTTTCCAGTCCCTCTGGTAGTTCCTCTGTGATCCAGGATCTTTGAAAGATATGATTATTGTTAGCCATTAAGACATGTAACTTACCACCAAATAACTTCTGATCACATAGAACCTCCATGAGCCTTATAAGTGTTCTTACTCTATAAACCATTATCAACCATTTCAAAATGAATTTATAAAGAGTTAAAAGAAATTAAGCATGAGAAATAGACAAAACTAAAGCTTCTTTTCCACAAATGTGATGGTGTTTTGCTGCTTCACTTTATCTTGCTGAAGGTCAAGTAACATATGGCTGACCTTAACATTTTAAAAAAGTGTAAAAGAAATGTGCAGAATCCTTGTCTGAGTCAGAAACAATTGAATCAGTTGAAGAAGTTAAGCCTTCCCACCTATACACTTTTATTGGAGAACAATAGAAGATTTTCTTTTTTAAAAAAACTTTCATCTACTCATAGAATAGGATTTCAGCATCATCAGAATAACATATAACATACATAGACACAGCATCATAAAACAAGCCCCTCCCATTTCTATATGGGTTAGAGTACTGCATAGGTGCCCCCAAATGGGTGGGGCTCGCACTGTATCATTCTGTTGAAAGCTGCAAAAACCTGTGGATGTCATTACAGGAGTGTAAATCAGACCCTGGAGATTATGTTTCTTTAGCAATGACATATTATATTAAAATCCATATTTATAAAAGCTGCATATTATATAAATATGGAAATATTAATATTGATGAAGAAGAAAATAACATTTTCTATGTTGTTTCCTTATCTTTTGCAAATGTCTTTAATATCTCCTGCTTGATCATCTTTTTAAGAAACCCAGATACTTTAGCGAAATTGTAGGCAAAATTCCAATCACCTGATTGTCTTAGTTTTCTTTTTCTGTTAATAATATGCTACAATGATCAATAACTGTACTCCATAATTTTGAAAATGAGGGTGCATTGCAAAGTTATATAAGGCATAAAACCAACCTTTTTCAATTCTTTTCTTAATCAACTGAATATAGATTTTGCTTTTTCATTATCTCTATTCAACTGGTTGAAGCATGATGTCAGAGTCCTTACCAGCCCTGCTCCCATAGATGACAAATGATGGTCAATAAGGTAGCTGGCTAGGCAGGAACATTCTGACCAGCATTTATTGACGGCAAATAACAGCAAATAAAGTCAGCACTAGGAATAATCTGCTCCCAGCGCCTTACATGTAGTCAGCCCCCTTAGTGCCACCCCCCCAATCAGCTAGCCAGCATCTGGTGTCCGTCCTCAAAAACAGCAACACCGGCCAGGAGGAGAGATCAGCTGTTCAACTGCCCGGCTGTTCAGGGGCGTGGTGTTGCAGGTAGGGCTGCTCCTGTCACTCCCCTGCATGCTGTCCTTAATGCCTACCACCGACAGGGCTTCTGCTGTTCAGCAGTTGAGAGTCAGGGATTCTCTGGGTGTTTTGTGGTGTCAGCGGCTCGCTGCTAGGCTGTGGCCCCTTGGCTGTCCCCCTCCCCCCTCCCTGTAGTGGCAAGCACATGGGGCTTGACACATGACATCCAGATCTGGTTAGTTTAGCCATTTAGCTATTTCTCAATATAGTACAGTATGATCCCTATTGCTAAGCAGGGATTAATTCTAAATTACATATACTTGCTTTTTTATTATATTATGTTATCTTAATTAAACCTTTATTGTTCAAAGATATTGCAGTATCTTTCAGACTTTAACAATAGTATAAATAACAGTTTTAAATTGAATTCAGCAAAAAACATGCAGAGCCATATCTTTGTGCTTAGTATTTTGAACCCATGACTTCTTGGCTATGTTAGAACAGTTATTCTAAAATAAGGTCTTGAAAAAAAAAGTATTTGGGTTTGTCAGTGAATCTTCAGCACAAAATCAAGTTACAAAAAGAGTCTTTCAAAATAGACTAAGTATCATTTTCAGAAACATCTCATTGTCCTCATGAAAAAAAAAATGTACAGGTCATAATACAAAATATGGTGAAACAGACTGGCTCCAGGTTGGCAAAGGAGTGCCACAAGACTTTCCTAGTCATTCATCTTATAATAGATAAGTTGTATAAGTTATATACATTATATGTATACAATATAATGTATATACAGTATAATATACATTCAGTAAAATGTATTGGATTGGAAAAACATGATTTTAAAACTGGAGGAAGAAACACCAATTACCTGTACTAGACTGTTGATACTAACCTAAGGATCTGCAAAAACTAGTAATTGAACCCAGTGAAAAAAATGGTGCTAAGAACTGAATATAAAGAAGACCAAACTAATGATAACATACTGAACAATTAGCCTTAAAACTGGTAATGAATATATTGAGATGGTGATAGCTTCTGCCTTTTAGGAAAAACCATGAATAGTAAAGAAACATATCACGAGTAAGCCCATGATACAACAGCCATGAAAGACATGGAAAAGATACTAAAATGCCATGTTTTCTCTATACTTACAAAGGTCAGAATCATATTTTAAGCAATTATTTACATTATGACCATCTATAGCAGCCTAAGGTGGAATTTGTAGAAGAAGGATAAGAAGAATATTGACACTTTTGAACTTTGATGTGAAGACTCCTGAGAATACCATGCACAGCAAATATAATTAATATAAGCAAATGAATCAGCCAAGAAATCAAGCCCAATTGATTGAGGCACAAATCACTAGATTCAAATTATTATGTTTAGGACACACTACCTGAAGATCTAACTCTCTGGAAAAGCCTCTAAGGTTGGGAAAAATCAAAAGAAAGAGAAGCAGAGAAAGAAAAATCAACAGCAGGGTACTTTTTTAAAAAAGGAGAAATACTAAGGAAATTATATAAATAAGATAACGGAAATAGTATATTTTATTGCTGAATTAATACTTTTCTATTTCCTATTCTACCATAGCTCTAAATCATGCCATGATTACTTGGTCTCCAAATAAATTATTTACA
Organism: Vipera berus; assembly: GCF_964194415.1. Lineage (NCBI taxonomy): Eukaryota > Metazoa > Chordata > Lepidosauria > Squamata > Viperidae > Vipera > Vipera berus. The sequence continues at coordinate 43,509,931 of NC_138206.1, read as the reverse complement.
GAAATTGTTAATAAAGATTTTTAAATTAAATCTTTTAAATGAGCATTTTACTGAAGGTACAAATTGTAACTCAAAATATAAGGTTGAAGTTCAACTTTAAAAAGCACCTACTGAGGAACAAAAAATGTTATAATCTCACATGAATAGGTAAATAAAAATGCATCTTTTGCTTTATAGTTTAAAATATTAGCTTAGTTGTTTGAACAAAAGAATGAACATGAAATATTAAGAATATTTGGTACTTCCATGATGATAATATCTTACTTGGATGTGTATGTACTGTATATGTATATTACTATTACAATTTAAATATATTATCTAGTGCTCTGTGAAATATAAAATAAAACTATACTGTTATGCTAATCCTCATGATATTTATAGAAAAGAACTATTGGATCATTGGTTGTAAGGAAGAAAAAAACCTCTGCAAATTCATTAATTTTATTCCTCCACACAAACAAAACTCTAAGCCTGAAATCATCAGAATTCATACCTACTGCACTGTAGTCCAGTCACAGTTTTGTGACTTTCTGGGTTATGATTATACAATAGAATCAATTAAGTCTCTATTCAGAAGTTTATGTTGTGGGGTTTTGTGTGATACTTTTTGTGCTATAATTTAATAACATTCCATACATCCATGTACAAAATATAAGACAAAGTTACCAATAGTCCAGGTTGCACTACAAGAATAGCACTTTGATCTTGCAAGACAACTTGGAAAACAAATAAATGGCCAGGTATAAAAATGATGGTGAAGTGCCCCTTAGGAGGAAATAAGATGCATTATTTACTGGTAGCTTGACTAGCTGTAGTGAGGAAACTACTATAAGGTAAGTGTTGTTTCTTTCTTCCCTTAGGTAAGTTTTTAACAGTTTCCTCCTAATGGTTTTGGATTCATATATTCTTGTAAATATTTCATTAGAATATAGTACATTAAAACCATTTCTGCCATCTGCTTTAAAATACCATAATGACAAATGCACTAGGCAGGAAGAAGGAAGTTTCCATACACTTCCTCTGCCATCCATAATACATTGTATATTTATCCTTTAGTCTCCTTGCATAGTATTATAATAGGATCTAAAGTTCTTTGTTGATATTCCCACATATTCTTGTGCTTTCATACATTTCAGATAGGTTCTGTGTCTAGTATTTTCTCTTCTTTATAAGGTATGGTCATCAGTCTTTAAAGAGAGCCAAACTGGTCTGTTTTTGAGACTGAATATCAACAAAATATGCATTATATAAAGGATTTATTGCCTGAAGAAATGCAAAATAAGGATCTCCTTGACACAGAACCAGAGTAACATTAATATTTTAATTGCTAAAAGGGTTTCGGTTTACAAAGAAGAGATAGTCATTTTAATCTAGTGATTAAGACACCAAGCTAGAAAGTGGGAGAGCATGATTTCAAATCTTGCCTTAGCTATGAATGCCAGCTGGATCACTTTGGGTCAGTCACTCTCTCTCAGCCCAACCTGCCTGACATGTTGTCATTGGGAAAATAGGAGAAAGAAGGTGTTGGATATTTTTTGAGCCTTGAATCATTTGTAAAACTAATAAAGCTATTGTATCAATCAATCAATCAATCAATATTTCCTTCAAATTACAATTTATATTTATGGTTAAAACACACTAGAAATGCCTACATCTTTACAATATTACACCATCTAAAATCCCATAGTATAATTGATGCAAGCAAAACTTCAAAAGTTGGATGACTAATTAACTATAGACATGAGTAAAGAGAGACATATAAAATCTAAATTTATACATCCCAGGTACAATTGCAGAATAATTTCATCAAGGAGGAAATTCTGCAATATCTGACTATTTTAGAGGAGTATGGAGATGGGCTTGAAGAATTCAGCAGCCTTTAAGTAAATACCAGCTTATATCTGAAAGGAAGGAAGGAGTATCAAAGAAAGTTAAGACTGCCCTGCCTCGATTTCCTTCGGTAGAACAGTGGAGAAAGGGAATAGCTATCAGGCTTTCAAGTTTAGTTATTATTACTGGGTGTGAAGCTAACGAGTAGGCTGGCTTGGTCACTCAACAGTGAGAAACTGGTGAAGGGGGCACAGCAGCGCCTGCACTTTCTGCGTCATGTGAGAAAAGCTCATCTTCCTTCCCCTGTTCTGACTACTTTCTACAGCGGGACGACTGAGAGCATCCTGTCATACAGCATCACAGTCTGGTTTGGAATCATCACTGCTTCAGACAGGAAGGGGGTGCAGAGAGTGGTGAGGATGGCCGAAAAGATCATTGGCAGTTCCCTCCCTCCCATCCAGGACATAGCACAAAAGTGTTGTTTGAACAAGGTCTGTAAGATTATCTGGGACACTACTCATCCTCTTCACAACCTGTTTTCCTTGTTACCTTCTGGGAGGAGGCTTCATGGTATCCGTAGCAGAACATCCAGATTCAGCCATAGTTTCATTCCACACAGCACTAACCTTGTGAACTCTCAGGCTTCCTCCTTCCATTATATATTCAAGATGGACAGTATTTAATATTTATTTGTTATGTATATGTAGGGGTGTGGGTCTATACATATGTTGTATATAGTATTTTTTAGCTGTGTGTCATGTATGTGTTTCACTTTGAGAGCGGGCAACTAAATTTCATTTTTGATGTGTGCCATTGTGCCCACAGTAAAAAATGACAATAAAGATTATCCTATCTTGTCTTGCCTTGCCTTGCCTTGCCTTACCCTACCCTACCCTACCCTACCCTACCCTACCCTACCCTACCTTACCTTACCTTACCTTACCTTACCTTACCTTATCTTATCTTATCTTATCTTATCTTATCTTATCTTATCTTATCTTATCTTATCTTATCTTATCTTATCTTACGTCCTGCAGCAATAAAGTTTCAGCAGTGCTTGTGCATCTTTCTTCTGACTTAGTCTATCTTAAAGAGCCAACAAAATATACTCTCTAAGGCTGTTGGAAATGTAATTATCTCAAGAAAATGTATAGTATATAAGAAGAAGGTGTTATAGCAAGTCCTAAGAGTACATAGTCTTTATGTTTCATCACAGTAAACAAGGTTTGGTAGAAAATAGTAGCCAGTACAAAGCTTTCACAACTAGAATAATCAGTTCTTAATTTGTTGTTCCCTTTAGAAAGGGACAAATGCTAGCTGGAGCATTAGGCATTTCCTGTACTTTCCAAGGTAATGCACAGCACATAACCATTACCCAATCATAAATTTGTATGATAGATTTTTATGCAGCCCTTCCAACACTATGAAGAACGGCCAGATTCCAAGACCAAGATACAAATGTTACATATTGTATGTCCACAATCTTTTTTTTTACTCCATCTGAAAAAGCCAAAATTATATTTAGTCAAAATTATATTTAGTACAAGAGAATACTCCACTGAGCTGTTTGAAATTGGTATTTTGCAAAGAATGTTAATGTAAACCATCTCTCCTTGAAATGTTAAGCAGCTGTGTGTTTGGAAACCTCTTGCAACTGCTTCTCCATTAAGCCCTATTTGTGTGTACATGTTTTGCTTGCTGATAGACTCAACACAAATATTACCTTTTCCTAATATGTACTCATTTAATCATTAATTCATTAATTCATTCTTAATTGTTTATAAGTGCCTATCTCACATTTGTGACTTTGGGCCGCTTATATTAAAACTTAAACAGTACAAAAATCAATGAACAAATAAATAAATAAACCAGCCAGGCAGACAATACAAATGTTAAAAACAAATAAACCATTAAAACCATAGAATATGACAACAGGGAGAGCACAGTTACTCAGGAACAGTTACAGCCATTTTATGGGACTATATTGTTATCTGATCCTCACGCCATATGGCTATACTCTGTTGTACTCAATATGTGTTTTACTGTAAAAACTGTGAGCCAATTATATTTATTATCCTATTTGTAGTTTATTCTTTCTATTGTCCCTCTAGCATGAAAAAAGAAAATCTGTTTCTTTTGAAAGTGTACACTCACCAATCCTTTTATCACAATAAAAAAGGCCAACTAGAGAGCACACATGGAACTATCAATAACATCTTCAAAGGAATAAAATGCATACAGAAGAAGAAAACAAGGCAGAAGACTGGCAGAGAGCATCCATGAACACCAATTAGCAGTCAGAAGATATGGTTGAAACTCCTTCATTTCACAACACATGGACACACTTCACCATAGTTTCAACTGGGAATCAGGATCATCTTAGAGATTAACACCACACCACACACACACATACACACACACACACACTCACGGACATATATTAAAGAAACAATAAAAAAAGATTAAAACAGTTACTCACCAGCAATCAACACCAATGAGCAGAATGACAGCAAGATTAACATTACACCTGCAATCAAGAAGCAAACAATACCCCGATCAAGGAACTGCCAAACAAGCTAACAGTAAACAACAGCCCAATCAAGGAACCACCAAAACTGCTCCCCCAACACTGACAGGACAAGTCACTATAATATAATATGAGAGCAAACCCCACTCCCTTTTAGCACTGATAATGTTCCCTAGTAATAATAATAATAAACCTTTATTGTCAAAGTACACTACAACATGTGTACATTGAGATTAGCTGAGCCTCCCCCCGTGCTCTCTCCCCCCAACACACAGTGACAACAAACCCTCCATCCTACCACACCATGTGAACCAACTATACCACACACCGGCCTCCCAAGTCAATTCTGCATACGTTCACAGAGATTATGTCCCATTTAAAAGCCTAACAGCCCACAGATAAAAGCTATTTTTCAGCCTGTTGGTACGGCTGGCTATATTCCTATATCTCCTACCAGATGGTAGGAGAGTAAAGAGATACCGTCCAGTATCCAGTATCCAGTATAGTAATGAAATGTCTGCAAGAAAACAACCATGCTCAGAGAGCACCAAGGAACCCATTTAATATATTGTTACACTGAATTATGCAGCCTGTGGCCTATTGGGTCATTCCAGAGGTATTTCCTTATCTAAATATAGAAATAGAATGACCATTGGTGGGCAAAAAGTCAATGAATATTTTGTATTTTTTGCAACTTTGAAGTTAATAAAGTGAACTTACTGATTTTACCACATTTTCTGATTTTTGGAAACTGAGTTATTTCTGGTTCTGCTGAAGTTTATTATATTCCCTGCAAATCAGCAAGGTTCTAAAACTATTGTAGGCTTTCCATGCTACCTTTAATGGAGTTTTTGCTTCATACTCATCTTTCATATTGCATGCTTAAACCAATTCTAGTTTCCCTGTGCTACCAAAATTCAGCTTCTTCTTGAAACTTGTCTCTTTTTGCAGAAATAGTTTCTATTGTCCTAGTCCAGCCACTATAGCAATATATAACCAGGACCATAACTTTGAGAGAAAGCAGTGTACAGCAAAACTACAAGATGCTACCACTTTAATTTCATTTTTATCAAAACTTTTTAATGCACCTGAAGAATGTTAGCTTGGCAGATGGGACATTCTAATAGAAGAGAATATTTGCAACTTATGGTTAAACTGTGGAGTCCTTGGTGCTCTATGAGCTTGGTGGTTTTCTTGCAGAAGATTCATTACCATGATGTAACATCATCATTACATCAGAAGATCACAGTGCTTTTGTTTATATTTTTCATGTTGACTTTTCTATCCATATTTTTTTTCATCATATTATCCAATCACATTTGTCAAACCACCATAGAAATGAAAATAAATATAATGGAAAAGTAGAGCAGCTGCTACAGCTTTTTCACTATGTTTGTATGTTGTGGACGAAGGAGATTTTATTATATCAAGACTGGTGTTACTGTATCTCCTTAGAATTGGATTATATTCTCTAGTCTACACGCTTCTATAGATTTCCTGCAATTGAAGACAATGTGATATGACTTGTAGGACTTTATAGCATTTGAGAGTCAAAGGCATCAAAATGCTCTGAATTGTATTGGAGCAGGAATTTAGCATTTGTTTGTTATCTCTTAATGTCTGGAATCACCCAAAAGCTTTATCAGCAAAACAGTAACTTCTTTAAGAAGTTGCACATATGTATTACAATGGTATCCTGCCATGCAAGACATATTGTATAGTACTACTAACTAGTGATTTTCAGGACAGTTAGAAATAAAGACAGTTACAATTCAGTTTCATTCTGCTTTGTTAGGGATTACAAGTTTAAACACTGGTGGCAGAAAGGTACCTACCGGTAAGTTGATCAATTGAAAGTTACATTATTATGACTAATTATCTAATTGATTTTAGTGTGATCATCCTAACTGTGAATAAAACATATTATAAAGAATTATTATGAAATACAGCATTTGAACTAATCAGCACACATCGATAATAATATAATCTGAAACAATTTAAATATATTGTGTTGTGTAGCGGGTTCTTTGGCGCAGGAATGAAGACGAGGCAAGTGCGTTCAGGAAAGCTCATAGCTTATTGCTTGAACTGAGAATTGGGCTGTAACTAGCTGCAATATATAGTCTAGCCCCTAGGCGGCAGCCAATAGGTTTGAAGCAACCATTGCCGCCTAGGGACAGCCAATACCAGCACTGGAGACTTGTAGTCTGGGTTGCTGGAGAGCTGTTAGCTGCTCCAGCAACCCACGTGGTATTACCATTGAGCCCAATACATAACACCCCTCCCCTCTTAGATCAGACAATATTGTAACACAATTTAGTCTTAATACAATTATCAAGATTCATTATCAAAACAATCCTAAATAATAGTAATATAAAATAAACCCATATAGGTTACAAGGTTAACTTACAGCATCTGAATGAATAGGCTTCATTGACAGCACACTAGACAGTTAACATCATAGCATCTGAATGAATAGGCCTTCATTGATAGCACACTAGACAGTTAACATCAAAACTCCCAGTTTCTGTAGTACAGTGGCAAGTTGCAATACAACAACATTATAGATCTTTATTTTACAACGTAATCAGCAAGATATGAAGGAGGCTTGTGTGCCCTAGTGGAACATCTCGGAGTTCCAGTCACTTTGTGGTCTACCAGCTTACCCAGTGGGCTGGGTAGACCCATGTCCCTTGTTGCTCCTGAGTCAAGGGGATTAGATGCTCTCTGGCTGGCCTCTCCAGGTTGGCCCACCCCAGAGTCAGACTGATCAGCAGAGTAGGCACAGCTGTTGCTGAAGTTTAGTTTAGTTTAGTTTATTAATATTTCTATACCGCCCTTCTCCCGAAGGACTCAGGGCGGTGAACAGGGCAAGAATAAAAATGCAAAATTACAAATATTAAAAAAAGATTAAATAGTTGCCCACTAAAAAACAATCGATACAATACAATTAAAAAACCCCAATAAAACAGCAATAAAAAACCCCACCAATCCCCCATCAGGCCAGGCCGGCTTGTTCAAATAAAAATGTTTTTAGATCGCGGCGAAAGGAGCGAAGATCGGGCGCCATCCGGAGCTCTACCGGTAACTGATTCCATAGTTCCGGGGCGCCCACAGAGAAGGATCTCCCCCTGGGGGCCACCAATCGACATTCTCTGATCGGTGGCACCCTGAGGAGTCCCTCTCTGTGGGAACGCACAGGGCGCAGGGAGGTTGATGCCGGCAGCAGGTGTTCCCTGAGGTACTCCAGACCCCTGCCATGTAGGGCTTTAAACACCATTACTAGTACCTTGAATCTCACCTGGAAGACAACTGGTAACCAATGCAGCTCACGGAGCAGAGGTGTAACATGGGAGTATCGGGAGACTCCCAACACAACTCTCGCGGCTGCATTCTGTACCAGTTGGAGCCTCCGGGTGGTCCTCAAGGGCAGCCCCATGTAGAGAGCATTGCAGTAGTCAGACGAGAGGTCACGAGCGTGTGAGTGACCGTGCATAAGTCATCCCGGCCTAGATAGGGCCGCAACTGGTGCACCAGGCGAACCTGGGCGAAAGCCCCCCTAGTCACAGCCACTATATGATCTTCCAAGGTAAGCCGTGAATCTAGGAGGACTCCCAAGTAGTCTGGTTGGCTTGCTCCTTCAGGGGATCCCTGTTGCATTCCTGGACTCCCCATTTCTCCATCTGGTTCCTCATCGGTTATGAAGGAAAAGTCCTGAGAGTCCAAGTGAGGACTAGCTTGGCTGCAAGTTTGAGGACCTTGGGAGGGACTTATGATGCAGTCCTCACTTAGTGGCCATTCTGGAAACTGTTTTCTGAGTTGATCAATGTGGCGTCTGACAACTCGCCCTCCCTCCAGCCCCACTTCATAAGATAGGGGCCCAGATGCTTTGGTAATTTCACCAGGAACCCACAGATTCCCATGACCGTAGTTCCTGGCCCAAACTCTATCGCCCATTTGTAACCCCCTAATTGGAACTACGTTGGGGTCTAGCTTGAATGAGATAGGCAGGCCTGTGTATGTTCCTAGGGCAGAATCAAAAACGTCAGCATAGTCCTCACATACTGACGAGAGGTTTGCAGTTTGTGTCCAGTTGATACCAGTAATCTGAATACCTAAGACATCAAACCAATCAAGTCCAATGAGACTCGTTCTCTGGCCCCCTACTACTATGACATCCAGGTGCCCATAAAACCCCTTAAATTTTACAGTCAAGATGGCTTCTCCCTTAACTTTAACTTGAGCATTTTGAAAGTCAGTTAGAATTATGTCTGAGGGCCAATTGTTTGGCCCAATTGTTACTGCACCTACACACGAAATTAAAAGTTTATTGAGAAATAATGGAGACTGCAGAGCCAGAGTCCAATTCCATTTTACAAGGAACTCCTTGTAGCTCTACCAGGAGTCTGAGTTTAGGTTTGAGCAGGCATCAGGCCCCAGTGTGGCACATGCTTCTACGGCTTCTGAAAAACCCCACACTAACCGGACCCTGGGCCCCAGTACCTCTCCTAGTCAGTTCTTCTGACTGGTGTTTGGGTGGCCAGTCCCTATGGCAGGCTCTGGAAACTGCTGTGATGCAGCCTGTCTGGCTGCAGGCTCTGCATTTTGCTGACCAGAATCTGCAATCAGCGTGAAAATGGCTGCTGCTGCACCCTTTACATCTAGGTAAGAGAACTGCCTTGTAAGTGTTCTCTTGCTGCTGGCTGTTGCAGTGTTGTGCATTGGGCTGCTTTTGAAGTTTGTTGATTTCTGGTTCTTCCTCCTTGGAGGACTCTTCGGGGAGTTTGGCGTCCTCGTGGTGGACTGTTTCTTCATGCTTTGCTGTTTTGGCGGGCTGGACTGCTTGAACTGCCAAAACTTCAGCCAAAACTTCATCTTGTGCTTCTGAAAACGTTAAATTAGGTCTGGCAAAGAGTCTTTGTTGAAGTGTTCGGTTCCATAGACCGCAAATGAGCCGATCTCATAGTCTCTCTTCTAAGTTCGAAAATTTGCAAAGGCATGCGGCCTGCCACAGGCCCGCGATGAATTCTGAAGCTGATTCACTGGGTTGCTGCACTCTCTGGTCAAACCTGAAACGCCAGGCCATTTCAGACATCTTGGGCTGGAAATGTTTGGTTAACTTCTTCCTGAGGTCCCCATAAGAGACCGATTCTATTGCCGTCAGAGCGAAGAGGTTCTCAGCCAAATCAAAGGTTGCTGGGCCGCAGAGGTAGAGTAGCATTGTGGCCTTGAGGCCTTTTTCCATGATTTGGTTTGCCCAGAGGTAGTTTTCTACATGGGACAAATAAGATGGCCATTCTTCTGGATGCTTCACATCGAATTCTTGAAGTCTTCCGACTTTCAGCATTCTGTTTCTTGCTGGTTCCTGCGATTTCTTCCAATCCTGCTTCCCAGGCTCAGGGAATTAGTCCGCTGAGCACGAGGTCGCTAGCGTAGCTTGCAAGCCGACCTTGAGGGAGGGGGGGAAATGCCTTTTCCCTCCGGCATGAGCTGTCTTCCCCTCTAAGATTTCAGCTCTTTTTCAGGGAAGCAGGATCCCACCTTCATCGCCAGTGTTGTTTAGCGGGTTCTTTGGCACAGGAATGAAGACGAGGCAAGTGCGTTCAGGAAAGCTCATTGTTTATTGCTTGCAAGATCTGAACTGAGAATTGGGCTGTAACTAGCTGCAATATATAGTCTAGCCCCTAGGCAGCAGCCAATAAGTTTGAAGCAACCATTGCCGCCTAGGGACAGCCAATAGCAGCACTGGAGACGTGTAGTCTAGGTTGCTGGAGAGCCGTTAGCTGCTCCAGCAACCCACGTGGTATTACCATTAAGCCCAATATATAACATATTGTATCCCCAAAATAAATATGTTTATTTTACATATCGTATACAATTTTTTTCTGGAAAATCATTGCAACATTCCATGATCACTGTGTGGAAATCAGTAAAAAACAGAAATAATTTGACTTATTCTGCGTTTACAAAATATTTCCCTATGATTTTTGCATTTTGTACTTTTTTTCAGGTGCTGTGTGTAAAAAAATGACATGATGACAATATACTCAAAAATTATTTTCCATGAAATCATAGCCTATTTTAGCATACATTTTTTTTCACTCATCGTTAGGCATTTTGTGTGGTCAAGGAGTAATACTGTATATGTTAAGTTTTGGGATTATGGCCAATAAGGAAAATGTAGCAGTCCACAATTTATAAGTCATGTTTCATCAAGTTAATATTACCCTACTAGGAATAAATTGTACTGTTATTCTAGTTCATTGTGAAGTAGCATCTTTGAAATCTTAATTATATATGATACAGTGTTAATCAGCAGCTGATATCTAAACCTTTGTCCCTTTAATTTCCATATAATGTATGGCTTTCAGAAGAAGTTTAGTTTTATTCTATGGTCTTGATTTAATCATACCTGTGTGCATTTTAAAGACCAGTTATTATTGGAGTATTATACGTTACTGTACTATAGAACAAAGTTGTACTTTTAGAAGTAGAGCAAAGGGAAAGCAAGAGACAAATTCTGATATTTTTTAAAAAAAAGATTGGTGACACTGAATTGGAGTGGCCATTGAAAGTAATTAATGTATCTTCCTTGTTCCTTCTCTTTCCTGTATTTTCTGTCAAACAAAAAAAATGCTAAAATTCAATGATCTCTGCAGTGCTAAACCAATAGCACTATGGATTATAATTTTGTGCAGATTTTACCAAGTTAAAAATATTTCTCTGTTTGTCTTTTAAGACAGGCCCAGTGACATTTGTAGGGAAAGAAGAGTCAAGATGGCTGTCATGGCAACCCAACTGAAGCCTCCTTTGCATTGACCATGCACATAGGTGGAAAGCAGTGTGACTGCCATACTGATTTTTTTAAAATCCCTTCAAGTACTGCTGGGCTTGTCTACTCTCATTCTTCAATAAAAAATAAAAATCAGAAAATCCCTGCTTGATTATACCATAGCCCATCTTCCCCTTTTACCTATATTATATCATTCATCATGGTGCATTTGGAACACTCGGAAGCTTAGACCAAAGAGCAATATCTCATTCACTGTCACTTCTGAGCAACCACAATTTAAGACATGCTGCCTCTAGTACAAGAAGAAAACATCATTGATAGCCTGATACTCCATAAATTAGTCTTTCTTCCTTTTAAATCCATCCAATTTTTTTGTTTGTCTTTGAAATGTGGAAAAAGAATAAGGGTATCCTTGAATATTGAGACTAGGCTATAGTGACAAGGAGGGAGGGCAATGTATTCAGTACTTTGCAGAAGTTTCAAACATAGGCATTGTTTTATGCATCTAAACTATATAAAAGTATCTTTAGATTTCTTTAATATATTTAGATTTGTCAGTGCCAAATCTGTTTATATTTAACTTCAGTGGATGACACTTAATTCTGTTGCACCCAAGAGATATAAAATGAATATTTTTCTACATGATCATATATTGTATAATTTGATATATATAGACATGTATGGCACTGCCCTGTTGAAAATAAGAGCCTTGGTGGAGCAGTGGGCTAATGCCTCCTTAAGTAACACCAGCTGCCTGCAATTAGTGCATGTTCACGTCCCACCAGGCTCAAGGTTGACTCAGCCTTCCATCCTTCAGAGGTAGGTAAAATGAGGACCCAGATTGTTGGGGGCAATAAGCTGACTTTGTAATAATGCCGCTTGGGGTGTGTGTGAAAGCCCTAATAAGCAGGCATATACATAGAATGAAGGCTATTGCTAAGCACATTGATTTGTGCTTTAGATTGTAAGCCGCCCTGAGTCTTCGGAGAAGGGCGGGATATAAATGGGATTAAAAAAATAAAAAATAAAAATAAAACTGTCCCAATCGTTGTAATCTTCCTTATGGGAAAGTTGAAACTTTCCTTATGGGAAAGTTTCTGTAGCTTTTCTAGCTTAATAATATCTTACTTAATATGCAGTCACTAGAACCATACACAAACTTTTATATACAGTAAGGTAAAGGTAAAGGTTCCCCCACACATGTGTGCTAGTTGTTTCCGACTCTAGGGGCCGGTGTTCATCTCCATTTCAAAGCCAAAGAGCCAGTGCTTGTCCGAGGACGTCTCCGTGGTCATGTGGCCGGCATGACTAGACGCCAAAGGCACACGGAATGCTGTTACCTTCCCACCGTAGGGGTCCCTATTTTTCTACTTGCATTTTTACGTGCTTTTGAACTACTAGGTTGGCAGAAGCTGGGACGAGTAACAGGCGCTCACTCTGTTACGCGGCACTCGGGATTCGACCCGCCAAACTGCCGACCTTCTGATCAACAAGCTCAGCGTCCTAACCCACTGAGCCACCGCATCCCTTTATATACAGTAGTTTTGTATAAATACATTGTTATATCAACAGTTCTATTTTCAGTTCCCTTCATAATTTTTCCAATGGAAATTGCTTCCTTCCCCTCTCCCTCCCCCCTTCCTCCTCCCCACCATTATTCCAAGATCCTTTTTCTTATTAGTTGCTGCCAGTTCAAATCCCATTACAGGATGAGTGATTTCTCTTATTCTGTCATTTTACCTCAAACTGTATTTGTCATTTTAGTACTCATTTCTCAATCTAGAGAAATCCTTTAATACTTCTTCACATCCTTTTTGAATTTACCATCCTGAACAGTATGGCATTATCAACAAACATGGAAACTTCACTGCTCAGTCCTAACTTCACAATTAATGAATACACAAATGTAAAAGGGATGTTATGACATCAAGCACTGAATATTCCTGTATGCTCGTTTTGCTAATGGGTTTTTTTGTTCATTTACCAATATATGAGAGATCCTATCTTTGTGACACAGAGTTGGCCCACAGTTCTTCTGATGAGGGACTTTAGCAAAGAATCTTGAAAGTCTAGTATAGAATATCTATTAATTACGTCAAATTATGTTTGTCTACTTGCTTGCTGACAGCCTCAAAATATGAAAGGTTATTGAAAAAAGACTATGTGTTGTGAAAGCAGTGTGGATTAATTTTCAGCAAGGTCATTCTTTTATGTGTTTATTTTTTTGTTAATAATACTTTTAACCAATTTCTTCAGAAAAAGATGCTAAACTAACTGCTTATACATTCCTTTATCAACCCTCAAACACATTTTGTAAGAATTTGAAATCACAATAGCTCTAAAGAACAGATGGTTTTTTAAAAAATAAATTCTACATTTTTTAAAAAAAATATTGATAATTTCATTTTTACATTTTAAAGAACACCTGCACTGATACCAATTGGAGCTGGGGATATATTTATATTATTAATAATATTTCACTTATTAATAATATCTTGTCACCTCTATTTCTATTGATTCATTCAATCATTCCTCCAAAAATATCAGCTTGAACAGAGACATTTATCTTATATCCTCAGCAGTAAAGATAGTTAGAAAGAATTGATTAAATTTCTCTGCTGTTTCCTACCTTCCTTTATCAAATTTTTAAACCCCATCATTCAATAACTCAAAGATCCCTCTGGTTAATTTCTTATTCTGCAAATATTTGTAAATTTTGTGCTGTTTATTTTAACGTATTATGCCCTATATGCTATCTAATTTTTGAAAATTGTTATTTTGCAGTTTTCAGTTATTGGTTGCATAATTGTTCACTGTTTATATCATCTTTGTTTTCTTCATTTTGGAAAAACTTCCAATTTTTTTGAAAAAAACTTTTGTTCTCTTTAATGTCAGTATACCTTATTTGTTAACAACTTTTCATCTTTTTTAATATGAAGTATTCTAATAATTATTTTGGTTTTGAATAATTATCAAGAATCATGTACACAATTGGTCTGTTTATTTTAGAAATGTTTCATCATATATTTCATTTTTTTTCCCAGTTTTCTTCTAATAGGGGCTACAACTTTTTCATCCTAGCTCATACACTCCTGGCATTTGCTTCAGAGTACCTTTGGACTGTTTGTGACATATACCTTTATATTTAATAAGAAGTATTTTTTTGTTCCAAAAAAATCTGGATCCTACATCCTGATTCAAATGAACCCATTTTTTTCTGTAGACTTTGTTTGTTTCAGAAAATATCCCATTGCTTCAAAAATCTAAACTATTCCTCCTAACATCATTGTCTTATTCATGTTTTGATATTACTTAAGTCCATCTTTGTTGTGTATTTACTAATTGTTATTACATTAAGTTAAACAATAGTTACAGGGCTGAGGTAAAACCGCGGCAGCTTTTGACAGCTGTCAAAAGCTGCCGGACGAAACCGCGCAAGCGCCAACCACTGACAGTTCAACACGCGCTACAGATGACAGCTCCGAGCTGTCAAAACCGGACGAACCCGATTGGCGGCGACCACGGCGCGGGAGCAGACTCACCCCTGATTGGTCAATCCGCCGGCAGCTGTCAGTATAAATAGATGTCATGTTCCCTTGTTCTTTGCCTGGTTCAGAATAAAAAGTTAAACTGTTAACTTGCTGTCTCGCCTGCTATCCTGATTCAAATGAACCCATTTTTTCTGTAGACTTTGTTTGTTTCAGAAAATATCCCATTGCTTCAAAAATCTAAACTATTCCTCCTAACATCATTGTCTTATTCATGTTTTGATATTACTTAAGTCCATCTTATTGGCCCTGTTTATGGATCAGGTACTATTCCTAAGAAAGTCACCTCAGCCATCTTGTATTTCAGCATTATATCTAATAATCTTAATTTGATTTCTAACTGCTGCGCTAGTTTTTTATTATGTCACTAGTGCCAATATGCACCTTGATCTCTGGTTTCTTCATAGCACCATCATCCATGTGGTACAATGCCTTTGTCGCTTTCCCATCAAATTCATGCCTGATTCTCTGCAATTTATATATGTTATAAATTGGGCTATGAATTTCAGTGGGGCTCATTCATGCCCAATGAGCTAGAGTCCCTCACAAGAACCACCCTTTTCATACCTCTGGTTGGGTTTCTCATCTTTGACTGTGACCAATGAAATTGGGAAAGATAAATTTAAGAAGTAAAGTTATACACATGATTTAGGGTATAATTCAAATTCAGGTAAACTTTTTATTTAGATTTTATTTCCAAGTGATAAGGGAGATGAACAGATAAGATCAGAAAGTTATGGGTCTGCTACTCTTAAGTCCTTCTAGAATGCTTCTCTATAGCACTATAATATTTCCCCCCTCAAATTTCCTTCCAGTTTAAATCTGTTCAATTGGTTCTTTGCAAAACCAAAGGTAAAGGTTGGATTTTGCACTCTGAAATGGAAGGATATAACTAGAGTTAGGTTGTACTGTAAACTTAATGAGTTTGTTTTATAAACAAACTTTTGAATTAGATGGGTTACTGCTTTGTGGCTTTTATTAAAATACTTGGTTTAAATCTATTCTCCAATTTTAAGTTTAGGGCTTAGCTTGCCAGTTCAATTAAAGCAAGGCAGCAAGAGCCATAAGTTCTTCCATGGTTCCCTCTCCTGGGAGCAATTTCCTGGGTGATAGGTTTTCTAAGAATTACACTCCTGGGATTCAGTTAATATTTTGTTTAATAAGTGAGCAAATGCCACTTGCTAGGACTCTGCAGTACTTTGATCTGCTTTTCAGAAAATGCTTGGGAACATGAACATAACACCTGTCTACAACACTTTAAATCAGATGTTCCTTTTCCAATAAAGTTTATGCAATCTCAGGAAAAGCAAAGGTATTTTAAGATGTTGCAGAAAAGGAAGTGTTTACATTCCTAAAGGGATCCAGTGCAGTTTCTAGAAACAGAATCTAAGCATTCTATATACCTAGCACTTACCCATGCATTATTTGGATCCTTTCTTCACAGAATCATTTCAATGTAATTTAGGAATGAATATCAACACTATGCTTTGTTACCAGGGGGTCCTAATGCTAAGAAAGTACACCATTCCCATTGCTTTGATGTCTCCTGTGTGCCAGTATTTTTATTTCTAAGCATTCTAGACTTATAGGCCCACAGCATTATAATATAACCTACTAATCCACCACTATTTATCACATACAAATAAAATTATTTGTAGTGATAAATACAAATGATAGCTGGGGATCACAGACAGCAAATATTGGTTACCAGTAACCAATCCAATGCCACCCTTAATCCAGCATGGAATCACAACAATACATTTGATTGTTTCAAAATATTGTATTGGTATATTATAATATACCACTGTACTGTAATTTCATTGCACATTGAAATATATGCTAGTTTGCTACCATTTCATATTTATACCATTTCATATTAATAAATAAAAAGTCTTATACAGCACAGGATCAAGGAAATATCTAACTATCATTCATAAATGCTGTTTCCATCTTTGACAGGAAGGCTATATTGTTTTCATGAGGTTAGTCAAACAGCTGTATTAGATTTCTCCATAAAGGAATGGCTAATATGTTTTATTCCTAATTTGACTGGCATTTGGAAATAGATCAAAAATTTCCCTTTTTTCAGGTGTTTATTTTGTTCCTCTTGGGTTAATTATTATTTTTCATATTTTCACAGTTGTTGGCATAAATCACATTTGTTCTTCGTTTTGTTATTTGTTGCTGTTTTTAATATCTTCATCACCCCTCTTGATCTAATCAGTCCAGCCCCCTCCCCCACAGCACTGTTGTTGTGGAAAAAAGGGAGGGAATATTAGATATGTTCGCTATCTTCAGTTATTTATGTAAATAATAAAGGCAGGATATAGACCCTAGGGTAGGGGAGAAGAGGTAGTCATAATCTTGGAATCTCTAGTGGCCATCAGGGGCCCTACTCCCCAAGTTCCTGGGTGTAAGACCCAATTCTTAAAATTAGGCTTACAGGAGCAGTTGGGACTATTGCTATTATACCAGCCTCACTGCTGTATCTGCCTCAGCCGCTGGAGGCCTTCTCAGGACTGACTGTAGTGTTATGATTCTGGGGGACTTCAATTTACAATCCCTGGGAAAGGCCTTCAAAGTGGCTCATAGCCTACATGATGGCCATTCTTAGCCTGACTCGGTACCATTGCTTCACCCTGGGTTTGGTTTTCTTGTCAGAGCAGTGGCATTGTGATCTAAGGGTTATGCTTTTCTTAGTTTTCTCTAATCCCACTATCATAGTCAAATCATGCCTTGCTGACCTTGCAATATCCTTCATGTGTGATAGATATGATTAGGTTTCAAAGAGAGCTAGGGGAAAATACTGTCAATCTATTACACAACTTAGCTGAGAGTCTGGTGGCTGCCTGGAATAGGAAAGCCACTGGAACCCTAGACAGGTTCACGCTTATGCAGCCTGGCCTCTCCAGACCTATCCCTTCTGTTACTCCCCATGGAGAGGCTGAAGCACTTGAAAAGGGCCAAGACATGCCTGGTGCACCACTTGAGGAAAAGAAAGAATGAATTCAATCAAACATGATCTAAAGCTACTATTAAGGTTTACCTCATGGTGATATGAGTGGTGAAGTATCAAAACTTCTCTTTCTTATTGCATCTACAGAATAACAATAGCACTTATATATTACTCCATAGCGCTTTGTAGCACTCTTTGAATAATTTACAAATGTCACTATATTGCCTCCAACAATTGGCATTTTTTCTATTGCTCATTGCTCAGAGTTGCTTGATAAACAATGGAATTTTACAAGTTGTTCATGCACAGGCACAATTTGGTCCAATAGTCTTATCGCCTTCTCATTCCAAACAACAATGAGAAGCAACTGCATACCAGAGCTTAAGGGGGAAAAAACCTCAACTTCTTCCTGAAACTGCATTGGGTTCTTTAGGCACATAGGGCAGGCCAATCCAATAAAGGAATTTAGTTTGAAGTGCCTAATAAAGCATATGAAATAGATATAAATCCAAACTATGTCTGAAAATGCCATTATTGGTCTTTACATAAGAACCATTTTATAGAAAAGAAAAAGCAGACAAAGAGATATGGTTAACATGTCAAGAGTGATTAGTACAGGAACATGAAAATTTATGATGAAGTCAAGAGAACAATTGACTGCAGAGGGACTTAGTTTATAATGACTTTTATTTGCACGACTAAAGAAAAGATTTAATATAGACAAAGAGGCAATTGAAATTCAATTGAACAAGGTAAGATGGAATTTGAAACTGAATTATGCATAAAAGATTAAATGTGGCTGCTAAATGTATATACTTTTGTTGAGATTTGAAACAGAAAAAGAACTAGTTAAAGAGTGTATGATAAAAAATAAGTTAAGAATTTTGGCTATAATATAGAGATGGATCAACAGGTGAAAATCTGGTTAAAAGGATAGAAATTCACATTGGGTTATCAATTAAGAGAAAAGTGAAATTAAAAGATTTCTATTTAGGTTTGATGATACTGGAATTCATTGTGGAATGTTTTTTTTTATGCAACAACTACAGAAGTACTCAGCCAGTAGATGGCAGTACTTACAAGTTTGGATCTATGGTGTATATATTCTAGACTGTTTTGTTCTATAGAGTTTCTGTTTCCTATTACAGTTATGTAGTTGAGCATTAAAGCACATGGTGACTGTACTCTTTGCTCTGTATGTACTTTATATAAACAGAATTTCTAACAGCTGGATAAATAGAATGATAGAACATATGGGGTTTTATTCTTATAAGAGGTATATGATAATGCTGCTAGATAGATATATACAGTGGTGGGATTCAAATATGTGAATAACTGGTTCTCTGTGTTGATACTACTTCCGGAAGTCCATTCTGGACCTGGGCTACAAAAAATTAGCTACCAGTTCTTCCGAACTGGTGCGAACTGCTGAATCCCACCATTCGATATAAATATGGATAGAGTTGGAGATGGAGATAGATACACACACTGAGATGGAAATATATACAAATTCCCACAAGGGAGGAATGGATTGTAAAATTAATGGCACTAGCTGAGATTACAAAATTGACCGTTTTGATGAAAAATAACAATTTGATTGTTTGTTCGTTTTTAACATGGAAACCATTTTGGGTCTTTTTGCTTGATAAGATAAAAATGAAGTTTTGATATTGGGATTTGACAATTAGATATATTTTGATTATAGAAATGTTGTATATTGTTGGAATTTAATGTTTGTACATTTTATGTTCTTAGTATTTTTTTAAATATAGTGTTTATTATAGCTATTTGATTAAAGAAATATCTAGTAATATGTGTATTTGTGAAACTAATATTATGACTTATGTAGACTACATTTATACTATGTATTGTTATCATTTGATTGGTATGTATATATTTTATACTTTGTTTTTTTTTGTTAAATTGAAACAAAAGTAAACTTTATCTTATAACTGTATCAGTATTAAAGAGAGTTGCAAGTAACTTTTCTTAATATTATTTTTGGTGGGTTTTTTAATGTCACTTTTTAAACTTTCTCTCTTGTCCTCCTATCCCACTTTTCCCTTTTGTTGTAGTTTTGTACATTTCATTTTTGAAACTTACTCAAATTCTTTTTTTAAAAGAGATTTTTTTTATAAAATGATGTATAATTGGTAACGACACCAGACACTATTACAGTAAGCTATAATGGTGAAATGACATTCCTCTAAACATGTTTCAACTGACACAGCATCTAATGCAGAATTAAGGGACACGGTGGCTCAGTGGGTTAGGACGCTGACCTTGTCAATCAGATGGTTGGCAGTTTGGTGGGTTGAATCCCGAGTGTCGCATAACAGAGTGAGCGCCTGTTACTCGTCCCAGCTTCTGCCAACCTATCAGTTCAAAAGCACGTAAAAATGCAAGTAGAAAAATAGGGACCACTACGGTGGGAAGGTAACAGCATTCCATGCGCCTTTGGCATCTAGTCATGCCGGCCACATGACCACGGAGATGTCCTCGGACAAGCGCTGGCTCTTCGGCTTTGAAACGGAAATAAGCACTGGCCCCTAGAGTTGGAAATGACTAGCACACATGTGTGGAGGAACCTTTGCCTTTACCTTTAAGGTTGCTAAAATCTCTCTGAAGTTAGAGATTGTCAGATTACCCACATGTACTCTGTAAAGCTGTTGTTTTTACCCACATGTACTCTGTAAAGCTGTTGTTTTTATTGTTTTGTTTGTTTTTGAAGTGGATGTCAGGAATTGTGTTTTTGTAGTTAGCTTGCAATTAGTCACCAGATTCCATCATGCTTATATTTGCTAATATTGCCTACTCTGTATGGACTCTAAGATTGCCTGGGCTCCTCTCTTAATCACTATATATTTTAACTGTTATTTTTCTTTGGGTTTCTTTAAAGGCTGAGAATCTTTATACTGCAAGGTTAATTGAAATCACCAGATGAGCTTCCTTCAATACTTAAAATTAATAATTTTTAAAAAATAAGCTTAGATATTTATATTTTTTAGAATATATAGCACAAGAATAATTGTAGAGTCACCTCTAGCACACAAATCTAATGAACGAATGAATGAACGAATGAATGAATGAATGAATAAATAAATAAATAAATAAATAAATAAATAAATAAATAAATAAATAAATAAATAAATAAATAAATAAATAAATAAATAAATAAATAAATTTTAGCATTAGAAACTTTAAACAGTTTAAGGGCTGTCAGATGTACTTTACTTAAGACATTGAAATTGATTGAAAAAGTCCATCCTCACAGGAAAATTTATTTTGTTTATACTCTGAAATTGATAACATGACTTTGAAGATTAAATATTAGAGATCATGAGATTCATCTTCTGGTACAGGAGGATTTTTTAAAAACTATAATAGAATTGGAAGGTGAATTTGAAGAATTTTAAGAGTGCCAATCCCCATTGAATAAAGCTGGACCTGATTTACAAATTATAGCTTACAACAAGGAGATGGAAATATGGAGTTACAAATGGAAGATGATGACTCAAAACCTGTAAAAAGACATACAAATAACAAATTAGATAAGCAATTTAGATTATTTTCTTATACCAGATTTACAAGAACTGCCGTGCTGGAAGTATAACTGGGCCTGAGAAAGTTTTTAAGAATTTTGAGGCAAGATACAAAGAGATTATGAGAAGACAAATATTAGAACTTTCTTTGTGGAATTTAAAGATCATTTTCAGAAAGAAGAAGGAATACATAATTGGTTTATTAGATCAAGGTTCAAATAATGGATTGCTAGTTTAGGGAATGTTTAATGGCTTCTTGATTAAAACTGGATAATGGTGGTTATTTCTGCTAGTGTTGTCTTTTGATTATTGAATTATTTGAAGACAGGAATAAGGAATATTTCTTTAAATGGAAAGGAAATATTCCAATTGGATATAACAGATATAATTTGTAATATTTACATTATTACTTCAGATATCTTTTACTGGATTTTTAGTTTTTAGTGGAGAGATCAGATTATAGAGATGGGCATATAAAAATTGGGGTGAAATATGAAATGAAGAGATGCTTGTTTGTACAGTGATAATTTTTAATGATTATACTCGTTGGAGATGAAAGAGGAATTTTTACTTTGTTTTCTCTTTTTTCTCTTTTCTCCCTTTCTCTTCAACTTTTTCCATTTTTGTTTTGAAAAAATACATTTTATAGTTGTATGGGTTCTAACTATATAATATACTACAAGTATTTGTAAAATAGTATATGATACTAACGAAATTATCTAAGATGTATAAAGTTACTTTTAGTGAATGTTGAAGTTGTGAAAAATATGAAGGGATATTTTATTATGCAAGATTGCCTTGGGAAAAAAAACTACAAAAATGGACAGAAATACATACGATTATATTATGATACAAATAATTTTAAAGATTAATATATATATATGAAACCAGAACATTTTTATTGGCACATATGGATAGCCAATTAGTAAAAAAACTAATATAAGACTGGTAACTATAGCAAGACTATTATATGCATTACAATGAAGAAATAATGAAATATATAAAATGGAGGAATGGATTTTGATGACAGAATTCTAAATTTCCATAAATGACAAATGATCTACTTAATCAGGAATAAAACAATAAATATTTTAAGACAGACTTTTTATTGAAAGTGAGGAAAAAAAATGGTTATTTGTGGATTTACTCATTAAGAAAGATTGAATGTGGTATAGAAAATAATTATTTTCTTGAAGATGGAAGAGGGATAACTATGTTTATTACACTTATAAAGAAAATCAGAAGCCTCTTCTTCAATTATCTTTTTCCCCTTTTTCTATGTTGTTTCTTGCACTTTTTCTTTTTCTTAACTTTTCGTTATATACCTTCATGTTTATCTTTCACTTACATGCACAACTTTAATAAAAATCATATTAAAAGGAGATATAGTTATTTAATCAAAATCAACCACAAGGAAAGGAGCAGAAGCCAGAAAACATGTCATAACATAAAGCATAAAAATGCTAAGGAAAAGATAATGTAAAGAGGGTGAAAACAAGATGATAGCAGCAGCCTCAAGATCTGAATTTGAGTGAACAGTTTATTAATGATTTAGAGTTGAGGACTTTTCCAGGCTATACAAATATAATTAGTTATTGATGGCTGTGGATGCACCTTTTCCACATCCTGAATAAATGGTGGCTCTCAGTCAGTTGTACCTCTGTCAGTTCCAGATATTGCCTTTTTAATGTGAATTATTAGTTCTGAATAGTGGCAGTTTGGTGTTTGCCTTTGTGGTGAAGGGCATCAAACCTGAAATCAGGAGACCATGAGTTCCAGTCCCACCCTGGACACAAAGCAGCTGGATAATCTTGGGCCATTCGCCTTCTATCAGCCCTAGAGAGGAGGCAATGGCAAACCATTTCTGAAAAGCTACTAAAAATATTGCAGAGACTTCTCCAGGCAGTCTCAAAGAATCTAATTGAATAGCCAAAGGGGAAAAAACACCTTGTAGCTACTTCAGTTTTCTAAGCTCAAATAATGCAGACATGTTCCATTTTTGATCAGTGACACTGTTTATCAAACAAGAAGCTGCATATTATGAACATTGTGGTATTGCCACACTTGTAAATATCCCTACAGATTGTCAGTTAAAACTACAGAATGCCACTTCCATTACTCTCTGACAACTGTGATACCATCATATATGGCTTTAGAAAAATGTAAAATATACTCTGAATAACCTGGAGAATAACATAAGTAGTTAAAAATGAAAGCAGAGCTTTAAGCTTTGGAGGAGAATTGAAGTAGAAGGAATTTTAACTGGATGCAATCTGAAGTATTCAGGGCTTAAAATCTAACAATTCAGGTTTAGTGGTTTAAGGGATTTAGCAGTCTGTGCCAAGTCCAAATTCATGATTTTCAAGAACAAGCAAAGAAGGGAAATAGCAATACAACAATAAGGAGCTTGACAAATACAGTTTCTGATATCTTCTTATTTATAGTACTATTAAATATTAAATATGCTGGGAAATACAAATTCAGGCTCAGAAGCCTTATTAAAGACTCCTTTTACCAGACATGTCAAACTCACAACGTCACATGACATCGCGCAACGTATCAGGACAGTTTTCGGAAATGGGATGGGCATGGCTTCCGGCCTGTGGGCTGGCAGTTTAACACCCAGCCCTACACCCATGGTATGTGTGTGTGTGTGTGTGTGTTTATGTGTGTGTGTGTGTGTGTTGTGTGTGTGTGTGTGAGAGAGAGAGAGCACAATATAAGACAAAAGGATTTGAGGCAGCCTACATCACAGAAATTATGTGGTTAATTCTCCAAGATGTTTGGAACAACTTTGAAGTAAGCTTGCTGAGTTCCTTCAAAAACTGTGTGCAAATGTATCTAGAAGAATTGATGCTGTTTTGAAGGCAAAGGGTGCTCACACCAAATATTGATTTCATTTGGATTTCTCTTCTGTTCAACTACTTTCCATTTGGTTAATTGATACAAATAACTATTAACAATTCTATTTCTGGTAACTTCTGTCTCTAATAATAATTTCCATTTGAATCCACACAGAATGCACAAGGCCACTTTGGAATTGAGAAACCACTCTTATGACAAGGTATATTTCATGGCATATGACATGTTATATGCAGTACAATGAAGTGAGCCATGTGCAGATCTGTACATTGGGGAAACAAAACAACTATTTCATAAATGCATGGCACAACATAGGAGAGCAAACCAATCAGTACAAGATTCAGCATTCCATTTGCATTTAAAAGATAAATGCCATTCTTTCGAAGACAGCAAAATGTACATTTTGGACAGAAAGGACCACTGGTTTGAAAGAGGGGGTCAAAGAGGCCATCTATGTCAAAATTGAACAGCCCTCTCTCAGGAGAGGGGGAGAGATACGGCATTGTCTATTGTATATCCAGTGTACAACACAGTCCTTTCAGCAGTTTCAAGAAGGCTCCACAGCCATTTGCATACTCAGGTGACCCTGATGACACAGATTAACCTCTAGGTGGCCTCAATGACTCTCTAAAAGAATGCAAATGAACAGCTGTCTGCAAGGAATATAAATCCTTCTATTCCCCACCATCTTGTCAGAGCTGAAGAAGTTTCTTGAATGAGAAGCAAAACATTTTCAAAAAAAACAAACACAAAAAAGTCCAGTTGCCTTGTGAAAAAGCACCTTTGGGGTAACTGTGACCTGGATGACTGAGAATCTCAATAGACACTCTTATGATAAAAGATTATTTAGAAAGCATCCAGAATTGTAAATTATTGTTATAGCTACTCTTTTATTATCTAAAACTGTCTTCTGTTTCCACACTTCTTTAGATGACTTTAAGTGAATCAGTTAAAGTGTCTATTGCTTTCATCAGTACTCCAACCATTTCTTCTTTATTCTTTTCCAGTTAGCTTCTCATATTATTTCCTTTTCCCACATAGCCTTGTATGAAGAAGACTTCAGAGCTATGGGTTGATATCCAATGTTACACTGATAATACATCTTCTGTCCCTCAACACTCTGCCTGCACAAAGAAAGAATACGACAACAGTATCCAGGCATTTGCAAACTTGTGGGTGCTTTTTCTGATCCTGTCCTCACACTTCTCCTTTTCATCCTTTTCTCTGCATTTCAGTTTATTATTACCTTTTCTTTGGATTCTTCATAATGGCGTACCTCTCTTCATCAGCTTTGGTAGTTTGTTTGTTTTTAAAAATGTCCTAGAACTTTTTAGAAATCTCCTTTTGAATCTTGCTTTCTCCATTTGGCCTGCAGCTATCTTTTACAAGGAGTAGCAGCACCAGCCTAGCAAAAAACAAAGAAACAGTAGAAGCTGGAAAGAAAGGCAACCACCTTGAACAGAGTTGTACCTTGCCTTACAATAAAAGGGTAATTAGCCCCAGATTGTATTTTCATGACAATAAAGTATTTGTGCAGGATGAAACAGCTATCTAGATAAGATGAAAGGTGCATTCTCCATTATTTGAACAAGACAACTGTGTGAATGGAAAGCTTTTTCTTTTTTTTAACTTGCCTGGTTATCACATGAAGTTTAGTCTACATTGTTTTAAAATCCAAGAACCTAATTCAGACAGTGAGCCTGAATAGGAATGAAATAATACAGAAATCAGTTTTTATATATTATACTATTTAAATAATAATAATTTCTGCTCCATCAAAATGAGTTAGATTTTTTTCATACATTTCTTTCTGTAAGTGACAAATTCTGAAACCCAGCCTGCCTTAAAGTAGATACCATCTGTATATTGCTTCTCTTCTGATAATGATTGTAGAAAGTCAGCACCCACCCTCCTAGAGAAGAAAATATTTGGGGGGTTATTTAAAAAAAGGCAGAATATTATATTTCCCCAAAGGAATAATGGAGAAAAATCTTAGGCAGAAACTGAGGAGGCCAGCTTTTAGAATTTTTTTTTATTTTTTTTTTAATTCCATTTATATCCCACCCTTCTCCGAAGACTCAGGACGGCTTACAAGCTTAGCAGTAGCCTTTATTCTATGTATATGCCTGCTTATTAGGGCTTTCACACACACCCCAAGCGGCATTATTACAAAGTCAGCTCAATTGCCCCCAACAATCTGGGTCCTCATTTTACCTACCTCGGAAGGATGGAAGGCTGAGTCAACCTTGAGCCTGGTGGGATGCGAACCTGCACTAATTGCAGGCAGCTGGTGTTACTTAAGGAGGCATTAGCCCACTGCTCCACCAAGGCTCTTTGCCGATTTGGTAATCCATTCAGGAAGACTGGGGGGCAAGAAGGCTAAAGCTCATGAGATTATAAAAACAAAGACTCCAAAGACAGGAACATGACCTTTAGGACATATGATTAACCCACCACCATTAGAATGCCAAAAGGGCACACTCAAGCTTGGGTCAAAATATTCAAACAGGAACAAGCATTTCAAATACAAAGCCCAAGAAGGTATAAAAACCCACCTACTCTCAACTCCATTTGGTCAGCTGTCCTAGAACCACATGCTGCTGATGGTTCTGCTCATCAATAAATTGGAACCTTCTTTCTAGGCAGCCTCCATTTTTATTTCCAGCATCTTAGCCTCCATTTTATTTACTCATAGCTTGGAACTGGACCTGATGATTTTTCTCTCAACTAATTTAAAAGGAAAAGGGTTTTTTTAGCTTCTATTAAAATTCTTCCTTTATGACCCCATTATCTGTTTCGATTAGATTCTGATTTGGCTTGGACATCAGTTTCAATAAGGCTTTCCAACTCATTCATTTTTACATGTGTTGGAAAAACTATTCCAATAATTTCCAGATACCTGATGATGTGGCCCTTAAGCATCTGAAGGCTACTAATTTGGGAAAAAATTCCATGCCATTGCTTTTGTTGTTCATGAGAATAGCCAAATAGCCATTTGTGAATCAGCATTGTAAATATGCCACATGACACAAAGGTTAAACTTTCTGTCTTAACAAGACAGTTAAAGTAAAAATTAACCTGGTTCTAAATGTTGATAAAACAAAGGAGATCATTATATATTTTAGAAAGAGTAGGCACAGTCATACTCCACTCAGTATCAAGGATGCATCGGTAGAGGGGTTCAATAGTATTAAGTAAATGGGGGTGCAGATAACTGACAATCTGAATTGGTCTTTCCACACATCATCCTTAGTGAAGCATGCAAACCAGCATCTGCATTTCCTGCATGGGATGAGGAGAGCACATCTTTCTCCTTCTGTCTTGGCCACTTTTTACAGAGGTACGATTAAAAGCATTTTAACAAAATGCATCACTGTCTGCTTTGGTGGCAGCAATGCCTCAGATAGAAAGTCCATACAGAGAATGGTAAGGACAGCCGAGAAGATTATTATAGGAAGCTTGCTTCCTGGTATTCAGGATGCTGCTTATGAGCGCTATGTGCTTATAGCTCAAAACATTGTTAGAGACTCCACACACCCACTTTATGGTCTGTTTCTGTTGCTCCCCTCTGGGAGGAGGTTTCAAAGTATTTCTAGCAGGACTACCCAATTCTGCAATAGCTTTGTTCCCTATGCCATCCATCTGCTAAAAATCACAAGATTCATTTTTCTCACTATGTGCATGCATACATAACCAGAACTAGACTGTTGTTTCTCTGTGTCATATATGTGGGTATGTATGTATGTATGTATGTATGTATGTATGTATGTATTTTTGTCATATTTATGTAGTGTATATCAGAGGTGGTGACCCTTTAAGAGCTGTATGCAACAAAATTCATTTAAATGTACGCCAATTAGTGTACATTCAAAGTGACAATAAAGTTATTATTCTATTCTATTCTATTCTATTCTATTCTATTCTATTCTATTCTATTCTATTCTATTCTATTCTATTCTATTCTATTCTATTCTATTCTATTCTATTCTATTCTATTCTATTCTATTCTATTCTGTGGCATTTCTTAATCTCAAGTCAATAAGAAATCTCTCCTAAAAAGCTATACATCAGTCAATGTAGATAATATGGAGGCCAGTGAATTTGTTAAATTTTGTTTTAAAAAAATCCCTCAACCACTTCATACTTCCTCCTAAAGATGGCTTGTTTTGCTGTTGTGTTTTCATTGCAGCCACAAAATGTTGATATTTGCTCTGCATAATAGTGTAAGTGACACTTTCAAATCCTTGGTTACCAATTCTGATTATTTGTGCTATCCAGGACAAACATTAGCCTTCTGGTTGAAATGAAGACTCAAGTACTTTTTCTTAAATGGAGCATATGTAGAGAAGTCCTGCGCTGCAACTGGGTAAAAATGTTTATCGCCTTCATTCTGCACAAGTGCTTCTTGCTTGGAAGAGACAACAACCAGCATGGTAAACAATAGTAGAGTGTGGCTCATTAGTACTTTATGCAACTCTATTTGGCTCAATTCCAACAGGAACATTTGTTCCTTTAGTTCCTGCTAGCACTCTAAACACCAGGCTTAGTTGAGATCCAAAACTGAATGGGAGGGACATGATTACAGAGCAGCTGCAATTTCTTTTCTTTTGCTTTGTGAATAACAGAACAAGCTGCAACAGCTACTTTTCTATTGATCCCATTTGGGCTTATTTATTCCTCTTTCCCTAATGAAGGGTAAGTGCTGGAAAGAGAGCTTGATGGGGGAATTCCCTCTTGCTGTAATTTGGTTTCTATTCCAACTATAAGAATCACTTTGATTATCAATTAATGTAACAAGAAGTGAAATCACTTCAGATGGACGACATTCTGCAGTTAGGAGAAAAACCTATGGGTCAGAGAAAATATGCCGCTGTATTTTGTATAGGGTTAAAATTCTAAATAATTAAATCTAGGACAATTTTAACCATTTTCTTATTTCTTAGATAGGCAATTGCTACATGCTTAAGATGTAAAGTAATTGAAATGCAAATGTTCAATAACTAAAAGCAGTCTTCAAACAGGTGAGAATTTATCTATATACTTAAGAATACAAAGTCTTAAAAAAGATGAAAGGGTAGCAGCTACAGTGTATCTGCTAAGACCAGTTTGAAGACTTCCCAAAGTATGTGGATAATTACTGAATTAAACAGAGTTTGGATCTGATCAACAAGACTGATTTCATATTTTTCATAATGTGAGTACTGCATCCAATAAACTCTGGTAAAATATTACAACTATAACAAATTATCCCAGGTTTCCTGAGACAACTGTTTTGCAAGCCATAATAAAGTACAATACGGTTTCTTCTGCTCCTCAGTGAAAGAAAGAAAAAAAATCTCCAGATATTTGGAATGCTTTTCCTTTATTACTCTAAGATTTAGGGAGTCACAATTTCTATAAACATAAAAATATGAAACTTTCTGTTCAATGTTATATATTCATTACAGCGGTCCCCAATTTGTGGGCTGTGGCCCACTACCTGTCCATGGCCTATTCACAACTGGGCTGCATGAGTGGTTATTGTGCGCTTGCACACACATGCACACATGCAGCCCCACTCACACAAGTGTCGCTGGAGCTCAGGTCTCACTTACGTGAGCATCATAGACACTCAGGGCTTCACTTGTATCAGCATTGCAAAGGCTCGTGGCCCCAGTTGCATCAGCATCATAGGCACTCATGTTCCCACTCTGGGTCCTGGTCCTAGATGGAGATTGGACTGTTCCAGACAGACCCAGTGTGCTATCCAGGGGAAAGGGTTCCTCCTAGATTTCTGCTCAAAGAACATGTGGCACTGGTATTTAAGAAGTCCTTTGCACTGATTTGGGTTGCATAGCAGTATTGCCTGGATTGGCAAGACACTATTCACAGTTACTCATGCCCTAACCATCTACAGATTAGACTATTGGAAAGTGGTCTATGTGGGATTCCCTTGAAGATTATTCAGAAGCTTTAGCTGGTGCACAATTCAGCAGCACTTGCAGTTGTGTGTGCTTTAGAACAGGGCATATTATTCCTCTGCTCTATGAGCTTCTTTGGGTGCCAGTTTGCTTCTGAGTCCAATTCAAGGTGCTGGTTTTAGTCTTTTAAACCATGCCTAACATGGAATAGGGTTATTTGAGGGACTTCCTCTTCTTGATCACATCAGGCTCATTAGACAGAGGGCATGCTGGGGTTACCATCTGTCAGGGATGTTCATTTGGTGGATGTCACACACCAGGTTTTATTGCTGTCCCATCTGATTCCAATTCTTCCAACTCCCAGCATTAGGTCAATTTCATCCATTTTGATGTTCCAAGTCCTTAAGACCTGGTTATACCATTAGACCCAGGGGTCCCAGGCAACCAGAAACTCCACTATTGAAATTGGATGCTCTCATTTTCTCTCTGCTTGGGGCTTTTATATGTTTATTTATTTATAAAATTTATAAGCTGCCTATTTTACCTCAAGGTAACTTTGGGTGGATATATTTGTATATATTGTAATTTTAATTAATCTCTACTTTTAATGTTGATTTTTATATTTTTAAATTCATATATATATACACTATCCAGATTCACTTCTTATGAGATAAGCAGATACTGTATGTAAATTTGATTAATAAATAAATATATTTATTCCGATATTTACATTCTTGTTTAGAAAAGAAAATATTTATGGTAAACCTGAGATAAAATCCATTTTAAAAACTGTGCTGAAATGTGACTTGCAGTCCTCTGGATATTTTTCTTTCCCTCTATGAAAGAGGGTAAGATTTTTCTCCCTCATTCTCTTCATTCCTTTTATTTTTTTCTTGTTAGTATACTTGAATTTTCTCATAGTTTTGCAGAATTTTCCTATAGTTCCAATAGATATGTTGGTCTATTTATATGTGTGTGTTTATGTGTGTAAAGGTGAGTGTATTTGTGGGGACGGACATTTTTGCACAACTGTCTATCCTCCTCAATTGTTGTTTTCTCCCTTGTTCATGAGACAAGTTCCCCTTGATATATTTCCTTAGGTTTACTGTGAAAAAGAAAACCAAGGAAACTGCACAGCACTGAAGAGATGAGCATGTAGTAAATACAGGATCTTAGCAAAGTCTGAGAAATTCCTTGTAACTAAAATATGTCCAAGATTACTGTAACCTGTATATGTATATGTATTATGTATATGCATAGTATAATGTATATGTATAGTGTATATGCATAATTTATATGCATATTTTTGTAGAAGCAAATTATTTTCCTTATATTGAAATAAAATGTTACAAACATGCAGATGTAGTTTTAGCCCAGTATTGTAGTTTCCAATGAAAGGGTTGTGTTCTATTTTTATTTTAAAGTAACTGATTGTCCATATTCTCCTAGTACCATTAACTATATATATTGCTATATGTAAATGGACAGGTCACAGATCTAAGATTAACTAAGAAGCTGCAAATGATGCAAAACATTTTTTAAGGAGATAACAGGATAAGGGAAAAAGGGAAGGAACGGTCTGTCCTAACAAAGCTAATAATTTCTACATGATGTCTCTGTCATTTATTTCTCATGGTGCATTAATATGTTGATCAAAATCTGCCATATATTGGAGAATTACTATTCATATCTGTAGGATAATAAAGTTAATGAAAGTGGGACCATTCAGACTGAAAACTGAATAGATAACAGGCCTTTAACTTAATGATGGGATTAGAAGTGACTTTTATTTAGGGATCAAGTTTGATTATAGTTTCATGAACTGACTGATCAATATTTCTTACATGGAAAAGGTCATAATTATTTTTCTTTTTAGTTTTTCATTATCTGTCATTCTCTGGCAAAGATACAACTGATGTAAAAATATGGTTTTTTTAAATTGAAATTGTTGCTTTATTTCCTTGTTCTTATATTCTTTCTTTAAAGTCTGTATTAAAATTATTAATATTAATATAAAAATATCTGATAGACTATAGTATTTTAATACAGATAATTTGCCTAGCACTAAATCAGGTTAGAAGGAAACTTTTATTCTCTTAATATTCTCTTAAAGACATACTACAATGGGCAAAGTATTGGAATAAGGTCATATTTTTACTTAAAGTGCTTAGATTTAATAATCTTAAACTAACAGGATAAATATTTATTTATTTATTTATTTATTTATTAATTAAATTTTTATACCGCCCTTCTCCCGAAGGACTCAGGGCGGTGAACAGGGCATATCTTAAAACTACAAAAGTACAAAAGTTAAAAAAGAATTAAATTATTGCCCACAATAAAAACAATAATATATATATATAAATATTAAAACCCTAAGTGATTCCCCATCAGGCCAGGCCAGCTTGTTCAAATAAATGGGTCTTTAACCCGCGCCGGAAGGAGCGGAGATCCGGTGCCATCCGGAGCTCAGCCGGCAGCTGGTTCCACAAAGCCGGAGCGCCCACAGAGAAGGCCCTCCCCCTGGGGGCCACCAGCCGACATTCTCTGACTGGAGGCACCCTGAGGAGGCCCTCTCTGTGGGAACGCACGGGGCGGAGGGGAGTTGACGCCGGCAGCAGGTGGTCCCCGAGGTATTCCGGACCCATGCCATGTAAGGACTTAAACACCATCACTAAGACCTTGAACCTCACCCGGAAGACAACTGGTAACCAATGCAGCTCGCGGAGCAAAGGTGTAACATGGGAGTACCGGGAAACTCCCAAGACAACTCTCGCGGTCGCATTCTGTACCAGTTGGAGCCTCCGAGTGGTCTTCAAGGGAAGCCCCATGTAGAGAGCATTGCAATAGTCAAGACGAGAGGTCACGAGCGCATGAGTGACCGTACACAGGGCATCCCGGTCTAGGTAGGGCTGCAACTGCCGCACCAGGCGAACCTGTGCGAAAGCCCCCCTGGTCACGGCTACTACATGATCTTCTAAGGTAAGCCGTGCATCCAGGAGGACTCCCAAGTTGCGAGCCCTATCTACAGGGGGTAAAGACTCACCCCCCATAGAAAGTGAAGGAACGTTTTGAATGTCCCGGGATGCCGGAATGTACAGCCACTCAGTCTTGTCAGGGTTGAGTTGAAGTCTGTTCCTCCCCATCCAGACCCGAACCGCCTCCAGGCAACGGGACATCACAGCGAGGGCATCACTGGGGTGGTTTGGGGTCGAAATGAAAAGTTGGGTATCATCAGCATATTGATGATACCCAACTCCAAAACCACGAATGATCTCACCCAGCGGTTTCATGTAGATGTTGAACAGGAGAGGCGAGAGAACCGAACCCTGAGGAACTCCACAAACGAGAGACCTAGGGGCCGATCTCTGCCCCCCTGCCAACACCGACTGCGAACGTCCCAGGAGATAGGAGGAGAACCACCGAAGAACTGTGCCTCCCACTCCCAATCCCCTGAGACGCCGCAGCAGGATACCATGGTCGATGGTATCGAAAGCCGCCGAGATATATACTCCAAAGGTGTCAAAAGAACGTGCTGCTAACTAAGTATTTATGGATATGTCTGTACACAAAGAGAAAAATCAGTCTAAGCTATCAAAAACAGTATCATAAAAAACAGATTAAAAACACAAGTTAAAATAAGCAAGATAATGGTAACTGAGCACCTATCCACCCTAGACGAGTTCAGATCATAAGGACCAGATGGATTACATCTCAAGGTTCTGAAGAAACTAGCAGACATGATCTCAGAACCACTGAACTATATCTTTCAAAGATACTGGAGCACCAGGGAACTACCAAAGGACTAGAAAAGTGGGGATGTAGTTCCCATCTTCAAAAAAAAAAAGGAAAAAAATAGATTCAGGAAACTACAGACCTATCAGCCTGATCTCAATACCTGGGAAAATTCTGGAAAAGATGATCAAGCAATGAATCAGTGAAAACCTAGAGGCAAACAAACTCATTGTCGAGGCCCATGGGCCCGACACCATGAGGGGCGTCTAGCACCCAGCACAGGCCCCACTTTCCCTACCGACCCTCACTCCACACACATCTCGACATGCAACCTGGCGTTCAGACAGACGGGGGAGGAGGTCGCCAGTGAGCGGCAGCCCCGACGATCATTTGGGTGTCGGCCCCCGACTACGGAGGCCCAGTTACCAGCTGCCCTGTGGGCCCCGACCACACGGGCCTGACAACCAGCTGCTCTGCGTCTCCTGACTGCACTGCTCCACAGCATGCATTGGAGGCGTGTGGCTTCCAACGCTGACTTTTCCCTTACTTTGGAGTTTGAGAATAAACGATCCATCTTTGTTAACCATACCACGGCTCATCGACTGTGCTTTTGTCGAGAACGGCTTGACACTCATAACAAAAAGCCAACATGGGTTTGTGAAAAATACATCATGCCAGACAAATCTTATTGCATTCTTTGACAATGTGACAAAACTGAACCAGAGAAATGGTGTAGATATAATTTATTTGGACTTTAGTAAGGCATTTGATAAAGTAGACCACAATCTACTATTTGATAAGATTGAAAAATGTGGGTTAGACAGCATCACCACCAGATGGATTTGTAACTGACTGACCAACCACACTCAACATATAGTCCTCAATTGAACTGCATCTACATGGAGGGAAATACGCAGGGGGTATCCCAAGGCTCTGTTTTAGGCCCAGTACTCTTCAGCATCTTCATAAATGATTTAGATAAGGGGATAGATAGGGAACTCATCAAATTTTCAGATGACATCAAGCTGGCAGGAATAGCCAACACTTCAGTAGATAGGCTTAAGATACACAAGGATGTTGACAGACTTGACCATTGGGTGTTATCTAACAAAATGAAATTCAGTGGTGAAAAAAGTAAGGTTCTCAATTTTGACAATCACTTAAATATGAAATAGCAGTGTCCTGCAGCTGCCAACAAAAAACAACAACAACACAGTTCTAGGCTGCATTAACAGGGATAGAATCAAGATCACATGAAGTGTTAATACCACTTTATAATGCCTTGGTAAGGCCACACTTGGAATACTGCATCCAATTTTGGTCACCATGATATAAAAAAGATGTTGAGATGATCAAGGGACTGGAGGCTAAAAAATATAAACAATGGTTGGTCGAAATCGAAACCATTCTAGTTTAATGAAAAGGAGGACCAGGGGTGCCATGATAGCACTGTTCCAATATCTCAGGTGTTGCCACAAAGAAAAGAAAGTCAAGCTATTCTCCAAAGCACCTGATGACAGGATTGAAACTAATAAAGGAGAGAAGCAACCTAGAACTAAGAAAAAATTTCCTGACAGAACAATTAATCAGTGGAACAACTTGACTCCAGAAGTTGTGAATGCTCCAACACTGGAAGTTTTTAAGAAGAGATTGGACAACAATTTGTCTGAAATGGTATAGGGTTTCCTGACTATGCAGGAGGTTGGACTAGATGACCACCAAAGTTCCTTTCAACTCTGTTTTTCTATTCTATCCTAATTGTAGAATAAAGCTGCAGTATAACAAAATTTGACAAAAGTGAAGGGGATTTGAATACTTTTTGAATGTACTGTACAAGTGGCTTGCCTGTCAGTGCTGGTGCGATTTCATGGTAGTTTCTTGATTAAGCTATTGCAGGGGTAGGCAACCTTGGCTCTTTTATGACTCGTGGACTTCAACTCCCAAAATTCCTGAACCACCTATGCTGACTCAGGAATTCTGGGAATTGAAGTCCATGAGTCATAAAAGAGCCAAGGTTGCCTACCCCTGGGCTATTGTTTACTGTTAGATTGTTTGTCTAAGTAGATAGTCCTTGGTTAGTGTATTGTTTACTTTTTGATTGTTGATCTAGTACTAAACTTGATGCTAATGTTTGTTTATCTGAGTGTTGATTGCTGCAAAGGAAGTGTTTTGATGTCTTTGTTTCCTTTTTAGCTATTTGATTATCTATTTAGAATGTTATGTAGATATTGTTTATCTCTATGTGCCTGTTGATGGCCAATTTGTTTGAATGCCAGGCTTCTAATTTTTAGATGTGACTTGGTCTAGGATGATTGTAGTTTCCCAGTTGATGTTTTGCAAAAAAAAATTATTAGGGCTATCTCAAATTGCTGAATGGCAAAAATAGTAATTAAAACATGTCTTCAATACATAATTTGGAAATAAAATGCATTAGTATCTGAAGTTCCTGAATTAGTGTGCAATATCGTAGACTTTGAGAAATTAACTCTTTAAAGTAGATGGTGTTCTCTGAACCTAGGAAGTTTGAAAATGCCATATTTTAGAAATATAACTTTTAGATTGTGTATGTAGTGATGTACACTTTCAGGTCACATTTTTAAAAAAAATTAAACATTTTATTAAATTATACTGAAAGAGGAAAGGCTCTCTAAAAGTGGCTAGCACCTGTGCTACTGTTGGCCTGTCCCTTTAAGGCCTTTCCCTAGGGCCAGACAATACCCTAACTATTGCGTATACAACCTGAGCCAAGAACAGCTGTGTGTGTTTCTAAAGCAGCTTATAGTAGATAGAAAGAGATATTGTCCTCTAGTGTAGGACTCACAAGAAGTAGTAATTGCAGGATCAGTAGGAGGAGTTGGGAAAAAGTGGAGTAAAGAGTGGAGTAGTGAGCAGTTAGCATCACCCTCTGAGTGCTTGTATGTGTTCCCTAAGAACCTGGTTTGTTACGTTGGCTCTTTTGTGTTTTGGAGCCCACTGAGTCCAGTATACATGAAAGAACCTGTGACATTCATGTGTCTAGTAAAAGAAGGAATTGTTTGACTCAGTGGTGGGATTCAAATATGTGAACAACCAGTTCTCTGTGTGGATGCCGCTTCCGAAAGTCAGTTCTGGGCCTGGGCAACCAAAAATTAGCTACCGGTTCTGCTGAACTGGTGTAAACAGGCTGAATCCCACCACTGGTTTGACTGCCAGGACATTGAAAACACTTAAGGCAGGGGAGAAAACCTGACTCTCCAGAATTATGTGATCTTCCTGTTTTTTCTTACCTACCCTTTCTGGCAAGAAAAGTATACTCCTACTACTAAATACTTTTTTTCTTTTTTTTATTGAAAAGTTTTACAGTATATTTTAAGCATATATTCCTTATATGCATATTTATAATATATTAATTCTTTCATTTGTTTTTTACATTCTTTCACATTTTCTTCATATCTAAACAATTTTTCATTTAATCTCCAAGCTCTCCTATCTCCCTTCCCCTTGTCCAATTCCATCCCTACTGGACTATGGTCTGATAAGGTTCTTGGACATATCTTGATCTCCTTAACCCTAGAAAAAAAATCATTAGTAGTTAATACAAAGTCAATCCTGGAAAAAGATTGATGTCTGTCAGAAAAAAAAGTAAAATCCCTTTCTTTCATGTTTCATTATCTCCAGACATCTCTCAGTTCCAGATCGTCTTTCATATCAAAAAAAGATTTAGGCAATCTAGCATGATTTGGAGTGCTTTTAAAAGGTTCTTTTTTATCTTTTTGTGTATCTAGTACTCCATTCCAGTCTCCCATTAAATACACGATTTATAATCCATTGAATTATTTTGTTATGTAAAAGTTTATAAAATTCTCCTTGCTGTTGATTAGGTGCATATAATCCAATTAAAAGTATTTTCTTCCCTTCTATTAAAAGTTCAATTATAATATATCTTCCTTGTTGATCTGCTTCAATTAAGTTAGCTGTTAAATTCTTCTTCACATAAATGACTACACCATTTTTCTTTTCTGGAGCAGATGCAATAAACTGCATACCCAATCTAGAGTTTATCAAATATTTTTGATCAGATACATGGATATGCATTTCCTGCAAGCATATAACATCATTTTAAAATTGTTTCAAATACTGAAATATTTTCTTTCTCTTTTGCGGTGACTTTAAACCATTAACATTCCATGTTAGAAACTTTGTCCCCATTTTTTGCGACTTGAAGCTTTCGAAGCGTATCTTGCAGATCCACAAGCATCTGCTTCTTTGGTCTCGTTCCTCCCACTGCTTCAGTATAAGTAGATTCTTGAGTTGTAATTGTAGAATATTGTTTCTGTTGTTGTTGTTGTTGTTCCTTTTGTCTGGTTGCAGCCCATGTCACTCTTTGAGCCTTTGATTCTTCTAATGGGGCAAGGGATGCACAATTTCCAAAGTTTGCTGTACTTCTTTTGAAATCAGCGAGGTGGTTTCTTCATCTCGCTGTGTAGCTTCCAATTGTGTCTGTCACACTTCTTTTTCCTTTCTTCTTTTAATTTCAGGGGATGGTGGTGAGTCTGCCTTCAGTATATTACGATAAAAATCTCGTGCCTTCAGAACTGTATTAAGACGATTTCTTGTACCAGCACAATTCACCACTATCCCAGTTGGTATCTCCCATCTAAACTGAATCTGTCATTTTTTTAAATTCATCTGCCAGAAAAACAAATTATTTCCTATTTCTTAAAATTCTTGGTGGTATTTCTTTCAAAATTAAAACCTCTTGATCAGCCACTTTAAATCTGTTGTTATAAAAGGCTTGTATAATCGCATTTTTGATCGTTCTCTTTGTGAAGTAAACAACCACATCTCTTGGTAATTTTCTTTGCCTAGCAATCCAGGAGTTGACGCAAAATATTTTGTCTATTTCCAATATAAAATCTTCAGCTCGCCAACCCAAAATAGGCACCACAGCTTTTGCCAATATCTCTTCCAAATTTTCTTGGGATTTCTTTCAGACCTCTGATCCTCAGGGCAAACTCCATATCTCTATATTGTATCATCACCACCTCATCATCAATTTTATCCATTTTATTCTCAGCTTCATTGATTTTAGCTTCCAATATCAAGTTATTTTGATTAACTTCTTCCACACGTTCATCCAGATTCTCAATGCAAACTGTCAGTCCCTGAAATGCCAGCAAAATATCCTCTCATGTTTCCTTATTTCTCTCATTAATGAGCTCAGATATTTGCTCAGATTGAAGTTTTAAAGCATCTTATAAGTCTTTTAGTGTTAATGTGGGTGTAGGTGCTGCGGGCGATGGTATCAATGTTTGAAATCCAGATTGTTGAACTGGTGATGCCCCTGCACTTTTAGAAGCAGGGAATCTAGGTGGTTTGGAAGCCATTTTAACACCCAATTAACTTTCATTTCTCACTTTCACTTTTCCACCCAAATTGCAACTTTGTTACTTCACTGTTAAATATCCAAGTCTTTTAAATCACTTTTAAGCCAACTTAAAATGTTTTTAACAGAGTCTTTTACAACTTTAAAAATCCACTTTATATCTTCCTCCTTGATCTTTTATTTTATTTTCCTTATTCTTTGTTTTTCCCACTTTCTCTAAAGATTTATTCCGGTGCCATCTTCCTCCCCTTCTTTTAAGTTAAACCGGAGTTAAAGATCATATACTTGCTGTTTCAATATTCTCCTGCTCAGCTCTGCCTGCGTCCAAGTAATCCAAACTACAATATTGAAAGCAGGGATGGTTGCAGCGTCCTGTTCTGTTTCAAAGCCTTGAAACAGAGGAGTCCCCGAGTCCAGAGTTAATTCAGGCTCTGAGGGAGCTCTCACCCTTCTACCCACAGAGTAATAATTCTGTGGGTCTAGGGGAGCTCTACCTCTACCTGAATTCTCACCCCCCTCTTCTCCCAAGTGGGGGATTCCCAAACCGCAAAACAGCTGATTGTCGCTGTTTTCACGATTTAAACAGAGCAACGGGGCTGACGGTCGACAGAGGCTTGCCACCCGGAAGTCCTAATACTTTTTTTTTTCTTAAGTTGTTTAACACAGTAGACAGAAAAATATATGCATTCTACTAAGTAGAATGATTAGAATGAGTCAGTAGGGTTTCAGGATCCAGTGAATATAAAGCCACTTCAATGCCTCAATACCCCCAAAGTTGGCACACTGTAATTGTTGTCCTCTAATAATATATAACATTTCTCAGTGAAAGAAATAAAAAGAAATCCAAGGAAGAGAAGGGAAACTAGAAAACATTATGCTTTCCTTTTGCCATAATTCTCTGTCACCAGCAAGAGTTAGTGCAGTCAGAAAATTGCTGCTGTTTTGTTTATACAGTGGCAAACATTTTAAGCATTCTTTTATTTTTCTACCAAATCCACCCAATGTAAATATTCCAGCATCCTAGTCTAGACCAAAGTATCTTACTGCTTGACTTTTGTTGCACGATACTGCATTTTCTCTTGTCTTTAGGAAGCTTCTGTCTCCTGCTGATTTACTGAAAACATCCTGCTTTTAGTATAGTGACACAAGACATCAGGAAAATCCTCTGCATTAATTTCAAAGGTATAATTAGCTTCAGCCTCCCAAAGTGGATTTAGAAGACATAGATTTTTTTTTATTATTAGTAAGCATCAGTGGGCTATCAGATGGCCATGTTAATGTGTATTTCACCAGTCGTTGAGTTTGCAGAAAAGTATGTTGTCATAAATTGTTCAGTGCCCACTGCCAAATGCCAATCTCTTTCACAAGTAGTAATAATATTTACTTTGCACTTATAGCTAAGTATACATAGTGAAGGCATAGAATAAAATAATAATTGACATAATTACATACAGGTAGTCCTCGACTTACAAACACAAGTGAGCCCAACATTTTTGTTGTTAAGTGAGACATTTGTTAAGTGAGTTTTGCCCCATTTTATGACTTTTCTTGCTTCAGTTATTAAGTGAATAACTGCAATTGATAAGTGAGTAACTTGATTGTTAAGTGAATCTGGATTCCCCATTGACTTTACTTCTCAGGAGGTCACAAAAAGTTATCACATTTTTTATTTTTTATTTTTTATTTTAATCCCATTTATATCCCGCCCTTCTCTGAAGACTCAGGGTGGCTTACAATATAAGCAAAAATCAATGTGCTTACCAATAGCCTTCATTCTATGTATATGCCTGCTTATTAGGGCTTTTGGCCTTGGGACACAGCTATAGTCATAAATATGAACCAGTTGCCAAGCATCTGAATTTTGATCACATGATCAGGGGATGCTGGAAAGATTGTAATTGTAAAATATGTTCATAAGTCACTTTTTTCACTGCCATTGTACCTCTGAACATTCACTAAATGAACTTTTGTAAGTCAAGGACTACCTGTATTACAATAAATTATAACAGTATAAAATGAGGAGTCTCAAATCTAAAAGGGACTATGATCAAGTTATCTTATATCTGTACCTTCACTGCAGGGCAAATTAATAATAGTGATTGGTGGATTTTCTCTTTCACATATCCAGACTGTCTGGTGGAATAAAATAAACACAAACTATTCTAGTTGATGTGGTGAGAAAGGATTGGGCAACTGTAGCAAATCCTTGGGATGAAGTGTTTAGCCACTTGTGATGGTATTGATTTGTAACTTGTTGTAGTGGCAATGCAGAAGACCATTACATTTCAAGAAGTTTAGAAACATATTTTGATTTCTCATTCATATTAAGAAAAGCATAGAGCTCATCCTGAGCTAATCTGGTTGCTTTTCACAAGTAGCTGAAAACAGAGCCAACTACTGTGGAGGAATGAAATGCCAGCAAATAAATCTGCTCTTCATGATACCTGTCAGGAGAGGATTTGAAATTGTTTTCAAGTGCTCCACACAGTTCATCATAGTGGGACAACCAGGCAGTGTCCAGCAAGTTTAGAGCTCTGAGAGTTGAGGGGATGCCATCGTTGCCCATACCTGTGTTTGACATGTTTATGGACACAGGTTACATGTTTACTAATCACTTTTGAAATTGTTTGTTAACTGCTTTTTAGGAACTTTCAGAAAGACAAACAGTTTAAGTTGCATTTGAAGTAGATTAGGAATGAGTTGGACAATTTCACACTTCCTTTACGCACATCCTTTAAAAAAAGCTATTGGGACATTTTCATGCTGCATGTAGAAGAATAGGAAAATGGACACTGAGTCTAACAATACTTTTTAAAAACTGAATTGTTGAGAGATCAAGAATAATATTTCTTTCTATATCATCATCTTCAGTTGATGTAAATCTGCTGCTTTGAGTTCACTCTGTATAGGAAATGTATCTAAAAGAAAATCTGTACTCCTTGCTTAAGAGGATTCTTCCCCTTTTTCTAACATTATAAAGGGCTACAATCCCATTTTGATTTTAAGATATGATTATTTTTAATACATATGTATTCATATCCCTCTATAATCTTTTGAGCAATTCAATGTTGCAACAATAATGAAATATTAGTGAAATATCTTTCATTTGTCTTTTGATTGTTGATATCTCTCTCATTATTCTGATATGATTCTTTGTCTTTTGTGTTTCCTACAGACAGAATAAGAAGGAGCTGGCACAGATATATGTAACGTGATATTCTGAAACTGTAGGGTAATTTTCAAGTTATTTTTTTTTAAAAAATGGTATGTTTTATTAGACAATCATAAAATATTTTATCAATGATTCTGTCATTATTAAAAGCTACACTGCTAAGAAAAGTGCAATGCAATTAGCTGTAGTAAATGCTTATCTTTCTGTTGTCAACAACAGCTATCTTTTTATATATAGCTAATATTCAAGGGTAGAGCCCTGATTTAAACACACTTTCAGATTTTTATGATAGATTATTCTTATATTCCATTCAGATGTTCAGATATACACACTGATTTGAAAGAGTTCCAAAGTTATCAAAAGCTTTGGAGTGACCAAAAAAAGTTAGTTCCCTTAAATATTGTTTTTCTATCTCTATCATATATTTAATATATGATCTTGGGTTCCAATGTTCTTTTTGAAGCCATTTTTTTCAATTGCCACTTTTCTCCCTTTAACATGTTTTGTGAGTTTTCAACAGTACTTTGCTAGCTTGTTTTATTAGGGTTATTGACAAAGGAATGCAAGGATCATAATATAGGTAATTTATTATATTTCAGACACTGATTTTGTCTATATTTCTTGGCAGCAGGCAATCATAATCTTGACTGTTTTCACACCAGTATCTTTGAATATTTCTATAGGCCCTCCCTGTTTGAGAATTCTTTTAGACTTGCCAATTGACAAATTCATTTTATGAACTTCCTTGTCAAGCAAAAGAGTAAATCTGTTGATTAAAGACATCTGGTTGCACCCTGATTTCAAAGGTAGCCTGACCCCTGATCCTTTTTTGGAAACAACTATCTGATTATTGGCTCTTTTATGATGTTCCAGGGGCTGTTGCTTGTGAAATTCTGAACTATGTGACAAATCTAACCAGGCTCTGGACTGGATTCTTTTGCATGTTCCTGTTAAAAAGAACAGCACTCAGGTAAGCTTGTTTCAGAGACATTATTTTGGTTTGCATTCCTTGCCTGCTGTTATCTCCATAATCTTAAGGAAATTACTAATTGCATTAGCAACTGTGTGAGTGTATAGCTGATTCTAGAAGCAGCACACATGTCCTCACATTTACACAAAATCTAGGGAAAGTGAAAATGTCATCTCCCTTCTATTTGCATAACAACCTGATCGTATTCCTTGCTCTTTACAAAGATTACAAAAAGGTTAAACTATTGAAAACCATCTACTATTTCTCCATTAAAAAGAAATAAATAGGAAAAAAATAATGCTTCAGATGACAGAGAAAATAATATATTTAATATTTTTTTAGAAAAAAAGAGAGAATATTTAGATATAAATACTGTATACCATAAGCTCTATCTGCTGATTACATTTCTAGACTTAAACTTTTCTTTCATAGTCCAAAGCTGGCAATAGCATGTAGCTTCACCTAACCACTTGTAACATTACCATGAAATTTAAATTG
The DNA here is from genome assembly GCF_964194415.1 of Vipera berus. Lineage (NCBI taxonomy): Eukaryota > Metazoa > Chordata > Lepidosauria > Squamata > Viperidae > Vipera > Vipera berus. The sequence continues at coordinate 43,466,233 of NC_138206.1, read as the reverse complement.
ACTTCTGCTATGAATGTTACAATAGGGATGTTATAATTCATCCTGGTAATATGTAAATTAAATCTCACTTGTCAAAGAGGCTCTAATCCTCTTTTTGCTGGATAATATGAAAATGTTCATTTTAATTCCTACTCTCATTCACTGTATGTATCTAAATGAGGATTTCCAATATAGATGCAATGCAGAATGAAGTAGACATCTTCCACAAATGTGATTCAAGGTATTAGTTACAATGCATACATTATTTTACAAAATGATTTGGAAATATGCTGGCTCTATTTGTTAGAGTAAACAAGGATGAATAGAATTATTTGTTTCTAGTTCCACTGGTACATACAACCTCAGAACTGCTGCTTAATTGATATTTTTGTTTGTTTATTGAAAATATCCAAGAGAATGCAAAATAGATACATCTTTCATTACTGCCTATTCTGGCTGAAAAACTGTGTGTTGGCTACATAACCAGTTTTTGGTCTTCTCTCAGGCATTTTTACACATATTTTGCTAGAAGCTAGAAGCAAAATAGAATATTAATTGAAGAGATTGTTGTTATAATATCTGAATAATATTTATTGTCTGAATCTATTTATATTAGACTTTTGAACAAGATAGCATTATGAACTTCATTAGCAGATAACCTATGTCAGTCTATGTTACTTGTGTAAGTTATCTGCAATGAAATCAAAGGTAACAGGAAAGAAATGAGAAACATTTTTCTCAATGTAATCTGACTAATTTAGCTGATTCTAGAAAAAAATAGTATCTTTTGTACACTCTTGAAAACTATTTTGAATCTAAACAATTCTTAAGAATGAAATATTCTTAATTTGGACTTTACTTTTACTGTTTGGACTGTTGTGTGTTTTGAAAAATAGATTATTTAGAATCTAGTTATGTTGCACTTCAGTCTTTAAATAATTAACCTAGTATATACATAACAATATATGATGTTTTCCCTGGTGAGCTTAACATCAATAACAACATTTATTAAAAAGGCTAAAATAATTTCTGGTGGTATTATCTGTATAGTAAAATTTTGGACAAGCAGTGATCATGTTACATATGTGCATAAGCGTAGTCAGTAGCATATGCCTTTTTAAAAATATCAAACATGCAAAGAAACAAAAATAAATCCAAAATATCAATAATAATAATAATAATAATAATAATAATAATAATAATAATATATCCAGAAATGCCAACTTTGCAACCAATATTTCTCATCCATAACTATGGCATACCTGGATACATGCAAATGTTTCTCTGGGATCAGTAACGCAACAGGGATTGCTTTTTCCTTCCAGTAACATATACCTAACACCAGTTTATTGCATTTGGCAATTGTACTAAAAAAAAATCTCATTCATTTAATTTGAAATCAAGTGAAAAATTGATTTAAATTATTTTATTAATAGAAATTAATGGCAATTCTTTTATAAAAAGTTGCCTGAAACAAAATGAGTTTGACATGCCTGCTCTAGATAGTTGAATGCTCCAAAATAAATTCTAGACCAGGCCTGTACATGCAGCCTACCAAGCACCCTTGGACAGAGCACACTTTTTTAAAAAAGTAATAAAATCACCACCATTTCCCTGAAAGTCATGTTGCCTAGTGCCTCCATGGCTTACCATGACCACAAGCTCCAACACTGTAGATGCTCCTCTAGTCACCAAATCATTGATTAGCCCACCAGCATTCCTTTGCAGACCACAAAGATTTTTAATTTATCAGTGTGGGCCTTTCCTTTCTACAAGATAATAATAATAATAATAATAATAATAATAATAATAATAATAATAATAATAATAATAATAATAATAATAATAATAATAATAATAATAATAATAATAATAATAAGAAGAAGAAGAAGAAGAAGAAGAAGAAGAAGAAGAAGAAGAAGAAGAAGAAGAAGAAGAAGAAGAAGAAGAAGAAGAAGAAGAAGAAGAAGAAGAAGAAGTTGGAAGGGACCTTGGAGGTCATCTAGTCCAACCCCCTGCTCAGGCAGGAAACCCTATACCATTTCAGACAAATGGCTGGCCAGTCTCTTCTTAAAAACTTCCAGTGTTGGAGCATTCACCACTTCTGGAGGCAGGTTGTTCCACTGGTTAATTGTTCTAACTGTCAGGAAATTTCTCCTTAGTTCTAGGTTGCTTCTCTCCTTGACTGGTTTCCATCCATTGCTTCTTGTCCTGCTTTCAGGTGCTTTGGAGAATAGCTTGACTCCCTCTTCTTTGTGGCAGCCCTTGAGATATTGGAACACTGCTATCATGTCACCCCTCACCCTTCTCTTCGTTAAACTACACATACCCAATTTCAGCAACCGTTCCCTATATGTTTTAGCCTCCAGTCCCCCAATCATCTTTGTTGCTCTTCTCTGTACTCTTTCTAGAGTCTCGACATCTTTTTTACATCATGGTGACCAAAACTGGATGCAGTATTCCAGGTGTGGCCTTACCAAAGCATTGTAAAGTGGTATTAGTACTTCACTTGATCTTGATTCTATCCCTTTGTTAATGCAGCCTAGCACTGTGTTGGCTTCTTTGGCAGCTGCAGCACACTGCTGGCTCATATTTAAGTGATTATCCACTAGGACTCCGAGATCTCTCTCACAGTTACTACTATTGAGCAAGGTACCACCTATACTCTACCTGTGCATTTGGTTTTTCCTGCCTAAATGTAGAACCTTACTTTTTTCACAACTGAATTTCATTTTGTTAGATAGTGCCCAGTGTTCGAGTCTGTCCAGATCCTTCTGTATCTTAAGCCTATCTTCTGGAGTATTGGCTATTCCTGCCAGCTTGGTGTTGTCTGCAAATTTAATGAGTTCCCCATCTATCCCCTCATCCAAATCGTTGATGAAGATATTGAAGAGCTGCACAGACCTCTTCTAGATTTTCCTCTTGCCTTTCCGAGTTAACTCCTTGGTCTGTCATTGAGCAAGAATTGACTTTGTATGGAAGCATATTATCATTTGATGTATATTTAACATATGTTCTACCTTTATTTACCAATTATATAATATTTGTATGCAATCCACATGGCGAGGTTTGGGGAAACTTACAATAGAAAAAATATATTTTTAAAATCATAAGATTAAAACATCGCCTGGCCCGCACCGCCTCTGCTGCCCGCATTGCGCAGCCCCGCCATATAGAGTGGGCTCTGCTGCTCCCACAGCACCAGCCATGCCAGCTCTGGCCCCAGGGAGGGGAGCCCCCTGCCAACACCCTTCGCACCTGTGACTGTGGTGGCACCCCCCCCAACCCCCCCACCTCCTGCACCGGCCAAGATGAGAGTTCTGGCACCTTTTTTTTTTAGAAAAAAAGCACTGGCCAGCAGTATGCAGCAGCAGCCAAAAATGCTAACACAATTCTGGTTTTATAAACAGAGGCAAGATCACATGAAATATTATTACCACTTTACAAAACCCTAGTAAGACCATACCTGGAATACTGCAGCCAATATTGGTCACCATATCACAAAAAAAGTTGTTGACAGTTTGGAAAAAAATTCAGAGAAGAGCAACTAAGATGACCAAAGGCCTGGAGAGTAAAACATATGAAGAACAACTGCAGGAATTGGGTTTGGCTAGTCTAAAGAAAAGAAGAAATAGGGATGACATGATAGCAGTATTCCAGTATTTGAGGGGCTGCTACAAAGAAGAGGGGGTCAAATTACCAGAAGGCTGGACAAGAAACAATGCTTGGAAACTGATCAAAGAGAGAAGCAACCTGGAATTAAAGAGAAGCTTCCTAACAATGAGGACAATTAACCAATGGAACAGCTTTCCTTCAGAAATCATGGAGATTTTTAAGGAGAGACTAGATAGTCACTTGTCTGAAATGGTATAAGTTCTCCTGCTTCAGCAGGGGGCTGGACTAGAAGACCTCCATGGTCCCTTCCAGCTTCTATTCTATTCTATTCTATTCTATTCTATTCTATTCTATTCTATTCTATTCTATTCTATTCTATTCTATTCTATTCTATTCTATTCTATTCTACTCTATTCTACTCTATTCTATTCTATTCTATTCTATTCTATTCTATTCTATTCTATTCTATTCTATTCTATTCTACAGGAAAGCTGTTCTGTAAAAACACTCTTTTCTAGCACATAGAACAGGCATTCTGATGCACTGCCTCATGATTATGGAATGTAGTTTCTCAGGGACATTGTCTTTGGGGATCAGTAGTAGATGGATGAACCATTCATTTTTATATATTCAGTTTTATAAATAAAGATGCTGACAAAATGATCAACTTTAAAATAAACTTTGGGAGAATTGTAGTGGTCACTTCTACAGTCATTAGAAGATCACAAATTCATCTTCTTAGATTAAAATCTGATCTACAGAGAATGTTCACTCTTATACTTTATTTGAAGCCTTCCTTTCTACAAAGCTTACTGGTCTTATCATTTAAGAAATTGCATCAAATATATTTATTATACAATATTATTTATTGGACAATAAATATTTTAAAGCAATTTATGCTGCAAAGTCCTTTGATAATATCTCCAATGCACAGTCCAGCACTTTCATTATTGAACAAGAACTGTAGCGTGCAATTTTAGTCCCTTTAGTTCAGTTTTTTCCTGAATCAACATGAAAAATATGTTAATTTCCCTCCCAACACAATCATAAAAAGAAAGGTGATTATATCTGTGCAATACATCTGTGCAGCTGTAATGTTTATAATATTTGCAAGCCTGACTTTACAAAATATTTTTCTAGAATATACCTCATGCAGATAGTTACTGTACATATACACACAATTCTGTAAATTAGTGGTATAAGAATAGTACTAATAGTCATTGTTTTCAGATAAAATGCTGGAATGTTTTATTTTGTTGGGTTTGGCAGATAAAACCCAAATGGTATTGATGGTCACACTGTGCTGTTGACAATGGTTATAATAAATGGGAATAAAGCTTTACATTTTTGCAGTAGTAAATGATCAAAGTAGCTATTTGATTAGTTATAAGCCAAAAATGTACCAGTTGCATTCTCTGACAGAATGTTGAATTTAATTACCACAGTATGGCAACAAATGTAGTCACAGAGTCATATTTAAATGTCACACATGTCTGTGCCCCCCCCACAAAGCTGAATTATCTAAAGACAAATATTATCTACTAAAAGAATTTAATGACACAGGTATTTTTATTCATAGTATTAAGCCTTGATTTTTTAAATCTTGGTTTATTGAATAAAACCTATGATGAGTTCACATGCATGCTTGGGCAAAAGACATCTAATAGTGTCTTGAGTTTGTCTATGACAATCAAAGCCAAACAAATTATATATTGCTTGTTTAACATGAGTAAAACCTATTTTGAAGTACATTTTCTTTGGAACTTAATAATATTTTGCAAATATAGTTGGGTAGAAGAAATGGAAAACTTGGATGCAATTACAAGTCCTGATGTGGTAAGTGGTTGCAATTCATGTATTGTGATTAACTCACACAGTGGAGATATGGTATTATTTTCTCACATGCAGAACTACAGATGAAAAGCAATTTATTTTGAAAACTCAGTTGGTTCCACAGTGTAGAGTTGTAGCAAAGGCAATCATTTTACAACACGATTGAGAATATGTCTCCTCTCCAGCTCATGTTATTCAAAACTATATAGATGTAGTTGCAGGAATTTCATCAACTTCTATTGGATCTTAGCAACAGCAGTAGTTATTCTTTCTATTAATAATAAACACTATTTTATTCATTGAAATGCTTCCTGTTCCCAGCTTTACATTTTCGATAGAAGATGCATTATAAAAATGGTATAGTTTTATTTCAAGGACATCATCATCAATAAAAACACTAATAAAAAGAATGTGGTTGTGGTGCAGCTATTCCAACACTGAAATACCCCTGTTTCAAGTAAATATTCTTCTGAAAATTAATGGAAAATAATACCTATATCACAGAGACAAGTAGCCTGGCCCATAATTTTGGATCAAATTGAGCTGCTAATGCAAAGAGAAGCATTATCAGTGAGTGCTTGCTTTCTTGATTTTATGGGAGAAAGGAAAAGTAGAAACATAGTTAAACTCGAGAAAAGTATTTCCATGAAAAGTCTATTTAATATTTGAACTATCTACATAATCAAAGGACAAAACTTAAACTATTCCTACATTAGCCAATATCAACCCCCATATAGAAAAACATGTAAGGAGACTTCCGGTTTGCCAACGCGGCCGTTATGGATGCTTGGAGGACAGCTCTTGTCTTCCACGTCCATTTTCGCATCACTGGGGGGCACTAAAAGGGCCAAAGAGTCACCCTGGAGAGGCAACCAGCAAGAAGGGGCTTTTGCAGAAACATGGGGGAGCCACAGCTCTCCCGTTGGTGCCTGCATTCCCTTTGAACCGGCAGACAAAAGACCAGCCAAAGCAACATGGCCGGTCACTAGGCTGCAGACAGCCGAAGTCACACTTACCACCAGGTGGCATTAAAGCAGCATGGAAGAGACTGGGTAAGATCAACCTCTGTTATACTCCAATCTTGTTTTTCCCACCTAAATAAGCTACTAAGCGCTTTCCCCCCTGCAGAGGGAGGGGGGATTTCAACCCTCCATTCAGAAACAGCTGTGATTGAACTTCCCGGGGTGATTTAAAAAGAAATGTTGAAAAATGAATTGGACCTCAACTAGAACTTTATTCCTTAAAAAAAATTGTGGACTAAAAGCTTTTGACTATCTACTCCTTACTTCCTATCCTTATTTGAAAACTTGGCTCTGTTCGTCTAAAACAGAATAAACAATTGAAAAGAATTTTATAAGCACTTGGGGGACACCTTGTGGCTAAACCTGAAATTGCAATCTGACACCCTAAAAAAAAAGAGAGAGAGAGAGACTTGGCTGACACTTTAGACAAGATAAGACTAACTTGAACACCAGATGTGAGAGTACACCATGGAAGAAATACAAAAACAAATCTATGCTATGATGAAAATAACCTGCCAAACTTATCAGTTCCTTTCTATAGCCGCAGATGAAATAAGAGCTTTTGGAAAAAAACTAGAAAGCGTCTTGGATAAGCAAACTCAAATTGTGACTACAACTAATAATTTATCAGGACAGAACATAACAGAAGAAATTGAACAATCAAATACTCTGACAGAAGATTTAACTACTGAAAAAGCACAGATAAGAGAAAACTCGTAGAAAAACCTGACAAAATGGATGGAGGAAAAAATTTGTTACATAAAGCAGAAGGAATTTGAAGATCAAAATGAGAAGCAGATGGAAGAAAAAATAGATGGTCCAGGACAACAACGCCAAGAGGAGAAAATAATGAGAAAATTTGGTACCTCTATCAGACCCCTCAAGCCTTCACAAATGGAGATTCGAGGGTCACTTCAATATGATACAACAACACAAGAACTCTTTGATGACACTGAAGCAAAGAAACGGAAAATGACATGGCAAAGGAAAAAGGCTAGAATAAGATTGAAGAAGAATGGACATATTTAAGAGGCCTGAAACGGAAAATATCTAAATAGACAGGATTATATTTGGATTATGAATTGTTTTGATGTGTAGACAAAAATATTGGCTAATTAAAAAACTTAGATGTGTGAATATCAACAGTTAAATTGAAATGTTGAGCCATTTAAATGAAATTGGCTAAGACGTATATATGTTAAAAGTGATATAATGTAACTAATTACTTGGATGTAGTGATAAGAATAAAATTATAAGTCTAAGCTTGAGAGAGCAGATACAAAGGAGAAGAGAAAGGACATATTAAATGTTGAAATGGGAGAAATTTTGGCTATTGAACTTACAGTATATGGAAATTATAATGAAAACAAGAATATGATATTGTATTATTAACCTGTTGATATGGAAATGAGATAGATAAAATGTGTATCTAGATTATTAGGTATTGGAGAGAAATGTGATAAAGGAAAGTGGGGTCACTTAGAAATATGAAAATAAGAAACTTCAAACGTTTAACTTTAATATTAATGCAAAATTAAAGCTGGGAAAATTTATAAGGTGATGGATGCTTCAAAGATGGAATATTAAAATAAATAAAATATATAAAAATATTGACAGATGTAAGAAAACCACTAAATAACTGATAGATAAAATAAGAAGTATGTTAATTTAGATAAGAGTCAATATGTATTAAAGGAAAAAAGAGAGGAAATTGGAGATTTGTAATAACATGTATTTGTATGAAATGGAACTATAGTAACCCAGACACCACGTTGCTTTTCAAAGATACAATTGTAATATTGGAAAATCAATAAAATAATTATATATAAAAAAGAAAAACATGTAAGGAACTAAAGACCACTTAAGCAAATCTATAAAAGGGGGCACAAATTGATCCTAGATATCACTCCTTTTAAAGCAAAAATGTCAGTGTGTCAACAAGTCTACTTCTTTTTATTGCAATTCCTTTGTAAATCAGTTGGAAGCAATGAATTTACTGATAATCAAAGTCATTGGGCATTATTTTGCTTATTTTTTAAAGTATATTGATTTAGTATTAATTATCTGCATTTTACTAATATTATGGGCTATTTTGTTTATTATCAGTGAAATTATCTCACAAAAGCATTACAGATGCTTGAAGTAGTCATTTTATTCCTTTTTTCTTGGAATAGGCCAGTTTGTCACATGCAGTTTCCATATCGTACAATAGGGCAGGGGTGTCAAACTGCTGGCCTGCTGGTCAGTTGCATCATACAGATGCCACACCCACCCCAGCTCTATCAATGCACATGACATGGCGAGTTTGACACCCATGCAATAGGGCATTATTGTTATGTGGTCTTTATAAGTATATTCATCAACCTGATATTAGAACACAATCATAAAAGTGAAAAACCTCCATAAAACCTTGTAAAGAGAAGAGAGCCCTGAAGTTGTTTCAGTAAAACTAATAATAAGCATTATGTAGGAGTAGGACAGGCAGAACTTGAGGGTGGAGTCAAAAGACGAATCAGCCTAGAGTCACTACGTAGCCACAAACAGACAAAGCATAAACCTACTTAAATTCCATTGTTTGCATATCTGAGCTGCAAAAAATCTCAATGATCACTAGATAGCAATGGTGAGTCAAAGATTTACAGAAGCATGTTGTTGATTTCTAGCACCTATTTACAAAGTATTCTTCAATCTTTTCTCTCCTATACAACCTGGGGACATAGATAATAATAATAAAAATGTCCCCCATGTTTCAAGCATGTTTGATATAGGGCAAACTGTCCCACCAGAGATTTATAGTGTAAAAGGGAGGAAGTGCTTTAACAGTTTCACATCTCTAGGGAAAATATATTCAGCCATATCTGTTGGCTGTCCATATTTTAAAAAGTGGACTTTGAGATTCCATCCAAGTTTGTGAAACAAGAAGTTATTGATATGGAGTATGATATCAATCAAAGATTGCTTTGCAATATTGGAGAATAAACGCATTATGATTTGGACAATTGTAACTCTTCTTGCATGTTGGAAGCAACCTGTCATCAAAGAAAATAATAAAAATATGCCTTCAAACAAGACTTTGACTTTTCATACAGTGGCTGGATTAGTCTTTCATAGCAAGTGAGGTTGTGCTCCCCATCTAAGGCCTTGAGCTGTCATGTTTGACAATTGTTATATACGACAGTCTCCAGTCAATTATTTCATGAAAATTTGTAAGAAATTCAAACATTTCTTTTTGATATGCATCTACCATACCTGAACTCTGCCTGGCCCTTGCTTCTCACCATTGCCAATTACAAACACAGATATTTGGATTACTGCCATTAAAAAAAAGAGAAAGAGTTTCGTCTTCCAGATATGAATCTAGCATATTATTGGAATGTAGGTTTATCCTTATACAAATAAGAAATATTTCTACTTCCATTGACTTCAGTGAGTTTTATTCAAATATATGAACAAATGTTTCTAGTTTTCTTCACTATATATTTACTGGACAATCAGAAAAGATATGATTAGGCACTTAAGCTGCTGATGGTCTGATTTATAAATGTCAAGTCATTACATGCCATTTTCATAGTGAAGAACAAAGAGAAAAAAAGATGCAATCCAAAAAATATTAATACGGTGTTGTAAAGTAAATTATTCTATGCACTTCATACAAGAAAGCTTCTAAGTTTGTTTTTTTGCATAAATAAACCAAGGTGACATTTGGTATATGAAATCATTAAAAAGGTAATCCTGTGCAAGTTAATACAATAAAATAGAATGCTAATAGTAATTACTAATACTAATAAATATTGCTGAACCTGTAATAGACTCTAAAGTATTCCAAATTCAAAGGTTTGCTAATTCCCATGACTCAGAAACAGCTTGTGAACTAACGAGTATATTCAGACAACAATTATGAATTTGAACCCCTACCATTAGGAAAATTATTGATGTGGAGTTGGAATAGGAAAAATAATAAACTGTTTTGTTTTGTTGTTGTTTTTTACTTTCACTGAAAGCAGTTTTTTCTGTTATAAATATATGTTTATATGAAAAATATGGCTTGCTTCTTTTTCTGGGCATAGTTTCAATGTGTCAAATTTTATTTTATGATAATTTTTATTGTTATTATGGTTTGTCTCATATTAAGCCAGGTATTTACAGTAGATTCTACTTGGAATTTGTATCCCCCCATTGAGTCCTTCTATGACATGTCACAGAATATATATTGTTCCAGTTAAAGCTGCCCTTTGCAATTGACTGGTGTGATTTTTTCAGTGTCAATGGTATTCAAATAGTTGTCTAGATATTTTGGGATTGCTCCCAAAGTGCCTATTCCTATTGCTACTATCTTTGTTTTCTTTTGCTACCATTTTTCTTTTTCTATTTGCAGGTCTTTTTATTTTGTGATTCCCTCTAGTTCTTGCTATTTTATTTTTCTGTCTCTAGGTACTGCCACATCAATTATCCAGAAGATTTTTTTGTCTTTCTTACTGACAACTGTTAGGTCTGGGATGTTATATGGCAAGTGCTTCATCTGCTTCAATTTTAAATTCCCAAAGCACTTTAGCTTCTTCATTTCATTATTGTGATTCATCACACTGGCAACCAGATGTTCCAGCTAGATTTGGCATTTTTGTCCACTTATCAAGTCCCTCCAAAGGACCTGAGTTGGCAGATGTTGATATTTGATGGCATTAAAGATAGATTTTTTAAATGTAGAGTACATTTTAAAAACACTGGCTGGCTTTAAACTGTTTTATGACCAGTCCTTGTGACAGCTGATTGGTTCTTAGATTTTCTTCTGAATCATACTGGGTGCAACCTGTTTGTTTTTGTGCATAGACAATGAGGACAAAATGTAGACAATATTGCACATGAACTGTTCAACTTCAAGAAATGCTCTAGAATTTTTTCTAACAAAACTTTCTCTGCAAAAAAGCTATCTCTGAAGATAAAAAGCCATTTGGTAATCACTGTCCTGAAGAACTGTCTAAAGCAATTGCTTATTGATCATCTAGCAGACATCTTGTTATTATCAGATAAGGGAATTCAAATAACTGAATATTATTTCAGAGCAGTTCCTTTCTTATAAAAAGTAAATAATTTGAACTGATAACGTGTCATATAGGATTCTACTGACATTTTCTTCTGCATTTTTTACCAATTACACTCAAGTTAAGGGAAAAAAACACAAGTTGAGTCCAAAATCTCTGTTTTATGTGAATTTTTATATGTTGAATGCTTCAGGAGTGTCTTTGAATATCACCTTTTCACTATATAATTTTATCATCAAGTAAGAGTGGCTAAGTGAGTTCTATGATTCAATTTATTTCCCAGGAAAAGTATAATGATTCTATTTCTAAATCACAAATATGTATCAATGCCAGTGTGCTGCAGTGGTTAAGATCCTGTTGTGTTGTATGAGAAGTGAGAGACAAAAGTTTTTATCCTCCCTTAGGTATGCAAGTTGAATGGATGTTTTTGGCCCAGTCACTGTCTATCAGCACTGCTGGAAAAGTTAAAAACATTCTGCACTGGACAGCATGGTAAATTGTGGCTCATAGTCTTCTTGAATAGGCATTTATCCTTTATTGGATTGGCTAACAACAACAGCAACTCAATAAGTGAATAAAATGTCAAACATCTGGCTGACTGTGAGATGACCCATAATAATTCACAAAAACACACTACACACAGAGTGATACACATATACATCCATGCTTGAATGTAGATTTTTTTATTAATAATTTTCTGTGTAAATGCCATAACTTATCACAACAAGAATTAATGGGATTTTTTTATCATGGTTACATTTATTCAGATGCCCTCTAGGCTCAGTCAAATCAATGTATTAAACCACCACATGAGCAAAGGTACTGCCATTAATACAATGATATCTTTGTTCAGTTAATTTTTCCTCTGGGCAAAGCAATGCATGAATGATAAAAACACTGTATTCTCAAAAATTATGAAAGAAGCTAAGTTTAGCTGCCATTTTTAAACAGTTTTATAAACTTTCCCACATAGCTTTCCCCTTTGACAAAACATCCAATAGTATGGTCTTGAGAGAAGATTATTAGAAGAAAAGCAGACATATACAGTAGTGCCTTTCTGTGCCTTTCCACTCCAAACAGCTCTGAGTGGCATACAGCAGAAGTAAGGATTAAAATAACAAGAAACAGAAAACATTACAAACCATAATTGCACATCTAGCAAGGAAATATTCCAAACATAATATCCTCCCAAATCCATCCTTCCAAGCTAAGTTTTCAATTGTTTGCAGAGATTTATCAGAAGGGTACTGGTTTGCACATAATGGATAAGATATTCTATAGGAAAAGTACTATTAGAAGGCCGTAGTACAGGGATCCCCAAACCCTGGACCATGGACCAGTACCAGGCCGCGCCATGCCACCTACCAGTCCACACAAACAAGCAAAGCCCCATCTGCGAGATGCAGGCAGCACACAAAACCACTCACCCTTCGGTCCACCAAAAAAACCTCTCTCCACAGAACCAGTCCCTGGTGCTCAAAAGGTTCGGGACCTCTACCCTAGTAGCTAAGCCCTGCAGATAGAACTCCTTAGAGGATAGTATTTTCAACAAAAGTTGAAAAAAATAAATTGATAGTAAAGAAAAAAGTTGCTAAAAAGTGGCTTCTGATACTTTTCACAGCAGTTACAAGTACAATTGCATTTTAAGCTCTCCCTCTAAAGTTGGTTCAAAATTGGGAAAGGTGTCCAGCAAGGCTGCATACTGTCACCTTGCCTATTTAACTTATATGCAGAGCACATCATGAGAAAGGCAGGGCTAGATGAATCAAAAGTTGGAATTAAGATTGCCGGAAGAAACATCAACAACCTAAGATATGCAGATGATACCACTCTAATGGCAGAAAGTGAAGAAGAACTAAAGAGCCTCTTGGTGCGAGTGAAGAAGGAGAGTGCAAAACTTGGGTTGAAACTAAACATTAAGAAAACCAAGATCATGGCATCTGGCCCTCTCAATTCCTGGAAAATAGATGGGGAAGAAATGGAGGTAGTGACAGATTTTATTTTCCTGGGCTCCAAGATCACTGCAGATGGGGACTGTAGCCAAGAAATTAAAAGACGCTTGCTCCTGGGGAGGAAAGCCATGGCAAATCTAGACAGCACACTAAAAAGCAGAGACATCACCCTGTCAACAAAAGTGCGTATAGTCAAGGCTATGGTCTTCCCAGTTGCAATGTATGGCAGTGAAAGCTGGACCATAATAAAGGCTGAGCGCCAAAGAATTGAAGCCTTTGAACTATGGTGCTGGAGAAGACTCCTGAGAGTCCCTTGGACTGCAAGGCAATCAAACCGGTCAGTCCTAGAGGAGATCAACCCTGACTGCTCTTTAGAAGGCCAGATCCTGAAGCTAAAACTCAAATACTTTGGCCACCTAATGAGAAGGAAGGACTCACTGGAGAAGAGCCTAATGCTGGGAAAGATTGAGGGCAAGAGAAGAAGGGGACGACAGAGAATGAGGTGGCTGGATGGAGTCACTGAAGCAGTAGGCGTGAGCTTAAATGGACTCCAGAAGATGGTAGATGACAGGAAGGCCTGGAGGAACATTGTCCATAGGGTCGCGATGGGTCGGACACGACTTCGCAACTAACAACAACAACAACTAAAGTTACATAACAATACTTTCTTTCTATAACCTATTCTGTTTAATTATCAAAGTTATAAATCACAAGTTCCTTTTAAAAGGAAATATATAAAAAGTCCAGAATAGATTTTAAGTTCTCTATAAATGTAGGTAATGTTGTTCCCTAATTAATGTTTATTCATTTTTTATCTGTAAAAATGATGTTGAGACTCTAGAAAAAAGAGCAACAAAGATGATAACTTGGAGGCTAACACATTTAAAGAACAGTTGCTGGAACTGGGTATGTCTAGTTTAATGAAGAGAAGGATGAGGGGTGACATGATAGCAGTGTTCCAATATTTCAGAGGCTGCCAGAAAGAAGAGGGAGTCAAGCTATTCTCCAAAGGACCTGAAGGCAATACAAGAAGCAATGGATGGACACTAACCAAAGAGAGAAGCAACCTAGAACTAAGGAGAAATTTCTTGACAGTTAGAACAATTAGTCAGTGGAACAACCTGCCTCCAGAAGTTGTGAATGCTACAACACTGGAAGCTTTTAAGAAAAGACTGGACAGTCTGAAATAGTATAAGGTTTCCTGCCTGAGCAGAGGGTTGGACTAGATGACCTTCAAGGTCCCTTCCAACTTTATTATTGTTATTGTTATCCCAGCAATAACTGCCAATTTCACCAACCATTCCTCTATAGCGGGTAGTGTCAAACCATGTATGTGTTCACCTGCTGAAATCTATGGTACTTAAAGCATTTACCGTAAATTTCAATAATACTTTCTTCCATCTAATCCAGGAAACAGTCTATAAATCATCAGGCTATAGACAGATAAAGATTTTTCTTCACTTTAATAACTTAAGGAACTGCAATTATGCTACAATTTATTTTATTGCAGCTTCTATTATACTTTTCTATCCATGAACCACAAGATGGCTAAGAACAATCAAATAACAGTAAAAACCATGTTAGAAATAAATTGAGTAGTACAGTAAACTAATCACAAAAAGGGTTCCTAATTAAATCATACTGTATTAAAAATCAGAAACTGATCAATTCATACAACAAAGATATGATTGAAATGATATTTTCTCTTGGCAAGGAGATGTAACACTCTTTCTAGAGACCATCAGTAAAGTACTTGAATAAACGAGAAACAACTTATTGTAAGTACTAATGCTTGAATACATTGACTAAATGTTATTTACTTACATAGACATTATAAAATTATCATAATATCCCAATCAAAATAGAAATTTCACTTTAGGTACACCTTTTTATTGTATTGCATCTACCTATGATGTAACATGATTTTACAGCTTTTAGTTTATGTCTATGCTGAATTTTAAGGATGGGTTAGCTCATAAAATGATGACTAAATGACATGTTCATCTGTTAATAAAAAAAACTGTTCCAAAAACGTCAATTATGAAACTCAGTTTCTGCAATTCAGCATTATTTTTAAAATTCATATCAGTAAATAAAATCCTTACTAGCTGTCTCTGCAAGATGGGTCACCGGGGCCAATGATGACAACAGATTGAGTGTTCATATACACAAGAGAACAAATGTAAAATATTTCTTCGTTTGAAAGATTTCAGTCATTGTCATTCAATATGAGGAAAATAAGAAATTATTTTTCTTATCTTTTTTAAATTAAAGAAGAAAAGAATATGGAACTAGCCCTTAATTTTCTCACACTTCTAAAAAAAAATCCAAAGATTTTATCATGAAGGAAATTCTGATTGACTTTTTTTAAGGCCAAGAAAAGGCAACAAACAGGAAAGTTGCAAAGGAATAAGGAGATGTGTGATGGAAAACAGTAACATCTTGTGTCCACTCTACAATTATAAAATTATTTTAAAAGTTATCAAAATAAGTTTGGAATTATCCTGAAACAGAAACTTCTCTTACAGGGGGAAGGGAAAACCACGTTTTTACTGTGCTGTTATATGAAATGAATACAGGTATTCTGTTGCCACAAATTAACAAAGTGTAAAATGCCATTTCTGCCTCTGATTTATAGCATCTTTTTGCATCATCGAGCCACTGTTGAGGCAGTATAAGGCCTGTCTTCATTAATATTATATTAGAACAATGGTGGTTGGATAATACCTATCTTGCGCATGCCCAAGATGGAGGACGCGCTCGGCTGAGCTCCGCGAGCTCCAGCTGATAGGCGTCCCCTGGGAGCCCCTCACAAGCCTTTACGGCTTGCTGAGATGGGATTGGGGTTTGCCGAGGGGCAATGTGGCAACGCGGAGGCGGACGAAGGCGGACGAAGCCAGCAGCGGTCTTTTTGGATTTGTGCTGTTTGAGCGACTGGCTGCTGGCTGCTGGCCCTGCTACCTACCGGCTGCTTCCTCCCGCCGTTTCTCACTCTCTCCGGAGCGTTCGGGCTGCTCATAGCTGGCGTGGCGCTCCCTGCTGCTTTCGGGCCGTCCGGGCCACTTTGGTTGTTCTCGGGCCGGCTCGGGCTGATGAGGAGGACGCCCGTCGGTGAGGAGTGTGCCCGTGAGGCCCGTTGGGCTGTCCGGTCGGCGGCGGTGATGATGGCGGCGGCGGCGTGGGCGTCGGCCTTGGCGCGGGTAGCAGCCTGCGCGACGATTTTTTGGGCCGCGCTCGGCGGTGATGGCGATGGCGGCGGCGGCCCGGGTTTGGCGGCGACGGTGACGACGATATGCTCCGGACGCTCGGGAATTCACCAGCTGGCTTTAGGGCCATTTTTGTCTGTACCGGCGTTCCTGAGACTGTTGCCCCGTCTGCGGAGGCCGGCTGCTGACTCTGGTGCCTTTGGGCTTTTGATCTTTTCGCCGGCGGTGGGACTTCCATGTGGCCCCAAGCCGCCTTGGCCCGCTTTGGTGGTGGTGTCGCCCTCGGGCCGTTTTGGCGGTGGAGAGGGCGACTATTATTACTTACCTTGGCGACGATGGTTGACCTATACCCTTGCTTCAGGCCGCCTCTTATGGCGACGGCGTCTTCGGACCGCTTGGGTGGCGAAGAGGACGACCGGGAGTTATCTTACCGGAGCAAGGACGACATGGGGCTCCTGCATCGTGTATCATCTTTGGACTGCTCTTGCAGTGACGCCAGTGATTCAGACTATTTTTATTCTGGCCTGCCTACCCTCCTTGCCTTGGACACACTTTTTACCATCTGCCTGCCTATCCTCTCCCCTCTCCCTTTGGACTTTCGACATACCTGGGTATCGGCCATGGTGGGAGAGTGGCTGGACCTCTCCATTTGCAACCTCATAGAGGTGGGAGCTCTATGGGGTTTGCCTACCCAGAGGATACCTGGTCCACCCCCAGGAATGGAGTCTCTACCCGTTGTGAGAGAACGGGCTGCAGCCTGTCTTGGGGGCCACCCAACTGAGTGGCAGTGAAGTTGGGTGGGGATCCAGACTTCTGTCATGTTCAATCCTCCCATGGACAACTCAGGGATGCCTATCCTGGACTGTTTGGACTTTTTTATACTTATGCGGCAATATACGAGCACGCGTTTGTACGCCCTCAGGGGTGCCCCCCTCTCCTGGGTGCGACCTGCCTCCTTAAACGTTGATAACCTTGATGACGGGCCCGAGTTTTTGGTCTCTGAGAGATGGCTGGGCAGGGGCAGGGGCTGTTCATGTAAATCTAGAAAGCCTCTGATTATTTTTTTATCCAAATTTTTTATAGGGCTAGGGAGCGGGGTGGGAGATACCGGTTGTTTGGCTATGGGGGGTGGCCGATCTACCATGGTTCAGACCAGCCTTGGGTCTGATAGCACGGGGGGAGAACGGGGTGGCGTTGTCGCCGGGGCTCATGAGCGGGTCGTGGGATTATCAATTCCCACGACGGGGAATGGCAGCAGGCGGATAGACAGGGGGCCGTATCACTACCGGGAGGGCCGTCCCCGCTATTTGCAAGCGGTGAGGCGCTCCGACCCTCTGCTTCTTCCCCGAGATCCCGGGAGCGAGGATGTGCAGCCTCCTGAGCTCCGGCTGGTGTACCTGAATGCCAGGTCCGTGGTTAATAAAGCTCCCCTCGTTAGGGATTTAGTTGAGGGTGAGCATGCGGACCTGGCTTGCATCACGGAGACTTGGTTGGGCCCAGAGGGTGGGGTCCCTTTGGTTGACCTCTGCCCACCAGGCTTCCGGGTGCTACACCGGCCACGAGCTCATGGTAGGGGTGGGGGAGTGGCGGTTACTATTAGGGAGACCTTATGTCCGCGGGAGGCCACCGTTTCTCAGATAGTCGGGTGTGAGTCTCTCTTTATGAGATTTGGTCCTGGGGCGCAGTTGGGCTTGCTGCTGGTGTACATTTCGCCTAGTCACACAGCGGCAGCCCTGCCCAAGCTGCTCGATATCCTCTCGGGCTTGGTGGTTGAGTTTCCCAAACTTATAGTTTTGGGAGACTTCAATCTACCATCCCTGGGAGGTTCATCGGAGCTAGCTCGGGAGTTCATGGCTTCCATGGCGGCCATGGACCTGACGCAAGTAATTTCAGAGCCAACTCATGAGGGAGGCCACACCCTTGACCTGATTTTTTTATCTAGACGGTGGTTGGATGATCTAGGTGGGGGCTCTCCATTTATTATACCCCTGTCATGGACCGATCATCATCTCCTGCGGCTGGTCTTCCGTTTTGCCACCCCCGCCGTGGGGGCACGGAGCCAATTAGATGGTACCGCCCCAGATGCTTAATGGATCCTGATAGATTCCAAGCGGCGCTGGGGTCCCCACCTGCCTCCACTGCTCACAGCTCGGCGGATGCCTTAGTGGAAGCCTGGGAAAGGGCAGCCACTGAGGCACTTGACCGGGTTGTACCCTTGCGGCCCCTGACCCGGCGCAGATCCCAGCGAGCTCCATGGTTTTCCGTGGAGCTCCGGGAGATGAAGCGTCGGAAACGGGGCCTAGAGAGCTGCTGGAGGTCTAGCCGATCCGAACCCGACCGGTTGCGGTTAAGAACCTACATTAGGTCTTATCTCGCAGCGATGAGGGTGGCGAGGTGCAATTACTTCTCCACCCTCATCGCGTCCGCAGATAATCGCCCGGCCGCCTTGTTTAGGGTGACTCGCTCACTTCTTAATCAGGAGGTGAGGGAGGATCCCTTGCAGGGTCGTGCCGAGGAATTTAGCCAACATCTGTCGGATAAAATCGCTCGGATTCGGACCGGTTTGGACTCCAGCTGGGCAGAGTCAGGCGATCAGGACACGGGCGGTCTTGTCAATGTTACCTGGGAAGAGTTTGATTCTGTGACCCCTGATGAAGTGGACAGGATTATGGGGAGGCTGAGCTCCTCCACATGTTTGTTGGACCCGTGCCCTTCCTGGCTGGTTTATGCAGCTAGGGAGAGGACACGAGGCTGGCTCCAGGCGGTTATATCTGCTTCTTTGAGTGAGGGTTATTTCCCCACCGTCTTGAAGGAGGCGGTGGTGAGACCTCTCCTCAAGAAGCCTGCCTTGGACCCAGCTGTTTTGAACAACTTTCGTCCAGTCTCCAACCTTCGCTTTCTTGCGAAGGTTGTCGAGAGTGTGGTGGCGCATCAGCTCCCTCTGGTCCTGGATGAAGCGGATTATCTGGACCCCTACCAATCGGGTTTCAGGCCCGGGTACAGCACGGAGACGGCATTGGTCGCTCTGGTGAATGATCTCTGGAGGGCTCGGGATAGGGGATATTCCTCTGTCCTAGTCCTATTAGACCTCTCGGCGGCTTTCGATACCATCGACCATGGTATCCTGCTGCGGCGTCTCAGGGGATTGGGAGTGGGAGGCACAGTTCTTCAGTGGTTCTCCTCCTATCTCCTGGGACGCTCGCAGTCGGTGTTGGCAGGGGGGCAGAGATCGGCCCCTAGGTCTCTCGTTTGTGGAGTTCCTCAGGGGTCGGTTCTCTCGCCTCTCCTGTTCAACATCTACATGAAACCGCTGGGTGAGATCATTCGTGGTTTTGGAGTTGGGTATCATCAATATGCTGATGATACCCAACTTTTCTTTTCGACCCCAAACCACCCCAGTGATGCCCTCGCTGTGATGTCCCGTTGCCTGGAGGCGGTTCGGGTCTGGATGGGGAGGAACAGACTTCAACTCAACCCTGACAAGACTGAGTGGCTGTACATTCCGGCATCCCGGGACATTCAAAATGTTCCATCTCTTTCTATGGGGGGTGAGCTCTTACCCCCCGTGGATAGGGCTCGCAACTTGGGAGTCCTCCTAGATTCACGGCTTACCTTGGAAGATCATATAGTGGCCGTGACTAGGGGGGCTTTCGCCCAGGTTCGCCTGGTGCGCCAGTTGCGGCCCTATCTGAACCGGGATGCCCTGTGTACGGTCACTCATGCGCTCGTGACCTCTCGCCTTGACTACTGTAATGCTCTCTACATGGGGCTTCCCTTGAAGACCACTCGGAGGCTCCAACTGGTACAGAATGCGGCCGCGAGAGTTGTCTTGGGAGTTTCCCGGTACTCCCATGTTACACCTTTGCTCCGCGAGCTGCATTGGTTACCAGTTGTCTTTCGGGTGAGGTTCAAGGTTTTGGTTACGATCTTTAAGTCCCTACATGGCATGGGTCCGGGATATCTCAGGGACCACCTGCTGCTGGCATCAACTCCCCTCCGCCCTGTGCGTTCCCACAGAGAGGGCCTCCTCAGGGTGCCGCCAGTCAAGGAATGCCGACTGGTGGCCCCCAGGGGGAGGGCCTTCTCTGTGGGCGCTCCGGCATTATGGAACCAACTGCCGGTAGAGCTCCGGACGGCATCAGACCTCCGAACTTTCCGTCGTGGCCTGAAGACCCACCTATTTGAAATGGCTGGTCTGGCCTGACGGGGGATTATGGGTTTTAATTTGTTGTTTTAGATTTGTATTACTGTTTTAACTGGGCATGGGTTTAATCTTTTTTAATTTTTGTATTGTCTTTTTTATATATGCCCTGTGAACCGCCCTGAGTCCCTACCAAGGAGAAGGGCGGTATACAAATTAAATAAAACTTAAACTTAAACTTAAACTTAATTCCAAAAGATGCTATAAGTAACCAGCAGAGCTCCTGCCTAAAATGTATTTGTCCTTTAGATTAAAAATAGCTATAATCTTAATGAATTAAAGACAGGCAAAAGCTTATCATCATAAATCCTGTGCTGAAAAAGGCTATTATGTCTGAGTATGAAAAATAATATAAGCTAAATAGAAATAGTCTGGTGTATTTATTAATTACAGAGTGCAATTCCCTAAGATAGCTTCTTTTTCTCCCTTGAGGGATTTTTTTTCTTTTCAGTTTTTTTCACAACTCAGTGAAATTACTTTTTTATTGCTCACTTGATTATTGTGTTCAGGAAGACACTATTTGATACAGTCTACAATCATTTAGATTTCTGGGTCCAGATGTTTTTCAAGAAAGTCTCACTATGGCTTAATTTAATGGGGCAAGGATCTTGTAAGAGGAATTTTTACCCTGGACCCAGCTCTGTATACTATTTTTGTTAAATTTTATAAGCCATCCGAAGTAATGTTTGAACTGGAGATGACTAGAAAAATTCTTCAAAGTACTTATCTACTTATCTCTGGCTTTAGCAATTAAGTACCATTCAAAAGAGAGTCTGGAATTAGATAGCATTTTCCTCATCAGTCTCAACAATTTTTTAATACCATCGGTCATGGTATTACCCATAGAACAACTCCACAGGAGCAGGGTGCACCCTTTGATAGTTATTCTTCTCTTTCTTAATGAGGGAACTTCGGTTGGTGGGAGTGGGTGAGAATTCTGTCCAGAAGTAATCTTCTCTGAAGAACAGATAGGACCTCAAACTCCATTTTATTTAAAAACAGCAACTTGAAATTGCTGGGAAATGTAAGCTGTCAGCATGGGAGCCTGATTATACAAGCACCATCTATAGAAGAGCCAGTTTGGTGCAGTGATTAAGACACTAGGCTAGAACTCAAAAGACCATGAGCACAAGACCTACTTTAGGCACAAAGCCAGTTGGATGATTATAGGACAGTCATGCTCTCTCAACCCCAGGAGGGAAACAATGGGGAACCTGTGAGGGATTTGTCCTGGCAGTCTCCATGATTTTTTTTTTATCCCATTTATATCCCACCCTTTTCCGAAGACTCAGGGTGACTTACAATCTAAGAAGCACAAATCAATGTGCTTAGCAATAGCCTTCATTTTATGTATATGCCTGCTTATTAGGGCTTTCAGCCCCCCCAAGCGGCATTTTTACAAAGTCAGCTTATTGCCCCCAACAATCTGGGTCCTCATTTTACCTACCTCGGAAGGATGGAAGGCTGAGTCAACCTGTTCTGTACCAGCCTACTACCGGCCTGCAGATAAGGCAGGGACAACCCCTTACAAGAAGGCAAGAGGCTGGAACTAAGCCTGCCAAATTTATGGACACAAAAGCAAACAGAGCAAAAACAAGACACGAACCATGAAAAAGGAGCTATTCAAACGGTTGCCTTCAGCAAACCAGCCCTTCCACGCATTCCCCTTTTAAACAGTTCAGGGCGTGGCTTCTCTCTGCCTCCTTCCGAGGTGCCCCATTGCCTTCCTCTGTTTACTCCTGATTGACTGCCTCCTGCATCGGGCGTCCTTGAACAGGGCCAGCTGTGGGTCATTTTCATCCACGCTGTCAGGCTCACACAGCTGGGTCTACGTCGTAACCAGGTGGGAGGGGCCTGGCTGAGGGCTCTCATCAGCAAGCTCTCCAACACCCTCAGCAACCTCTCCAACACCCCCCTCCTCCTCCTCTGAATCGTCCGACCCAACTGCCGAACCCACAGGCTGACCCTGAATCACAACACAACCTTGAGCCTGGTGGGACTCGAACCTGCACTAATTGCAGGCAGCTGGTGTTACTTAAGGAGGCATTAGCCCACTGCTCCACCAAGGCTCTTTAACATTGATTTGGAGGAACCAGAAAAACAAAGCAACAAAACAAAAAAGAATTATGCATATTAGCCCCAGGTCAAACAGCAATGTGGTGGGCATGGAAAGGGAGACTGAACCCCTTCAAAGTAGAATGACTTTGGGTTTGTGAGTCAAATGGTTCCAAGGAAATATCATTTTTGACTTTGACCATTTCTACAGTCCACTATATTGGAAGTCTTGGAGTTTTTTTGCTATGAGATGGGTGGCAAATAAATTCAATCAATCAATCAATCAAATTGAGGGTGAGTCATAGCTCCTGCAATTGCTCAGCAGGTAAGAACTGTGATCAGGAGACCTTTTGTTCAGTTACATTTTATGTGCCAATTGTGGTCATTCCTTCATTGAGCAATGCTGTTCAGAGTCACTGTCTTGATCACTTTGGATTTGGTTTATTGTAATGTGCTCTATATGGACTGCACTTGGAAAGCATTCAGAAGTTATAGCTCATATAAAATGCAGTGCATGGACAATGAAGGATGTACACTAATATCCTTAGAAACGACTTGGTTGCTAGTTAGCATAGAATGTGCAGTTCAGGCTGCTGGTTGTTACCTTTAAGGTCCCAGATGGTTTCTGACTGGCTTATATGGGCAATTTCCTTTTTCCTTAATATTTGTTTATCTAATCATGTCTAATATAGTCAACATCACCAGGACCTGAATTTGTAAGAATGTCATCCAATGAGGTCTTGGAAGTGGGCATTTTATATTTATACTCCCAAACTTTCCTCCCCACAGAGATTGTTCTGTTCCTTTCCTTTTGGATTTCAAAAGATCAATTAAGAACTTATTATTATATCAAGTGCAATATAAGGGCATGCTGTTATTAAAGAACTGTAGCTGACAGTCACATAGTTTTGTACATTTCCTTTTATTTCTTTTTTTATAATTCTGATATTTTAAAAATTATTTTGGTTTAATGTAAGGGGAGATGGATTTATTATTTATAAGTTTTTGTTTTTTTAAAAACATATTTTTATTGTCAGGTACCAAGAACCTTTGGGAAAGGGCTCTATACAAATGCAGTGAATAAATTAATATGTCTGACCAGACAGTATGAGATAAAAACAAACACAAACTTTTATTGTGGCCAGCAGTCAGAATTGCAGAAAATAAAATTAATACTAAAATTAATATTATATATGAACAAAATTAAAATAAATACGTCCATAATGTCAATGTGATAAAATCACAGAAAGGTCTACAAACAACAAAACAGAATCTTGCCTGTTCAAAGAAACAGAATCATGCTGTTGAGACAGCAGCAGGTGTATATAAAAATGATCCAAACAGTCTAAAACATTTACTAAAACTTATGAAATATAGTTGTGCATCTTTATAAAAGAAACACTATAACAGAACACAGGGCATAGATTTAATGGCTTCTTTGCCACAAGACAAAGTCTTAATCCATATAGTGCTTTTCAAATTCCGGCCAAAACAGCTGTTGGAAGTATATTAAACCATACTAAGGTTAGTGCTTTTCTAAGTATGGACACAGTTACTTTATTTAGATACTTTGCTGACCTAAAAAAGAAAGATTGACTACTCAAATATACATCTCTAGGAAGCACAAATTGCCCTCACAAATCTTACACACTGACATCATCTGCTCATAACCTATCATCAGAAATACATCTTGTGAAAAACCTATAATACTGCAATTTCTGCTATTTTCAAAGATTGTTTTAAATTGTCAACCAAAATCAAAAAGCCTAAAGTCTCTCTCTCTCTCTCTCTCTCTCACACACACACACACACACACACACACAGAGAGAGAGAGAGAGAGAGAGAGAGAGAGAGAGAGAGAGAGAGAGAGAGAGAGAGAGAGAGAGAGAGAGAGAGAGAGAGATCAGTTTCCAAATTCATATCTACAGGGTAACTAACGCTTTGAACTGAGCATCTCCATATTGTTAGGAAATTAGAATTTTAAGCTCTTTGGGGAGAAGAGGGAAGAAGGCGCAAAACACATAATTTTAACATATTTAACTTGAATTGTATTTGCCATTTGTATTGCATTTGTCATGTGGTTGACATTAAAAAGACCATTTTGAAGCTGTCCACATTCAATTTTGAATAGTTTAACATATAATTTCTAATTTAAGATAATTTATGAACAAGAAAAAAGCCACTACCCCCCAAACAAGTCTTTGAGGGAGGCCACATACCTTGAGTTTCCATTGAAAATGTACCTATTTATTCCAATTGTTTTCTTTTTGCTTTTACACTACTTAAAATATAGGTATTTTTATCTCTTGGTCATTACATTTACTCACTTTGATAAAGAACCTTGCCAAAGCCTTAAAAAAAAAACAAGCATAAAGTGACAACACAACACAAACATTACTAACATTTAATAAGTAAAAACTTTACAGCACACTCAACTGAATGTTACCAGGACCTGGTGCCAGGCTATCTGGAATTTTTTGAAGTCATAGAATGGTTAAATTAGAGTCATATCAACCAAATATAATCAAATATAGTCTTCATTTAGCAACTGCCCTGTATATCAACCATTCTTAATTACAAAGCAATGAAAGAGTAAGGTTAAGTCCAATCCTCATATTTAATCCTCACATTTAAAACCTTCAGATGTCTATAAAGCAAAGGAAAGGTGAAGTAAGATCATGACCAAAATCACATTTGATTTAATGAATATTTTTTTTAACAATCAAATTGCTGATCCCTGGACAAGGACTACCTGTAATCTAGCTTCTTTATTTGTAATTGTTTATACATAATTTTAACCCAAATGCTATATATTTATCAATAACAATATAGTGCAATGTTATAATGGCATCTTAACATAATGTGATTGTATGATGGAATTCTAGCATGATCATTGTATATGACAATCACATGATATAGCAATAACTCTGTTCATGGATTCAAATCAATTCATGGAAGGGAAAAAAGTGACATCTGGTTTACCTTGCCCTTTCTCTTGGGGTAAGGTATCTAGCTTTTCTGCTAGCCAGAATTAGATTGTGCATGACTGCAGTTTAAGCAACAAACTTTCTATATCTAACTTGTAAACTCATTTTTACTGTAAGTTGAATTAACTCTACAAATGAGCATGGCTACAACCATTTTT
This sequence comes from Vipera berus, assembly GCF_964194415.1. Taxonomy (NCBI): domain Eukaryota; kingdom Metazoa; phylum Chordata; class Lepidosauria; order Squamata; family Viperidae; genus Vipera; species Vipera berus. The sequence continues at coordinate 43,440,186 of NC_138206.1, read as the reverse complement.
CTTCTCATTCTACATTGCCACACAGAACAGAGGGAGGGGGTTGCCCAAGTGCTTTGTTAGTCAAAATAATTTTTTGTCCCATGGGAACCAAGGTCATTGGCTGCTCTTGAGACTGCAGGCTGGATGTTGCAAAAAAAACCCTGCCAAATAATCGTGTTGGGGAATGTAGTTGCTTGCATAGTTTTATGGGTGGGACTTTTAACTTTGTATTGGGGAATTGTTACATGTGTATCCACACTTGGTTTCACTTGTGACTGTGCTGATACTTTGTAACCAATAAAGATGTTCTTTGAGGAATTTACAAGCCTCTAAGTTCTGCTTTATTCATCTCTGTCTGTTGGAACTATGAATATTGGCATTCTATGGAAGAGATTTACTCTAATGGAGATGCAACAGAAGACATGAGGCAAGTGAATATATTTCAGCTTTCCTTCATGATTCTAATCCAGTAAAATGTGCATGATTTAAACTTTTATTGCATTTTTACATTTAAATGTATGTTTTCCTCCTGTTTCATTAATTCTCCATCCTAGCCAGGTCCATTTGTTGAAGTGTAGTTTCTAATACTCCATTTAAAAGCCACTGTGAACATGAGAATTTAATGTCCAAATGGGATATTTGTGCCAAATTAGTGTCCTGATACAAAAGGATTTTTTTTCAATGAGAGCAGGAAATAAACCAAAAAATTCGAGTAGTTTTAGTTCATGGATCAATACTACTTTTTATGCATTCTTTTCACATTCCCATGTTTTTTCTTTCTTTTCCCTATAGTATTCCTCCTGCTCACATAAAACTGAATTATAAACCATTATAATTTCATTATAAACCATTCAGAATTTATTTCATTCATTTGCACTAGGTAGAAAAGGAATAGGCAACTATTAACCCATGTATTTTATACAACAACTCCTGATACTTTCACTATTGGCCATGCAGAGTGGACTAATTAGAGTTATATTGAAGGATACTAAATTACCTAATTCCAGTTTGATCACTGAAAAAAATGTAGAATGCAATCACATCTTTTCATAAATTGATCTATTATTCTGAGAATATGTCATTTAATTGTTTATTTTGCTGATCAGGGATCATCTACTTGCCAGTTTAACAACAGGCAAAAGGGGCTATATTTTCACTGCAATTAATAATCTACAGGAAGCTAAAAGCATAGCAAGTAACGTCCCACTCTATTGGGTGATTTGCTCACAATCAAATGTAGACATCAGCTGTCTATATAATACAATATTCTAGTAACAAGTGTATAGTCTAGGGATTTATCTGAAGTTTCAATATTATTTAAATTAAAGATGGATAACTTATAATGAAATTTAATGACTAACTAACTGTCATTTTTAAATTATTTACAAATTCTTCCTGGCTTTTCATACTGAATAGAAAGGCAGCTTACAAAATGATGAAAAAGTGTATATATACATTCATTAATAAAAAAGGGAAACATATCTAGAACCTAACATCCAGAAATTTAAAGATCCAAATCTTCAGCTTTTACTTCTGTCTTCAGCAAATCAGAAAGACATGCAGAATTTAGAGATCATGTCTTGCCAATAGCAGCATGAAATCAGTTGTAAAAGAGATATATCCTTTATATTCTTAGCTTCACACATATCTTTAGCATTAAACCAGAGGGGTTTTTTTTGGCTGATTCATTCCTTAATATACCAAATACCTACCTTGAGAAAAGAATAACTGTTGTAATCTTGTCAAGAGCCATCTCTGCCTCTGACTCCAGAAGTCAACTAAGGCCCTAAAGAATAGGTATCAATCTCGCCATATCATGTAATGTGTTGCAATGTTTTGCGACTTTTTTGCATTGCCAGAGCTGGGGTGGGCACAGCCTCCACATGATGCAAACAGCCCGTGGACAGGCAGTTTGACACCCCTGCCCTAAAAAATCACTTATAAGGCCAGGGGGCTCATAAAATTCTTCTAGACTGCTCTGGAAATGAAGTAGATCTGTTAAACCCTGGGATGGGCCTACTGAGTGCATTCATTCTCCTAGTGGATGTCAGTGGCATCCAGTAGCACTATGGAAAGCAAGGACAACCAATCAGATTGAACCCATCATTCCCACCAAGTTGACTGCAGCCCGGACTGGAAAATCCCATCTGTGTTGCTGAAGAACCATTAGCATTCCAGCGTACATGTGATAAGTTCTTCCCAAAAGCTCAATACATAACACCTCTTCCCCTTTTAAGGAACAGACAATCTAACCCTTGACATTTAAGGATTATGATTCACTTCCAACCTCCAATTATTTAATTGAATGTTTGACCCCATTCAAGTTAGAATATTAATAATGTGACCTTCTCGGATGTGCAATGTATAGGTTGCATGCAATGAGACTAAAGACAGCCTTGCTGTTCTATCAGTAGTATTACACCACCCAAAATTACAAGTGGACTACAATGAAATTAAAAAAAAAAATGATTCTCTGAGAGATTTACTTCCAGTTAATCCCTTTTTCAGTATGCAATACAACCTAATACCTGTTGATCTCCAGAAAACAATGGGCATGCCCACAAGCTGGTAATCAGTTTTACACAATGCTTGGTCTTATTTGACTACATAGTCAGCAAGGTATGCAGGTGGCCTGTGAGGCTGTGAGGAACGTCTTTGAGTTCCACCCCCTTTGTGGTGTACCAACTTATCAGGCACGCCAGGTGAGTTCATGCTCTCCTGTGCTGGAGAATCTGAGGATGGAGGATTGCTCTGGCTGGCCTCACCCGGTGGGCCCACCCCAGAGTCAAAACCTGAAGCAGAGTGAATGCAGCTGTCACCGTAGTCTGGCTGATCCGACTGATCAGGGGTTCCATGTTGCACCTTCATACTGTCCTGGTCCTCTTCAGACTCAAAACCTGCTGTGTGCTGAAAACACTGATAGGGAGGATAAGAGCTAGCCTGTGTGCCAGCTTGATAACTACGAGAGGGACTAGTACCCCCATACTCACTTAATGACCATTCTGGAAATCTCTTCCTTAGTTGGTCCACATGCCGTCTTACCAGACGCTCTCCCTCCACCCCTACTGTCTAAGATAGGGGCCCTGATTTGTCAACCACCTTCCCCGGAATCCACAAATGTCCTGGCCCATAATTTCTGGCCCAGACCAAATCACCAGGTTGTAGCCCCCTCGGGGGTTTGGGTTGAGCAGCATCTGACGCCACTCTGTCAGGATGAAGTCTGTCCAGCTTAGTGATGAGGTGTCTGCCCCAGCAAAGCTCCGCAGGACTTTTTTCAGTGGCTCTACAAGGTGTGGAGTGTTGACAAAGTAAGAAGTCTGCTAGTCTGTGGTGCCAGTCACCTGTGACGATGCGCTTGAGTGCATCCTTGGTCATTCTCACCATTCATTCTGCTTGTCCGTTCGACGATGGATGAAATGGTGCAGATGTGACATGTCTGATCATGTTTGCTCTGAGGAAAGCCTGAAACTCAGCAGCAGTAAATTGAGCCCCATTATCTGAAACCACTACATCAGGTAGCCCATGTGTAGCAAAAAGTTTCCTCAGCACCTGGATGGTCCTAGCAGTAGTCATATTGGGGACTGGAACTACTTCCAGCCATTTAGAGTGGCTATCCACTACAACTAAGAATAGCTGTCCTTGAAAAGGCCCAGCATAATCAATATGAATCCTGGACCAGGGTGTGTGAGTTGCCTCCCATCTATGGACAGGTGCCTGAGACATTTCAGGTCTTGACCTTTGGCAGATATAGCAACTGTGTACCTGCTCCTCAACAGCCTTATCTAAACCAGGCCACCACAGGTAGTTTCTAGCTAATGCTTTCATGTGCACTATACCAGGGTGTCCCTCATGCAAGGACTGTAGTACTCTATCCCTCAAGACTGAGGGAGTAATGACTCTATTACCCCGTAACAAACATCCTTTGTGTGCAGATAACTCATGCCTTCTGATAAAATAACTTCGGAATTCAAGACCTGGACTTCTGTCTTGCCATCCCATGACTACCCATGACAATACTCTGCTTAGAATTCTATCTGTAGCAGTTTCAGCAGCAATGTCCCCAGCATGGAGGGGGAATTCAGGTAACTCCTGTATGGACAGTATTTGTGCAGCAGGGGCTGGATCAGGATCTATAAGAGCAAAGGGTAGCCTACTGAGGCCATCTGCATGGCCCATTTCCTTTCCAGGTTTGTGAATCATCTTGAAATTATAAGCAGACAAAAATATGGACCACCTGAGCATTCTAGGTGATAATATGTGGGGGGTTTGCTTATCTGTTGTGAATAAGCCCAAAAGAGGTTTGTGATCAGTAAATACAGTGAATTTTCTTCCATATAAATAATCATGGAATTTTTTGACCCCAGCCACTATAGCTAAGGCTTCCTTATCAATTTGTGCATAATTTCTTTCAGCAACAGATAATGTTCTAGAATAATATGCTATGGGAACTTGCTTCCCATTTTTCTCTAAGTGGCTTAGAACAGCTTCCACTCCATAAGGAGATACAGTACATCACAAGCAATGCAAACAGGTTTAGATTCTGTATAATGTGTGACAGTAGATTTGTCTGACAACAGGCCCTTAAGGTCCTGAAAACTCCTCTCATGTACATTAGTCCAATTCCAGACAGCCTTCTTGTCAAGTAGCCTGTGGAGGGGCTCTGCTATAGCTGCCTTATGAGGCAGAAATGTATGATAAAAATTCAATAAACCCAAAAATGCTTGTAATTCTGCTTTATTCTTGGGACTAGGAGCCATTTTGATGGCCTTTACCTTTGATTCTGCAGGGTGGATTCCACTGGCATCTATACGGAATCCCAAAAACTCTGTTGAAGTGACTCCTATACTGCATTTGTTTCTTTTCAATTTAAGGCCCGCGTTGCGTAGCCTGTGCAATACAGCCCTGAGCCTACTGGCCAAAACCTCTTCAGATTCTCCTGCAATGAGAACATCATCAAAGTATGGGCAAACACCTTGAATGCCCTTGAGTGTGTGTTCCATGATTTCTTGAAATATGCCTGGTGCAACGCTTATGCCAAACTGCAACTGTTTGACTTTAAAAGCTCCTTTGTGTGTGACTATAGTTTGGGAAGCTGCTGTGGCCTCATCTACTGGCAGCTGCTGATACGGCTGCACCAAATTGAGCTTTGCGAAAATGGTGCCTCCCTGCAAAGAGGTGAGAATATGGCTGACTATTGGAATCGGGTAAGCATTCTGGTTAGAAGCTTTGTTTAGGGTGCACTTATAGTCCGCACAAATACGAACTTCTCCATTTGGCTTAAGTGGGGTAATGATAGGGGTTTCCCATTCCCCCCCTTCAACAGGCTGCAACACTCCTTGTTCCACTAGTTTGTCTATTTCAGCTTCGATTTTGTGTTTTAACTGCAAACGGAAACTCTTCTTGGTTTTATTCTGATTACATTAGGGTCTAATTCAAATGAAATAGGCAGCCCTGTGTAAGTTCCCAACTTAGAATTGAACACGTCTGCAAATTCCTCACACACAGTTCTGAGGTCAATACTTTGTGTTCGATTTATGCCTGTTATCTGGATTCTCAATGCCTCAAACCACTCAAGTCCTATCAGACTTGTTTGTTGGCCCTCTACCACTACGACATCCAGGTGCCCTAGAAACTTTTTAAATTTTACTGACAGGGTGGCCTCCCCCTTGATTTTAACATGGGCATTCTGAAAGTCAGTCAGAATAATGCTTGAGGGCCTCAATTTCACCCAGTGATTGCTGCGGCTGCAAACATAGTTAAATGTCTCATGTGAAATGATCGAGACTGCTGAGCCAGAGTCTAATTCCATTTTACATGGAATGCCTTGTAATTCGATTGAAAGTTTAAGCTTGGATTTAAGGGAAGGACGAGCCCCTGTGCGGCAGATACTCCTCCGGCTTTTAAAAAACCCCACACTGGTTGGACCCTGGGCCCCGGTACCTCTCCTTGTCAGCTCTCTGAACTGTTGCTTGTGTTGACCCTCTCTTTGACGAGCTCGGCATACAACCGCGATTTGTCCAGTCCTTCCACAGGCCTGACATGTGGCCATCCAGAACCTGCAGTTCATGCGAGCATGGTTGCTGCCATAACCCATGCATCTAGGGAAGAGAACTGCCTTATAATTGTTCTCTTTTTGTTGAAGTTCACGTTCTTGTGTTCCTGCTTGCTTCTGTAGCTTGTCTACCTCTGTTTCTTCCTCAACTGTAGTTTCGCCGCCATATTTTGTGACCTCGTGGTGAATTGACTCTTCAGTTTTGGAAGGTTTGGTTGTTTGTACTACTTGTACTGCGCCTCTGGCTGCTTCATCAGCCATTATTTCATCTTGTGCCTCCAACAGTGTTAAATTTGGTTTTGTGAATAGTCTTTGTTGGAGGGCTTTATCTCGAAGGCCGCATACTAACCAATCTCTCAGGCGTTCTTCCAAGTTGGAGAATTTGCAAAGATGCATGGCATGGCGCAGGCCTGCAATGAACTCCGACGCCGTTTCTCCTGGGCATTGCACTCTCTGATCAAATTTGAATCTCCATGCCATTTCGGACATTCTCGGTTTAAAATGTCCATTCAGCTTTTGCTTGAGGTTGGCAAACAATACTGATTCTATCGGCGTGGGGGCAAATAGGCTCTCTGCTAAATCAAACATTGCAGGTCCGCATATGCAGAGCAGTGTTGCTGCCTTGAGGCCTTCTTCAGCAATTTGATTTGCCTGTAGGTAATTTTCGATCTGCCCGAGGTATGATGGCTACTCTTCAGGATGGCAGATGTCAAACTCATGGAGCTTGCCAACCTTTGGCATCTTCTCAACTTCCTGCATTGTGGATCCTGCTTCATGAGCTCAGACGGGTAATTCTGAGCATGTGGCTGCTAGCATATTAATACTAGCCGGCTGAAAGAGAGGCATGTAAAGCCGACCCCTCTTGACTTCAGCTTTTTGCGAAGCAGGATCCCACCTTCATCGCCACTGTTATGTTTCGGGTTCAGACAAGCAGGAAAGATGGCAGGCAGATGAGTACAGAAGAATGATTGCTTTATTCATAACTATAACTGTACTGAGGGTTAGGGGTATCCATCCATACTTCTTCAACTGTCCCTTAGTTGTAGACTTTTGCTAATTGCCTTCCTAACTCAACTGTATTTTCAGTTTTGGGGCTAAAGAGAAACAGTTCACATTCAATTTCTAATCCTAATCATAACACATTTTTAATACCAATTACAAAGATGACTGAAATTTCCTGTTCAATTTTGGGGATATTGTTGGGAAAGTTGAGATCCTTAAAGTCTGAGAAATTAAAACATTCACTCATCTACTATAACTTGGATCCCTTTTAGGACACTACTTATTGGGACCACAAATATCAAAATGGTAGAAATAACCAGATATCCAATCAACACATTTCTGAATGTGTTCTGAGGCATTTTGTGCACCTAAAAGCAATAGGGTTTTGATTGCCCAGCTACACCTATCATTTTGACCTTTTCAGGCAGATAGAAGACACTGCCTCTCTCTAGCCTCTTCTGACATGAATTTAAAGAATGTAAGGGGATGGAAAGTTATAGATACTTCTGTAGAGATTGGAAATGGAATACTCTTCAAAATAATCTCTTTCTTTGTCTATAAGAGTAAATAGGAAATGCTCCAAGGTCCTTGGAATGTTCTTCCTGGAACCATAAACCTCTAGTGTTCATTATCTTCTTCAACTCCTAAAAAAAGTTCAGTTTACATTACTGATATTTAATTTTTATCATGGGAATAAAAGCTTGGAATTTGCAAACTTTCATATTTATCAGATATAAAAAATGTTTAGATTTTCCATGACTAAACTGATACAGCAATAGCAATGATTGGCACCCTGGATTCCATAATTATTGATCTAGAAGAAAAAAAGGTGACATCCAATTAAGATAGTTTGAAATTTCCTGCAATCAAGATATAAGCAATTTTTAAATAATACATTACCCATTGTCATATAAGGAAGACATGATTGGTTAAATGTCTTAACTTCAGATAGTTATGAATATTTGATTAAACATGAATCCTATATTTAGTTATTTCCAAACATAAACATAATTTGACTTTAAAAACATGCAAATGTGATTCTTCAAATTTATTGTACATCCCAGTTCTCTAGAGACCTCTTTGTCACCACATTGCACACCAGTGCCTGTGTTATACCAGTAAAGCTAGAAATTTAGTCAGTGAATTCAGGGAAGAAAGATGTATTCCAATATTTATGTTTTTTGTTTAGATGTTTAATGCATCAGGTCAATGGAAAAAATAAGGAAAAACTGAATATTAGAGAAAGCAGTGCTAATCGGGAAGAAAATAGATTTATTAGGCTTTCATTTTAATGCAGATCTGAATAATTTGAAGTCCCTGAACTATTACAGGAATCAATGCATATATATATACTGAGCTTTACATGTTTCCATTTTTAATGCAATTATTTAGCTTAACATTTTATATAAAAAGTTAGGAAGGTATTAGACAAAACATTTATAAAATACTGGATTTAATGTACAGAACCATTTTATGTTAAATTTGACAGAAATGTACATATTAGATGACAGAAATGTTCATATTAGAAAATGTATTATTATTTAGTAGAAATGCATTAAATGCTTTTGGACAATGCAAAACTGAGGCAGAAATGGAACTTAACAACTGAAATGACAGATTAGTCCCTTCCTACAAATTGCTAAGAGATTCTCTATTCAAACACTAATGAAATCCAGTTTTTACTAAATCTGATACAGGATAAAAGAGAGTAATGTGGAATAGTTCATATTGAATAAAAGGCATACAGAGATTTTTTTTACAATATGAATGACAAATGTAGAGCTGTCCACATGGTGCTTGAAGCAGCTAAATCATCTAAAATGTTTGGAAGTACATTAATGAACAATGAACTGCCCAGTTACATAAACTGCTGTTGATAATACTTTAGCTTTAAAAGTTTTTGTACCAGAAGTAATGTTAATTGTATTACATGGCTATTGATGGTTTTTGGCTTTAAAGCAGGGGTATCAAACTGCTGGCCCATGGGCCGGATGTGTCATGCAGAAGCTGTGCCCACCCCATTGCCGGAAATGGCAAAACCGTCCCAATACGTTGCCTGACGTCATGTGACTTTGCGAGTTTGACATGTCTGCTTTAAAGGTTCTATGCCAAAAGTAATGTAAGTACTCTCAGAACTAGATTAGTGATTGAATGACTAATGGTGCAAAAATAGTGGTAGCTTTAAGTGTTATGCAGTCACACCTCCTTTCCAGTTGTTGAGTTGAAAAAGCCAGAAGACCACAGGAACAAATAAACAAGTAAATGAATAGAATTTTTCATTTCAGAAGACAAAAAGTAACATCATAGTCTGTTAACGGTTAGTTTTACAAAGCAAGTAGAGCCAGAAACCTTCATAATTATATTTCTCCTGTGCTAAATTAGTATCAACAAAGGTAGAGAAAGAGCTTCAGTGGATTATTTCTTCACAAATAAATTTATTATAACTTTTGTCAATTTTAATCATTGGGCTAAGGAGAACAGAAAAGAAAATAATTGTATATCTACAATATATAAAGCTGTAATCTTATTTATGTTTTTGCTTTTTCTTTGTTTTTTATGTTGTTTTAGAGGACTTTGTAAAGTCATAAATACTTTCCTAACTCTCACAATAACACAGAGGTTCAAATTTAAGCTTTAGGGAGGCTTCTGAATTATTTTTATAGAGGATGTATTAGGCAGGTGGGTTTTCCTGCTGTTGGAAAAATAATGTCCTAGCTTGTGAAGAAGAAATGCAGTTCACGGACAGCAAATGCAAAAGGAGAGTATTGCAAGAACATGTTTTCTTTAAAAGATTAATACTTATGCTAATATGGTGGTATATTCCTTCCTGGAAAATCTGAATATATCCCAAGGCATTATAAAAGGACAGAAATCTTCTCAAATCTCACATTTCTGGATTAAACATTGAATTTATAAGGATCTACATATTTTATGAAATACCATGCAAACTATTCATTTTCTTTCTCAATGCTTCTCAACATGTTGTTGTTGTTAGCTGCGAAGTTGTGTCCGACCCATCACAACCCTATGGACAACAAAGCTAACAACAACATAGATAGATAGATAGATAGATAGATAGATAGATAGATAGATAGATAGATAGCACCTTCAACTATACACAAAGAAACAAGTTTAGAATTAGCTCCCTTTCAGATTCTGGGATAATCCTAAAAAAAATAGTTTATAAGATATTTCTAATTCATCTTGGGACAATAATCCAAAAATGAATAAATTCCTGCATTATTATTACATCCACTAGTACCTTCATTAATGGGCACCCACATATATTTTCTTATTTATTCCATAAATAATCCATACTCAAAAGAAAATAAATAAAAATATAAACAAAGGTCCTGTTATTCTTAGAGATGGAGGAATTCTTTTATGGCCCGTCTGTTTTCTCTAACAACTAAAATGCCTGCAAAATGCAATGGCTATGAAAGAGTCCAACTGAAATACCATGAAGTACCCAGAGACTCCCCTTCATGGATTACTGCCTTGTCGTGGCGAAGGGGCTTGCGTAATTCAATGAAGCTATGAGCTATGCCGTGCAGGGCCACCCAAGACGGAAAGGTCATAGCAGAGAGTTCTGACAAAACGTGATCCACTGGAGAAGGAAATGGCAAACCACTCCAGTATCTTTGCCATGAAAACCCTATGGACAGTACTAAAAGGCAAAACGATATGACGCTGGAAGATGAGCCCCTCAGGTCGGAAGGCGTCCAATATGCTACTGGGGAAGAGCAGAGGACTAGTACTAGTAGCACCAGAAAGAATGAAGCGACTGGGCCAAAGCCGAAAGGACGCTCAGCTGTGGATATGTCTGGTGGTGAAAGGAAAGTCCGATGCTGTAAAGATTTTTTCTCCATAGGAACCTGGAATGTAAGATCCATGAATCAAGGAAAGCTGGACGTGGTCAAACAAGAGATGACAAGACTAAACATCGACATCTTAGGTATCAGTGAACTAAAATGGACAGGAATGGGTGAATTTAATTCAGATGACCATCAGGTATACTACTGCGGGCAAGAATCCCTCAGAAGAAATGGAGTAGCCTTCATAGTCAATAAAAAAATAGGAAAAGCAGTACTGGGATACAATCCTCAAAATGACAGAATGATCTCAGTTCGAATCCAAGGCAAACCATTCAATATCACAGTAGTCCAAGTCTATGCCCCAACCACCAGTGCTGAAGAGGATGAAATTGACCGGTTCTATGAAGCCCTACAGCACCTTATAGAACTAACACCCAAAAATGATGTCCTTATCATCATGGGGGATTGGAATGCTAAAGTAGGAAGCCAAAAGATAACGGGAATAACAGGCAAGTTTGGCCTTGGAGTACAAAATGAAGCAGGGCACAGGCTGATAGAATTTTGTCAAGAGAATACGATGGTCATAGCAAACACTCTTTTCCAACAACCCAAGAGACGGCTTTACACATGGACATCACCAGACGGTCAACACAGAAATCAGATTGACTATATGCTCTGCAGCCAAAGATGGAGAAGCTCTATACAGTCAGTAAAAACAAGACCAGGAGCTGACTGTGGCTCAGACCATGAGCTTCTTGTTGCAAAGTTTAGGCTTAAATTAAAGAAAGTAGGGAAAAGCGCTAGGCCAGTCAGGTATGAATTAAATCATATCCCTGTTGAATATACAGTAGAGGTGACAAATAGATTTAAGGAATTAGATCTGATAGACAGAGTGCCTGAAGAACTATGGACAGAGGTTCGCAACGTTGTACAACAGGTAGCAACCAAAACCATCCCAAAGAAAAAGAAATGCAAGAAAGCAAAATGGCTGTCTGAGGAAGCTTTGCAAATAGCTGAGGAAAGGAGGGAAGCGAAAGGCAAGGGAGAAAAAGAAAGATACGCCCAATTAAATGCAGAATTCCAAAGAATAGCTAGAAGAGATAAGAATGCCTTCTTAAATGAACAATGCAAAGAAATAGAAGAAAACAATAGAATAGGGAGGACCAGAGATCTTTTCAAGAAAATTGGAGAGATGAAAGGAACGTTTCATGCAAAAATGGGCATGATAAAGGACCAAAATGGCAGGGACCTAACAGAGGCAGAAGAGATTAAGAAGAGGTGGCAAAATTACACAGAAGAACTATACAAGAATGAGCTTAACGTCCCTGATAATCACAATGAGGTGGTCACTGACCTCGAGCCAGACATCCTAGAATGTGAAGTGAAGTGGGCCTTAGAAAAGCTGAGCAACAACAAAGCTAGTGGAGGTGACAGTATTCCAGCTGAGCTATTCAAAATCTTAAAAGACGATGCAGTAAAAGTGCTACACTCAATTTGCCAGCAAATTTGGAAAACTCAACAGTGGCCACAGGATTGGAAAAGATCAGTTTACATTCCAATTCCAAAGAAAGGCAGTGCCAAAGAATGTTCAAACTATCGCACCATTGCACTCATTTCTCACGCTAGTAAAGTTATGCTTAAAATTCTACAAGCTAGACTCCAGCAGTATGTGGATCGAGAACTACCAGAAGTACAGGCAGGATTTCGAAGAGGCAGAGGAACTAGAGATCAAATTGCTAACATACGCTGGATCATGGAGAACGCTAGAGAGTTCCAGAAAAACATCTACTTCTGCTTCATTGACTATGCTAAAGCCTTTGATTGTGTGGATCATAACAAACTGTGGCAAGTCCTTAAAGAGATGGGCATACCAGACCATCTTATTTGTCTCTTGAGAAATCTATATGCGGGCCAAGAAGCAACAGTGAGAACTGGACACGGAACCACTGATTGGTTCAAAATTGGGAAAGGAGTCCGGCAAGGCTGTATACTGTCGCCTTGCCTATTTAACTTATATGCAGAGCACATCATGAGAAAGGCAGGGCTAGATGAATCAAATGTTGGAATTAAGATTGCCGGAAGAAACATCAACAACCTAAGATATGCAGATGATACCACTCTAATGGCAGAAAGTGAAGAAGAACTAAAGAGTCTCTTGTTGCAGGTGAAGAAGGAGAGTGCAAAACTTGGGTTGAAACTAAACATTAAGAAAACCAAGATCACGGCATCCGGCCCTCTCAACTCCTGGCAAATAGATGGGGAAGAAATGGAGGTAGTGACAGATTTTATTTTCCTGGGCTCCAAGATCACTGCAGATGGGGACTGTAGCCAAGAAATTAAAAGACGCTTGCTCCTCGGGAGGAAAGCCATGGCAAATCTAGACAGCACACTAAAAAGCAGAGACATCACCCTGCCAACAAAAGTGCGTATAGTCAAGGCTATGGTCTTCCCAGTTGCAATGTATGGCAGTGAAAGTTGGACCATCAGAAAGGCTGAGCGCCAAAGAATTGAGGCCTTTGAACTATGGTGCTGGAGAAGACTCCTGCGAGTCCCTTGGACTGCAAGGCGATCAAACCAGTCAGTCCTAGAGGAGATCAACCCTGACTGCTCTTTAGAAGGCCAGATCCTGAAGCTAAAACTCAAATACTTTGGCCACCTAATGAGAAGGAAGGACTCACTGGAGAAGAGCCTAATGCTGGGAAAGATTGAGGGCAATAGAAGAAGGGGACGACAGAGAATGAGGTGGCTGGATGGAGTCACTGAAGCAGTAGGTGTGAGCCTAGATGGACTCCAGAAGATGGTAGAGGACAGGAAGGCCTGGAGGAACATTGTCCATAGGGTCGCGATGGGTCGGACACCACTTCGCAACTAACAACAACAACAACAACAACCCAGAGACTAGACTAGACAATGTTTATCTCTATCTATTAATTGTAAGGGAAGATAGAAATACCATAAATAAATAAAATAATCAAGTGCAGAACTGAATATGGCATAATTATGTGCATTCACATCTTCTTTTCATGAGATATCATCATCCATATCTTTGGACTGCAATTCCCAGAATATTTATGGAAGATAACTGATAAAGGAATGCTAAATAAGCAATTTTCATTGCATTTAACATACATAAAAACAGTAATAAGACTTTCTACTTTATATAAAGCTCCTCTTGAAAGAGATCAATATCTATTGGCAGGGCCTACAAAAGTAACAGACGAAGAAGAACATGGACATTTTGTGTTACTGTGCATTCTTCGATCTACCAGTTATTGAAGAAGGTGAACATTTGGAATAATATATTGTATCAACTGATTGGTCAGTTGGTCTAGTTAAATTAATATTGTCTAGTTTAGAAGCAATTCAGGAACCAGCAGATATCCTTTACATCATCTGTTACTTGACCTTTTTAACTAGAAGGAAACAGCTGGAGATTCTGAAGGTATTACAGGTCCAGAACAGAGAAAAGATTGAGAACTAGCAAAGTTTTTGTATCCTAGATTCCTCTGATAAGGCTGACTTGCTAGTGAATGGGAGAAGATACTATTTTACATACTTTAAATTTAAATCCTAAAATATTTATTTGAAACTTGTAAAGCACATGCAGCTATTTATTAAGAGTACACCCTAAGAGAAAAGGCAGATCAGAATGCAAAGCCTTAGCTATAAAACCCAACATAAGTGGATTAACCACCTCAGCAGTTTTGAGTAAATCCTTTTTTATTTAAAAATATCTAAATCAAGAGTTGAAATACCTCCTGATTTAGATTTATTCTCTTGAAAAAAGAAACAGTAGAAAAGCTGTTATTAAGAATCAAGTCAACCTTGGGAAGAAAGCAGTACCACTCAATATAAAATTAGCTGTCACCAATTTAATGTAAATTGCTGCAATCATTTAAACCATTACAAAAGTATAACTTGTCCTTGACTTCAATAGGGATGTTTGAAGATTGTAATTTTTGTATAATTAATTTATTAAAAAGCCTAAATTGCATCTCTTGGCCAATATGCAGATCCAAAATAGATGGTAGATGATTGATAGATGATAGATAGATAAATGATGCATAGACAGACAGACAGACAGAACTTTTAATTAAATTCATTTGATATTACTTTCCCCTCAAAATAGTGTGGGTTAAAATGAATATGAAATAAAAAATGGACAATATATCTCTATATTTCAATGAGATTTACATCTCAGGAATTAAGTTGTTATATTTCTTTGAAGTGAGCAAAGTGAATTATTATTATTATTATTATTATTATTATTATTATTATTATTATTATTATTGTTGTTGTTGTTGTTGTTGTTGTTATTTACTTATTACATTACTATTAGTATGTACTAGTACTACATACATATGTAGAATAACATCTTGTTATTACACATTGACCTATAGTGGATTCCATTTGTTTTCTGTTTGTGTGTGGGGGTTTTTCTCTCTCTCATAATACCTTGGTTTCTCTTTGCTTTTTCTGGAATTTTTAAAAACATTTTCCAACCAAACATATAACATTACAGAGCAATTAAGCAATCCCCTTCTAATTATTTCCCATTTGTCAAGATTCTCAATTATTAAATTTACATAATATCAAATTCTAAAGAAAAGAGAGACATCATTTAAAATTGTTTTGTTTAAAAATGTGTTCTGGTTTAAAAATATTAGCCATCAATGATATAAAACATAAGATTAATCTCTTCCCACCCCACTCATACCCATGCCAGTAAACATGATATACAATAATAACCTATTTTAAAAGACTGTCATAAATGTATAAAGATGTAGCAAAAAGATATTGTTCATATGAAAGCAAATTATTATATTATCAATAATGGAATCTTATTCAGGTTCTTCATTAATGGATTAAATTAGGTGCTGAATACAGATGACATAGGAGTAAAAAAATCCACTTTCCATGATTTTAAGGAATTCTGGGTTGTTGAACCTGGATAACAATAGAGGCTAAAGAAGCATGGTTTGAAGAGAGATTATTTATGCAGACAGAACGTAGATTGCCTTGGCCTGAACCTGCTGCTTCAGGCCATTGCAATCTGTGCTGGCTCTGGGATGTTCAGAGTAGCAACATGTATATCTTCTATTATTTGTTTTCCTGTAATAGTATTTGGAGGCCTAACCCTCCCCATCACTGGAGGTAATATGAGTCCTCAAGATCAAGAATTGAGTATTCACGATCAGGAGTTTTGATAGATTTCTCCTTCATAAATTTATCCAATTATCCTTTAAATCCATCTAAGTTAATAACCATTAACTTAGTTTTGTAAAAACGATTTTTGCAATATAACCATGTCCTGTGTAAATGGAGTTAGTTTAATTTCTAGGTAAACTAGGGGATGATGATAAGGTATGAAACTAAATAATTCATTACTTAAGGAGTCTCTGGTGGTTGAGTTTAATTCCTGCTTCAAGTTCAGTAGGTCCATGCCAAATAATTGTCCTACATTTTTAAGATAGTTAAGAGAAGTCCTTCAAAATAACCTTTTCTGTTAAAGAAACAGAACAGGACCGCATAGAAAAAGTTTATAGTTTGTAATGAATTTTAATTTAAGAGTCTGTTTCTTCAGCCTGCACATATTGATCAGATATTAGAGTTACTATTCAATGCCCAGTTTATTTCAGATGGAGTTGCTATTTGTATTTGAAAAAGAAATGAAGACTTATAGAAGTATTTAGAGATATTCAAGCTATAATCTAGAAAATACGAAGTGGTACCTTACATAAATTAAGAAGAAGCTCCTATTCCTTATTAATAAAATTGTAGGATGTCCCAAAGATGACCATGAATGTCTGTTATTTAGATGCTGTGTTAAGTATACTGCAGCAACATTCTCAATATTTTTCACACAAGAACGAAAACATTAATTCATCATATAGAGAGTCTGGAATCCTCAATATGAATTGAAATGGCAGTATTCAGAATTCATAGCCAATATGACTGATTTAGTTTAAAGTTACAGTTAGGGTAAGGCAAAGTTTGCATCTTCTCTTTTCTTTCTCAGACAGTGGTCATTAAGGCAACCAGAAATATTGGAAGCAAATTACAAATAATCTTCAATTAGGCAGTGAGGCAAATAATGTTGTTCCAATTATTTGAATCTTCAGGGAGCTGAAACTAAAAGCCTCAGGGAATTTCTGTTCTTTTGTTTCTGTTCTTCTATAAAGGCCTTATTACTAACAATTCACTGTAAAAACAATGAAGCTGGAATTCTATTGCACTTTGTAAAATGTTATATAATTGTAATTTTAAAGCTAAATTACTGATTAATAGAATACAAAGTATGAAAATATTTCATCCAATTTCCCCTCCTTCATTTAAATTATGGTATTTCTGAAGACAGGTCAGTAACATAATTTTAACACAAAAATGTCAAATATGTTAAATAATTCATCAACTTTTATATTGGATCAAAAGTCTCCTGAAAATATTATATCTGATGTATATTATATTTAAATTATTTAATATTATTTGGTTGGTAAGGTACACAGTCAGAGCAAATATGAAAAAGAAAAGTCATTCTTTTCTTTCAAAATATGCTAACCTGATTAACATCTTAATGAATTTCAGAATCCATATATGTCTTGGTCCCTGTCCTACTACATACATAAACTGCAGCCTCAAAAGCCCAGTGGATTTATTTGGAATCTGGAACTTCTTACTGATCATTGATCAAATACAAACAAACCTAGCTTGTTAGCTGAAATAAGAGACTTCTGTTACCCCCTATGATAATGTTTATATTTTATATAAGAATGTGCATGTTTGGCTTTACTTTTTTTTAAGAGTACTGGGATATTAAAAAAAAACACAGGAATGCTCTAAATCAGACATGTCAAACTCGTGACATCACGTGATGATTTCTTTGGAATTCATGGAAGCCATGCAAACTTAAAATTGGGCATCCATTGTAGCTCTTTTTGGACCCGAAGCCCTGGCAATTGTGATTTGCCCTTATGACCACTACTATAATGCACTATACTCAATTATTCAAAAGCTGTAACTGGCATAATATGCAATGACCAGACTCCTAGTATATGTTATATGCTGTTATTGCAGTATACTCCAGTCATGTACTGCTTTCCAATAGCTTTCCAAGTTTCCAATAATCCACGTTTCAATATATAAAGTCCTGTATGGAGCAACCACAGTGTATTTTAAGAAAGGTCTCCTCTGGTTAGCTTTGTCTGTTGTGATATAACATAGACCCAAGGAGGGATATTTTGTCTCATGACTTCAATCTGAAACATATTTTGGTTTTTGTTTTTTTTTGGTGTTTTGAAGTTTACCTGCCTCTTTTGTTACCAGCCTTTTGCAAGACAGTTAAAACAATTTTATTCTTACCAATTTTGAATGTTAGTGGTGACTTCATTCTACTGTTTCAGTTAGGGCTTTTATTTTTGATGCTGGTTTGATCATACATGAATTTTTATGGTTTCTTGGAAGTTATTGTATTCTGTTTTATGTTTATAAATCATTAGAAGTCTTGAAAGGTAGATAGTATATAAATTAATTGAAATAATTAATAAATAGCCACAATCCTTCATATTCCTTCTTCTGCCATTCCCCATTTCATATGTTTTATGGTTTAAACTTTTAACCATAGCTAAAAATTATTACAGGGAAAGCTTTTATGTTATTTGTAATAAGGAATTATGTCAACCTTACAATAAAGGTGGAACAGGATTGTACCATAGGTACTCAAATCCTTTCAATGTGAAGTTTGCATTCTTTATAATTCTGATATCAGTTCCACACAGCTGGATGAGATCAAGAAAGGAGGAACTACACATATTTCAATAATGTATATTTAATGCTAGTCTGGAATAAATACAGAAAGTTGGAAACTGTCACAGGAATTTTTCGTGCTGTTTTATAGTGAGTTCATTAAGACATTAAGTCTTTGAATGATTTAAAATGGTTCTTCCCACTTTCTTGCCAACTACATTAAATTGCCATTTATGAGGTAAACTATGAGATGATTCACTCTCTGTCATTTGACATTTATTTATTTGTTTGTCTGCTTGTTTACTGCTTCTTCTCTTCGTTTCCAGCCTCTCTATAATCTCTGACATCCAAAATATAAGTTGAAAATATTTGCAAACACATTACTGCATATCATATTTATTAAACACACCATTCAAGTTACTCTCTAGAATTATATTACTCATTTTCACAATCTTTTTACTGTCATATATGAGCAACAGTAACATCATCTTTAATAGGGAGTGAAGATTTGTGCTATTGCTTAAACTGTTCTCATATTCTAAAGATGATGTCTAGTTCTCTCCTATATTTCGGAACATTTGTGTCTGTAAATGATAGAGATTTGTTTTGCACTGGATAGTATTTTGGGCAGTATTAATTTAGAATGTAAAATGGTTTTGCAGGAAAAATGACTTCTCCTATCCCAAGTGTCACCCCTCTGATAAATTTTGGAACTTTGATATATTATCAGAAACAAAATAGATATCTGGAAATTTCATAATAAATCTTTTCAAGAAATGAAATTTAATTATAAACTATATGAGTAATAATATAATGTAGCCTGCATTTTTTTTGTTTAATTATACTTACATGGGGCTGATCTTATCATAGCAACTCTACATAATTAACCCTACCAAACTATATCAGAGATAAACAACTGTTTATTTAGTTATTGAATGTATGTATATAGCTACACATTTCAAGAAGATGTCTCTGATTATAACAATAAAAACAATATAGCAAAATTGTAAATAGCATAAACAGACAGAAAAAAGAAACAACAGTTAATAATCATAATAGTTAACAATGGTTAAGAAACAGACTGAAACACAAATCTGAGTTACAAAATCAGGTTTTCAAGGTCTTGAGAAGGGCCAGAAGGGTCAGAAAAAGTCTAATCTCCATAGATTTCATGTTCCATACAACAGGCACCACGACAGCAAAGGTTTTCACCCTGGGTCCCACCAAATTACACCAACTAATGGACAGAAGCCAGAACATGCCTCTCCTGATGAATCTAATGGATTGGATAGGTACAACTGATCATTCTAAACCCATAATGTGCAAACCTAAATTGTTACCATAATCAACACACAAAATAACAATGGAAAAAAAAACCTCACCATTTTCCACATCCCAAAGCTAATCTGAATTCTAAGCTCAGGAACCTAATAAGATCTTTAAAGATTTCCAAAATCTGACAAGAGTCAAAGCTAGTCAAATATCAAGGGATATAGTGTTCCAAAGAGCAGAGGTTGTCACAGAAAAGATTTGCTATAGCATTCTGCTAGGTAACAGTCTTTAATTGATGAGATCAGCAGCATAATTTGTGCCTCAGGTAGAAACAATCTGAGAGAGTAGTCCCACAAATAGCTCAATTCCATACCATGTAGGGCTGTATAGGTGACAACCAGCAGTTTGTACAGAGAAGCTCACTAGGAGCAACATGGCTCACAAAGCAAAGATGAAACATGGACTACATTCATACCTGCTCATGCTGTATCAATCTGAACCAATTGCAGTCTCTAGATAGCATTCAAGGGGATCCCCACATATAGAATACAGTGTAGAAAGATGGTCAATAGTACTGGAGATAATTAAGAGGTCAAGGAAAGTGAGGATGGATGCACCACACTCCATTACATTCCCATGAAAAAAATCAAGGTTATTTCAGGTCTAAAACTTGACTGAAAGATATCCAAATAATCCATTTTCTCCATAAGGGAACTAGAGCTATACTTTACTGAGATAAATATAAGAAAATATAATTACAAAATCTTGCAAATCTGCCACTGTGGTGGCACAGTGGTTAGAATGCAGTACTGCAGGCTAATTGTGCTGACCCCTGGCTCCCAGCAGTTCGGCAGTTCAAGTCTCACCAGCTCAAGGTTGACTCAGGCTTCCATCCTTCTGAAGTCAGTAAATGAGGACCCAGATTGTTGGGGGCAATATGCTGACTCTGCAAACCACTTAGGTAGGGCTGTAAAGCACTGTGAAGTGGTATATAAATCTAAGTGCTATTGCTATTATGCTTTACATTATTTCCCTCTTATATCCAGTTAATCAGAGAGATCTTCCCTGAGAGGCCTCCAAATATCATCTTGTTTCCTAGGATTAAAAAATGTTACAGCCTTCTTGCTTAATACAATGGCTCTCACCTTTTTTTTCAGAAGTACCATCTCCTACAGGTAGCCTCAACCATAATCTGAAGAACCCTGTCCTCTGCTTTGGGATACACAGGTCAGATAACCAAGACAAATTAGATTTCTAAAGTTCCTGTTGTTTCTTGAGTTCTTAATGGTACTTTGCCTCCTTACTATATTAGAAAATTAGCATGAAGATGAGTATGTTCATTAACGCTAGGATTTTAATATGTGTTTTACAACAGTTTTTATCTTAATTGTCAAAATTGTATAATGTTCTTTAGAGTAGTAGATTTCAATGCTATTCATTGTTCTTCAATCACTCTAAATTACTCTGGTACAAGTATTAATATTTATGTTTTTAATCCATCTGATTACATATGCTGTGCTCTGAACTTTTCTTTGTATTCTTTGCAGGCACATTTGTTGCCGAAGATGTCCTTTGACTATCAACTGAAATTTTGACATGTCATTTAGCAGAACAAGATTGCTTCAAGATTGTGGAAGCAAAATCACAGAAGGCTGGTCATAGCAACAGAAAGAGCTTACCAAAATAAAGGGCACTGAGAAGGTTGCAGTAGACTTCTGTGCAACATATCTAGATCATGACTCAGACAATTTTATTTTTAAAGAATTATCTTTAACCTTTTAACACATTTGGAGGATTCTATAACTCTTCACATCTAATTTTGCCTTATTAAATAAGGATATTGCAAAGAATTAGTCTTTGTCCAATTATAAGTCACTTTTGACCTTGCTAAAACTAGCTTCCAGAAAGAGAAAAAGCTTAGCACTCACTCATTCATTATTGTTTCCTGGGCTAAACTTCCTAGCTAATTAACCTTTGTAATGAAGAAAAAGTTAATATTAATGGATACTGCATAACTTCATTGATTCATTGTTATTAAATGCTCCTTCCTTTACAAGATTCTCAGTCCTTCAAGGAATCCTCTCACTGCTTGACAAAAGCCTTTATACACACAGCACCTTTTCACTCCCTATAAAAATGGAATTATAATCTCTTTTGCACACACTTATATAGAGATAACTTTATAACAATAACATAAACATGGCATTAGGAATATTTTCCTAGCTTTAGTGGGGCAACATAATTTTCCATACACAGAAGTTCAAAAACAATTTATTTTTGAATAAGTCACCTTTATAATATAGAAAATTTTAAGCTGGGCCTGTCCACTTTTGAACAGCATGAATAGTATTACATAAACAGAAAATGCTTACAGCATTGCAATGGTATTGCGCCTATTCTAAATCTAATACAATATCTTAAACCTAGAGTTTCTCAAAGTATTACCAATAATATTCTCAAACTGTACATTTGTGTTTATGTATATCAGATATTCAAATGTATATAATATAATAGCAATACAAAAAATTACAACAATCAGAACAAAATAACTATAGATAGATTTCATAGTGTGTAATTTAACATATGTATGTTAAATATTGATAATTTCAGATAATTGAATTTCGTATAACAGAATGACTTCATGAATTTTGCAAATATTAAATAAAGTACCTTTAAATTTACATTGAAAATTCCTATCAAAAACAAGGATATCAGAGAAATTTCTTTAAAAAACATAGAAAATATTCTATGAAATGAATGGAATTATAACAAAAGGAATGAAAGGAATTGTCCAATCTCTATTTCTTGTTTCAAAACCAGAATATTTGGGAAAGTGACATGCACAAATGTATTTTTGGAAGGTAATTATTTTTTAAAATGCCTTGTTTTTTCATCTTTAAAGGGGAAAAAAAAGTGTTTCTAAGCAGATTTATTCAGCTTTTACTTTCATTCTCTTATAGCTTATAGTTTCTTTCTCTTTAATGAAAAAAGGGGGATTGGGTGGGAAAGACTATGTTATCTTTTATTTCCAGATGCTCCCAATAGCCTTTGCTGCTCACTAATCTTTATTGTTGGTAGTGTAAGATAAAGAACAATGCTTGTATTAATTCTGGAATAAATACTGTTTAGGGATGAATTCATTTTGTTGTTTTGTTTTGTTTTCCTTTCTACTACTAAAGCTAATACCTGGGTTGGAGAAGGTTCCTGAGAATGTCATGGACAGCCAAGAAAACAAACCAATGGATCATTGAACAAACCAGAGTTCTCGCTCAAGGCATAAATGATCAGGCTCAAATTATCCTATTTCAGAAACATAATGCAAATTTTTTTCCACTCTGGAAAAGATTCTTATGCTAAAGAAAAGTGGAAGAAAAGGGAAGATATTTATAGTTATAGTTTATAGTTTATAGTTTATTTGATTTATATACCGCCCTTCTCCTTGGTGGGACTCAGGGCGGTTCACAGGGCATACATAAGAAACACTATACAAAAATTAAAAAGAATTAAATCCATGCCCAATTAAAACAGAAGTACAGATTAAAAACAATTAAAAGCCCATAATCCCCCATCAGGCCAGACCAGCTAATTCGAACAGATGGGTCTTCAGGCCCCGACGGAAAGTTCGAAGGTCTGGTGCCATCCGGAGCTCCACCGGCAATTGATTCCATAAAGCCGGAGCCCCCACAGAGAAGGCCCTCCCCCTGGGGGCCACCAGTCGACATTCCCTGACTGGCGGCACCCTGAGGAGGCCCTCTCTGTGGGAACGCACAGGGCGGAGGGGAGTCGATGCCGGCAGCAGGTGGTCCCTGAGGTAACCCGGACCCATGCCATGTAGGGCCTTAAAGATCGTGACCAACACCTTGAACCTCACCCGAAAGACAACTGGTAACCAATGCAGCTCGCGGAGCAAAGGTGTAACATGGGAGTACCGGGAAACTCCCAAGACAACTCTCGCGGCCGCATTCTGTACCAGTTGGAGCCTCCGAGTGGTCTTCAAGGGAAGCCCCATGTAGAGAGCATTACAGTAGTCAAGGCGAGAGGTCACGAGCGCATGAGTGACTGTACACAGGGCATCCCGGTTCAGATAGGGCCGCAACTGGCGCACCAGGCGAACCTGGGCGAAAGCCCCCCTAGTCACGGCCACTATATGCTCTTCCAAAGTAAGCCGTGAATCTAGAAGGACTCCCAAGTTGCGAGCCCTATCCACGGGGGGTAAGAGCTCACCCCCCATAGAAAGAGATGGAACATTTGGAATGTCCCGGGATGCCGGAATGCACAGCCACTCAGTCTTGTCAGGGTTGAGCTGAAGTCTGTTCCTCCCCATCCAGACCCGAACCGCCTCCAGGCAACGGGACATCACGGCGAGGGCATCACTGGGGTGGTTTGGGGTCGAAAAGAAAAGTTGGGTATCATCGGCATACTGATGATACCCAACTCCAAAACCACGAATGATCTCACCCAGCGGTTTCATATAGATGTTGAACAGGAGAGGCGAGAGAACCGACCCCTGAGGAACTCCACAAACGAGAGACCTAGGGGCCGATCTCTGCCCCCCTGCCAACACCGACTCCGAGCGTCCCAGGAGATAGGAGGAGAACCACTGAAGAACTGTGCCTCCCACTCCCAATCCCCTGAGACGCCGCAGCAAGATACCATGGTCGATGGTATCGAAAGCCGCTGAGAGGTCTAATAGGACTAGGACAGAGGAATGTCCCCTATCCCGCGCCCTCCAGAGATCATTCACCAGAGCGACCAATGCCGTCTCCGTGCTGTACCCGGGCCTGAAACCCGATTGGTAGGGGTCCAGATAATCCGCTTCATCCAGGACCAGAGGGAGCTGATGCGCCACCACACTCTCAACAACCTTCGCAAGAAAGCGAAGGTTGGAGACTGGACGAAAGTTGTTCAAAACGGCTGGGTCCAGGGCAGGCTTCTTGAGGAGAGGTCTCACCACCGCCTCCTTCAAGACGGTGGGGAAATAACCCTCACTCAAAGAAGCAGATATAACCGCCTGGAGCCAGCCTCGTGTCCTCTCCCTAGCTGCATAAACCAGCCAGGAAGGGCACGGGTCCAACAAACATGTGGAGGAGCTCAGCCTCCCCATAATCCTGTCCACTTCATCAGGGGTCACAGAATCAAACTCTTCCCAGATAACATTGACAAGACCGCCCGTGTCCTGATCGCCTGACTCTGCCCAGCTGGAGTCCAAACCGGTCCGAATCCGAGCGATTTTATCCGACAGATGATGACTAAATTCCTCGGCACGACCTTGCAAGGGATCCTCCCTCACCTCCTGATTGAGAAGTGAGCGAGTCACCCTAAACAAGGCGGCCGGGCGATTATCTGCGGACGCGATGAGGGTGGAGAAGTAATTACACCTCGCCACCCTCATCGCTGCGAGATAAGACCTAATATAGGTTCTTAACCGCAACCGGTCGGGTTCGGATCGGCTAGACCTCCAGCAGCTCTCTAGGCCCCGTTTCCGGCGCTTCATCTCCCGGAGCTCCGCGGAAAACCATGGAGCTCGCTGGGATCTGCGCCGGGTCAGGGGCCGCAAGGGTACAACCCGGTCAAGTGCCTCAGTGGCTGCCCTTCCCCAGGCTTCCACTAAGGCATCAGCCGAGCTGTGAGCAGTGGAGGCAGGTGGGGACCCCAGCGCCGCTTGGAATCTATCAGGATCCATTAAGCGTCTGGGGCGGTACCATCTAATTGGCTCCGTACCCCCACGGCGGGGGGTGGCAAAGCGGAAGACCAGCCGCAGGAGATGATGATCGGTCCATGACAGGGGCATAATAAATGGAGAGCCCCCACCTAGATCATCCAACCACCGTCTAGATAAAAAAATCAGGTCAAGGGTGTGGCCTCCCTCATGAGTTGGCTCTGAAATTACTTGCGTCAGGTCCATGGCCGCCATGGAAGCCATGAACTCCCGAGCTAGCTCAGATGAACCTCCCAGGGATGGTAGATTGAAGTCTCCCAAAACTATAAGTTTGGGAAACTCAACCACCAAACCCGAGAGGATATCGAGCAGCTCGGGCAGGGCTGCCGCTGTGAGACTAGGCGAAATGTACACCAGCAGCAAGCCCAACTGCGCCCCAGGACCAAATCTCATGAAGAGAGACTCACACCCGACTATCTGAGAAACGGTGGCCTCCCGCGGACATAAGGTCTCCCTAATGGTAACCGCCACTCCCCCACCCCTACCTTGAGCTCGTGGCCGGTGTAGCACCCGGAAACCTGGTGGGCAGAGGTCAACCAAAGGGACCCCACCCTCTGGGCCCAACCAAGTCTCCGTGATGCAGGCCAGGTCCGCATGCTCACCCTCAACTAAATCCCTAACGAGGGGAGCTTTATTAACCACGGACCTGGCATTCAGGTACACCAGCCGGAGCTCAGGAGGCTGCACATCCCCGCTCCCGGGACCTCGGGGAAGAACCAGAGGGTCGGAGCGCCTCACCGCTTGAAGACAGCGGAGACGGCCCTCCCGGTAACGATATGGCCCCCTGTCTATCCGCCTGCTGCCTTTCCCCGTCGTGGGAATTGGTAGTCCCACGACCCGCTCAAGAGCCCCAGATGTAACCACAACCCGCTCCCCCCGAACGCCGTCAGACCCAGGCCTGGCCTGCAACAAAGTTGTTTGGCTACCCCCCACCGCCAGACAACCACTACCCCCCACCCCCCTCCCCAACCCCCTAAAAAATTTAGCTAAAAAATTAACCAGGGGCCTCTTATTAGGTTTATATCGAGAGCCCCTGGCCTTTCCCGGCCATCTCTCAGGGTCCCAACAATTGGGCCCCTCATCGAGATTAGGGAAAGAAAAGAAGGCGGGACGCACCCAGGAGAGGGGGGCACCCCTGAGGGCGAGCAAGTCCGTGTCGGAATATTGATGCATCCAGTCAGCAAGTCCAGAGAGGGAAGTCCAATGATTGAAACCAACAGGAGGATCAAAGGAAAGGAGTGGGACATTTGGGCCATCCACCAACCACTGCCACTTGATTGGATGCTCCCAGAGGCATACCACAACCCGTCCTCTCACAACGGGACGCGAGTCTGCCTCCGGGGATGGTCCAAAATGCCCACCCTGGGTGGGGCAGCACCCACAGAGCTCCCACCTCTATGGGGCTGCCGATGTAAAACAGGCCACTCTCCCACTGTGGCCTGTACCCAGGTCCGTCCCAGTCCAAAGGGGAAAGAAGGAGGCAAATGGAAAGTTAATAAATAAGATAATAAATAAGTGAATAAATAAGTTGGCAGTCCGTTGTATCGCCATCGTTGTCACAAAAGTCGTTGCTGCTGCCATCATCTCAAGCAGCCAAAAACCAACGAATCGCTGTCGCCATGGTCGTCCTCTCCACCGCCCAAAGCAGCCCGAGGACGCCGCCGCCATCGCCACTTCCATCGTCAGCAATAACTCAGAACCCGCACAAAGGGCAGCCCTATCAGTAAAATAACAAGCAGCTGTCTTCTCCGCCGCCAAACGGCCCGAAGACGCCGCAGCCGCCAACAAACGGCACAAGCAGGTCCAACAATAAAATGTCTCCACCGCCGCCGCCGCCATTGCCACTGCTGCTGCTGCCGCCGCCGCCAGAATAATCTGCGAGCTTCTCATACAGGCTCTCCTCCCCTCTCACGGAAGCGCCGATCAGCTGGGGCTCTGAAGACGCCGCGAGCTCCAGGGACGCCGAGAACGCCGCCGAAAACGGCCGAAAGTCGTCCGAAGCAGCAGCGCCGACCCGACAGCCCAGGCAGCCCAGGACAGATGTAAACGCCCCCGCTGCCGACCGCAGCCTCCTAGGAGAGGTCCGGAGACACCAGGGCAGCAGGGACCGGCTAGCCGAAAAAGCCGAACCCAGCAACGCCGCGGGAGACAAACAGGCGAGGGAAAAGCGACGCGCAGATGGAACAGGCCAACAGCCGAACTGCCACCTCATTTGCCTCGTAATTCATTTCGTGGATCAAAATCCACATCCCCTACTCAGCGGGCCCAAAAAGACCCCCTGAGGGACTCCAAAAGGACGCCCCCATAGCCGGAGCTCACGGAGCTCAGCCTGACACGTCCGCCATCTTCAAAAGCCCACTTCATTTATAAGCACCATCAAGGTGGATGGAGACAGTACTGAGTACACTGTTGGAAAACCTAAAAAACTAGGTTTGGCCTGGATCATCATGGGAAAAAATATATCTATGTCATTGCTAGGAGTTGAAAACAATTTGATTGCATATAATCAATCCAATCAATCAATCGATAAATCAATCAATCAATGGCTAATACCTTTAATACCTTAGGCAGCTATTAATTAAAGATGATATCAATGCTGGTTCCTGTAAAATATATATGATATTGACTGATGTGCCTGATTGTTAGATCTTATTCACTCTATCCCCTTAATTTATAGAAAATTATAGAATTTTCTTTTAAAAGGAACTCAGTAAATTGCCTCTGAATGTCTAAAATGTCCAAATACAACGTAATTTGAGACAAGTACAACAATTGCAAGATATCAAGGTTTACTTTCTTGGACAGCTAAAGAATGCTAATGAGGAACTCTTTTTGTCCAGCTACTAGGGGCATCTAAGGTCTAGTATGGGCAAACATTAAAAGAGCAACAAACATGATAAAGGGTCTGGAGGGTAAATTATATGACAAATGGTTGTCCGACCTAAGTAAATCTATTCTATTGAAGAGAAGGATGGGAGAGGGGAGGGGCATGATAACTCTCTTCCAGTACTTGAGGGACTCTCACAAAGAAGAGGAGATTGACTTATTCTCTAGGGCACCACAGGGCAGGACAAGAAGTAATGGGTAGAAACTTATCAAAGAGAAATACAATGTAGAATTAAGAAAAAAAATGCTGACAGTAAGAGCAATTAATCAATGGAATAGCTTGCCTCCTGGAGTTGTGGGTCCTTCATCACTGAGGGTTTTCAAAAATTGACTAAACATCCATTTGACTGGGATGGTATGAGACTCTTGCCTTGAGCAGAGGGTTGGACTAGAAGACCTCTGAGGTCTCTTCCAGCCCAATGATTCTATGATGTTACATTTAAAAGTTTGCTTATAAATGTAAGCTTGTTTCTAAATTGTGCTCATTTAAGTACAACAATGGTGAGACAGATTATTTTGTTTAGTACTCTTTGAAATATTTTACCAAAACTTGGATGAAGAAAAATAAATAATTTCAGTATTAGATTCTTTTAGAATTTTAAAAATATTACAATAATATTGAACTTCTTTGTTTTGGAAGTGCATAAACTACTAACAAAATAATGTGAAATTATGTCTTACTATAAAAAGATTACCGAATGTAATAAATAATAATTCCACCTTTTTCATAAAAGTAAATTAGAAAACTTTAGGAACACTTATGTTGACTTTCATGAGTTAGGCACTAAATAATCACTTCTTAGAAATGGAAATATCTCTACCAAGGGAACATCTAATAAACATTTATATTTAATTTTTCTGTGAGCTTTGTTTAACCCTAGACTCTATTTTAATTTTATATAGTTTATAAGGTGAATGTATACTTAAATATTTATGAAAGACAGTAAATAACCTCATAAGCTATAAAAAATTAAAATACAGTCTTGGTTAAACATATCTCCAAGAAAATAAATAGCTTTCATTTGTGCAGTCTGCAGTTCACAACTCACACATGCAATACTCAGGAAAGGTACTTGTTTATAATATTATACCAGGAATTACCAACATGGTATTTATATTACCAGTGTACCTCTTGGTTAATTTATTTTAGCAACCTCTATGGTTGCCCAACTCACAAAATGTGACTCTAGGTAGTTAATGTAGGATTAAAATAAAAATAATAACAAAAAGACAAAATTAGTGGACCAGAGGAATGCTATAGATATAATTTACTTGGACTTCAGTAAGGCATGGGGAACTCATCAAATTTGCAGACGACACCAAGCTGGCAGGAATAGCCAATACTCCAGAAGATAGGTTTAAAATACAGAAGGATCTGGACAGACTCAAACACTGGGCGCTATCTAACAAAATGAAATTCAATGGTGAAAAAAGTAAGGTTCTACATTTAGGCAGGAAAAATCAAATGCACAGGTATAGTATAGGTGGTACCTTGCTCAATAGTAGTAACTGTGAGAGGGATCTCAGAGTCCTAGTAGACAATCACTTCAATACGAGTCAGCAGTGTGCTGCAGCTGCCAAAAAATCCAACACAGTGCTAGGCTGCATTAACAGAGGGATAGAATCAAGATCAAGTGAAGTACTAATACCACTTTACAATGCTTTGGTAAGGCCACACCTGGAATACTGCATCCAGTTTTGGTCACCACGATGTAAAAAAGATGTCGAGACTCTAGAAAGGGTACAGAGAAGAGCAACAAAGATGATTGGGGAACTGGAGGCTAAAACATATAGGGAACGGTTGCTGGAATTGGGTATGTGTAGTTTAACAAAGAGAAGGGTGAGGGGTGACATGATAGCAGTGTTCCAATATCTCAGGGGTTACCACAAAGAAGAGGGAGTCAAGCTATTCTCCAAAGCACCTGAAAGCAGGACAAGAAGCAACGGATGGAAACTAGTCAAGGAGAGAAGCAACCTAGAACTAAGGAGAAATTTCCTGACAGTTAGAACAATTAACCAGTGGAACAACCTACCTCCAGAAGTGGTGAATGCTCCAACACTGGAAATTTTTTAAGAAGAGACTGGCCAGCCATTTGCCTGAAATGGTATAGGGTTTCCTGCCTGAGCAGGGGGTTGCACTAGTTGACCTCCAAGGTCCCTTCCAACAACAACTACTTCTTCTTCTTCTTCTTCTTCTTCTTCTTCTTCTTCTTCTTCTTCTTCTTCTTCTTCTTCTTCTTCTTCTTCTTCTTCTTCTTCTTCTTCTTCTTCTTCTTCTTCTTCTTCTTCTTCTTATTATTATTATTATTATTATTATTATTATTATTATTATTATTATTATTATTATTATTATTATTATTATTATTATTATTATTATTATTATTATTATTATATTATAGGATAATACTATTATTCTCCAAGTTTCATGGAGCCCCAAATAAAACTAGATAAAGCCAAAAGCCATGTAAAATTTTGTGCAAGAAGCCAAATTCACATGAATTCCCACCCAAATTCATATTTAATATGGTTTTGCATGAATTATGTGAGATTTTGACCATCATATAGAAAGGTAGTTATTAAATAGGACCAATGGAATAAGCCCAGTGGGAAAGAATCTAATTTTTTGTGACACAACCTATATAGATTTAAGGCAGGAATACTATTCTGGATTGCCTATAGCTATTTAAGATTTTTGGACTATTCTCCTATCAAAGACTTCGTACTGCAAAGAGACAGTAATATTGAGTATTAAACTGAAATCACTCTACTAAAGATAGGTTCCTGGAAACCATCCAGCTTTTTGCAAACTCTAACTTCCTCTAAGTTAAGGAAAATATTTCTTAAGACTAGACACTATGTGCATCTGTTTCTATATGTGTTTCTATATGGCAAGTATATTCTTATAACCCTCATATACTGGCAAGCATGCTCTTGTGTCATTGGGGAAATTGAAATAATCCAACATGCCATCCTTTACTGTAACTTATATAAATGTCTTTGAAACAATATTTTAAGTGTCTTTTTACTGTGAATTCCAGGAAGAATATTTAATTTCTATACCCAGCACTTCTCTATTCTCTTTTTAGGTGCATCCAAATTATTGTAAAAATAAACAATTAAGTAAATATAATCAATTATGTTCAAAATTCACCAGGTGGAATGTTATTTTAATGTACATTTTACTAATATATCTTTAATCATCTGAGGTATTAATATACCTTGCCCTTGTGACCTCTCGCCTAGACTACTGTAACGCTCTCTACATGGGGCTGCCCTTGAGATCCACTCGGAAGCTTCAACTGGTGCAAAGTGCAGCGGCACGGACACTTTTGGGAGCCTCCCAATACTCCCATATCACACCTCTCCTCCGTGCGCTGCACTGGCTTCCGGTTGCCTTCTGAGTGAAGTTCAAGGTGCTAACAATGACATACAAAGCCCTACATGGCATGGGTCCGGACTACCTACGGGAGCACCTTCTGCCAATGTCAACACCCCACCGCCCTGTGCGCTCCCACAGAGAGGGCCTCCTCAGGGTGCCACCGCTCAAGGAATGTCGGCTGGTGGCCCCCAGGGGGAGGGCATTCTCAGTGGGTGCGCCAGCCCTCTGGAACTGCTTACCAACTGAAATCCGGATGGCCCCCGACCTCCGCACCTTCCGGCGCGACTTAAAGACTTACCTATTCCAGCAGTCCGGCCTGGCCTGATAGCTCTGATAGCTCTAATTGGGGTCCCAGTTTGTTTTGTTTTGATTATTGTTTTTCAATACTGTTTCATTATGTTGCCTATCTTACTCTGTACACCGCCCCGAGTCCCTCGGGAGAAGGGCGGTTTATAAAAACAAACAAATAAACAAACAAATAAATAAATAAATAAATAAATAAATAAATAAATAATATATTAGTATTTTAATACTGTATAGATGTTATATAGCTTTGCACATACTTAACAGTTAAGTATCTCTCATTATCTTCTTACCCTTTCATACCTTAGGTATGATCTGGAACGCACGTTCTTACGTACTCTCTATCTTTTCTTTCTTTTTTATTTTCTTCTCTGAAAATGTTCAGCTACCTTTATCTCATTCTCATTTCATTCCTATTATTGAATGCTACCTAAATCTTCTCATTGACTGAACTAAAGGCTTTCTTTTGACTTAATTTTTATAGATCAGCTTATAATATTATTCAGATGGAATTTCTCCAATCAAAAGATATCCCATGCAATTGGGAACGATGCATTTCAGCAGCTTCTCTCATATTTGCAGTACCTCATGAACAATAGACAGTCAACAGTGGGAAATTAGCTCATATATCAGTCTCTTGCTCTCCCTTCCTCCTTTATCTTTCTTTAGTTCTTTGAATAGGCCAGACCAATTAAGACTTTTGATATTTTCTGTGTGGGAAATACAGAACACTGAAATATATTTCTGTTCTAAAGATTGCTATGGTATATTATTTAAATTATCAATCTCTCAATATTCAAGAGGTTTTTTTTAACTGTTCTGGTTAACATACCTTTGGAGGTGATATTTTAAAAGAAACTACTTGGGTGCTATTTTAATATGATAAAACTTGATTGTGGATTTTCTATCGTATTTAATTATTTAATATTTAATACTGTCACACAATTCTGTTTTGAAATTTTACAGCATCTTTTAGTCCATTCCATTGTGAACATGCTACAAAGGGTGTAATGACCATAATGCATATTCAATTAATTTATACTTACTTTAATAGACTTGAGTGGAATAAACAATGTTTTTTTCCCACTGTTTCCATACAGTTTTTTCAAGGATAGCCAAACTAAAAAACATTAAATAAAAAATTACTAGCTAGCAACTGTCATTAGATAGTATTTCATCTGTTATCAAAGCTGACTTTCTTTTAGTTTATCCAGTACATTAAAAGTTTTCTTTTTTGTTAATAAAGAGAGAGAGAGGTGGTGTCTTCGTTGCAGTTAAACTCTAACAAAAGTACTGAAATAATATTTATTCACTTCAAGAACTGGAGTTGATTGTGTGAATACCAAATAATGTTTACATTCATGCATTTTAGAAAATTACAAATTATATGAAAGAATTTAGTTAAACAAAATTTAAATCTGTATTTTTCACTTTTATTCAGCTATTAGGGGGTTTTTTGGTGGTAGGAGTTGGTGAAGCAATCTAAATGTATTCTGGTATGTTAGGTTCCATATTCCATTTGTCATTTCTATATTTCTGCATGTACTGTAAGTATTAGTATGACAGACCTGACCTTGATTACTTTTCTGATACCTTAACACTTTCATTGTTTTTAGTATAGCTAGACAGCAAATGAAATATAGTTATAAAAATAATGTCAGAAAAGTCTATATTCTCATATTTGAAATAATTCTGATATATTTTTGATTATAGCTTGGAAAGCTGGATATAGAAAAAATTAAATACGTCACTGTTTTTTGTTTATACTCTGTTTTAATTATTAGCCACTCAGAGTCATATATATGAGGCTATCTTACAGAATTGTTAAATAAATAAAATTTAGCTCAACAATTTTGGGCAGGTATTACTGTTTAAGGGATATCTGTGCTTTTTACAATTTGTTAGTAATTGTTAGTACTTGTTTTATGAAAAATGGGGTATTAAATAAGTAAAAGAGCGACATCTTCACTGATGTTTGAAATATTCTGATACTACTACATTACAAGCCTGAAAAGGATCAACATTATTTCAGTATACGTTTGCCCTTCAAATGTATTTTGAATAGTGTAGAAACTGATTAAATATATGTTATGTTGATGTTGTCAGGGATCTTGCCTGAGGGATTCCATAAGCGCAACCCAATAAGATAGCTGATTGATATGGGACAGTTTTTGGCAGACTCCTGCTGTTTTTCTAATTCTTAAAAGTGTCTTTAGAGCATGAAAAAAATATCTCTTGTAACTGAAGACCAAAGTTTTCTCTTTTAGAATGCCTCATTCAGATCTCTACACCATCAAAATTTCTAATATTGAAACAAGCAAAACCCAACAAAATTAAACATTACATGAATTTATTTTTATTTTATTTTATTTTATTTATATTTGTATACCACCCTTCTCCCGAAGGACTCAGGGCGGTGAACAGGGCACGTATAAAATGCAAAATACAAAAGTTAAAAGAGAATTAAAAAGAGCCCAAGCTAAAACAATAAATAATGGTATAAAAAACCCGCAATAAAAACCCCAACACATCCCCCATCAGGCCAGGCCAGCTTGTTCAAATAAATAGGTCTTCAGATCGCGTTGGAAGGAGCGAAGGTTAGGCGCCGTCCGGAGCTCAACCGGCAACTGATTCCATAAGTCCGGGGCGCCCACAGAGAAGGCCCTCCCCCTGGGGGCCACCAGCTGACATTCTCTGACCGGTGGCACCCTGAGGAGGCCCTCTCTGTGGGAACGCACAGGGCGGAGGGAAGTTGACGCCGGCAGCAGGTGATCCCTGAGGTACTCCGGACCCATGCCATGTAGGGCCTTGAAAACCATTACCAAAACCTTGAATCTCACTCGGAAGACAACTGGTAGCCAATGCAGCTCGCGGAGCAGAGGTGTAACATGGGAGTATCAGGAAACTCCTAAGACAACTCTTGCAGCTGCATTCTGTACCAGTTGGAGCCTCCGAGTGGTCTTCAAGGGAAGCCCCATGTAGAGAGCATTGCAGTAGTCCAGATGAGAGGTCACGAGCGCATGAATGACCGTACACAGGGCATCCCTTTTACTGGACTTTTACTCCTGAAAAAGAACTTCATTCTTCTTTTCCCATCACTACCATGCAAAAGCTGCCAATTTTCAGACAACATTTGAATAAGGTGCATGAATAATAAAGAAAACAATAGCACTGGGGTCCTGGACCAGCACCAGTCTACTGCAGGCCAAAAACCGGGCCGCACAAACAAGCAAAGCCCATCCACAGGATGCAGGCAGCATGCAAAACCATGCCCCCTCCAGTCCAGAGAAAAACCTTTCTCCAAGGAACCAGTCCTTGGTACCCAAAAGGTTGGGGACTGCTGCAATAGCAGGATCATAGCATTATATAGATAGGGAGCTATTTAATCCATCAAATATTAACATAAGATGCTTTGAATAGAGATCATTAAAAAAATGGACTTGTTTAACTGTGTGAAAAGAAGAATTAGTTTCTCTAATCTTCTGATTATCTGCATAGCTCTTCTTTGAACCTTTTCCTTACATTCCAGATAAGGACCTGGAGGATGATAAGTTACTGAATGAAAATCAGTAAATGGCTATATATGGTATTTTCTCACATTCCACATTTCTTGAAAATATCCTCAAACCAAACAACTGCTCACCCAAAGAATAAAGTATATGGGAATCCAAGTTAATAGGTTGTCCCAACAGGAAAACATGGAAGTCAGCAAAGTATTTACATAAATTATCTTTCCTGAGGCTGAGCATAGCATTTTTCAAAAACTGAGGGATTAACTGAGGGATAGTTTCAAGATCATGTGAAGTGATAGTACCACTTTATACTATACTAGGGAGATCACACTTGGAATACTGCATCCAGTCAGAATGATACACAGACAAAAAAAAGATGCTGTGACCTTAGAAAGGGAAGAGCAGCAAAGATGTGAAAGGGTTTGGAAGCTAAATCATACGGATGACTGATTGAAGAAACTAGATATGTTTAGTTTAAAAAAGAGAAGGAAGGGGTGAAAAATCATTAAAGAGATATCCAACCTAAAACAAGAGAGAAACTTTTTGACAGTGAAAACAATTAATTACAACTTGCATGTCCGAAAGCTGTGTGTGCTCCATTACTAGAGCTTTTCAAGAAGAGATTGAACAACCATTTGGCTGCTCCTGTGGATAGTGAAAATTCTGTGTCACTGCAATGGAAATAAGGCATAACTGGTCACAGGAATAACACTTCGATTTTATTTATTTATAAAGTATCTTCAACTCCTTATTTTGTTTTTGGTGGTATGCATTTTTGTTCCATATGTTGTAGTATTTTAAACTTATTACACAGTTTATTAACATATAACATCACAGTAGCTTACTGTATATTATACTTTTCTTACATAAGCTTATTGTTATTTTTGTATTTTATCTCACTTTAATTTGACTTTAGTGTTGTATATTTTATATTTTTTTTATACAAATAGACACAGCATTATTAATTTGACTTTGCAGAATTAAATAAATTCAAATTCAAATCTTTTTTGGACAAATGTGATTGGACACACAAGAAATTTGTCTCTGGTGCATAAGCCCTCAGTGTACATACAAGCAACAAGTCAGGAATCATGAATATATATATATATATATATATATATATATATATATATATATATATATATATATATATATATATATAATGTGTGTGTGTGTGTGTGTGTGTGTTTGTGTGTGTGTGTGTGTGTTTGTGTGTGTATATATATATATATATATATATATATATATATATATATATATATATGAAATAACTGAAATATTATTAGAAATGTATTTTGAGACAATCCAATAATCAGAATCATGCAATATATTTCAAAAATACATTTCTAATAATATTTCATTTATTTTCTATATTCCAGTAACTATGTCTATTTGTATCTTACTATAAGGTAAAGGTAAAGTAAAGGTAAAGGTTCCCCCGCACATGTGTGCTAGTCGTTTCCGACTCTAGGGGCCTGTGCTCATCTTACTATATATATAAAACTTATTTTGGTATAATACTATATTGCAAATTATTCAGAGGGATTATATTTGATTTATGCACTGTGGAGAAAAATGTGATATCTTCCATTAGCAGCCAACTTATTATTTGCCTCTCTGTTATTTTACTTTTAGTGGCATACTATCTAATGTGTGATCTTGAACCTGGCACCCCATGGTTTTTATATTATGTTTCTCACAGTTATAAGTACCATAACTGTTTTCTTCACTGAATTCAGCAGTTCTGTACATTTAATTAGAGCTGTAAATATTTAATGATATCCTTTATCTCCATGGTTGTCATAAGTATTTAGTTGTGACTGGCATCCATTGTGTTGTACCAAATATTAAAAAACCTTGAAGACCATTACATTTTAAAATTTAACAATTCCCTCTCATTTTTCTCCAAATTATCATGCATATAGACATCAGAAATAAAGGGGAGAAAGGAACCACAGGGGGAAACATTCAGGGAATTGAAAATTGTCTGATAAAAAATAAGAATAATGTACACTTCAGGTGATCATTATAGATATTACTTATAGATCTAATCAGAATTCATGTAAGCACTAGTTTATTTGTTTGTTATTTTCTTGCTCCATATACAGAATGTTAATCCAATTCTAGATTTGTATTTCCCTCCATAGTCCAATACCATCTCTCCATGATGCGGGGGGCAAACAATATACTGGCCAACACAGCTCTGGCCACCAAAAAAATTATCGGATTGACTCAAAAATGTGGAAGATATAGTACTAAACAGTGAGTTTCCCTGGTTGGAGGTACCAATAAAGCTACAGAGAAAGTGCAAAGACACTATCACAGTAGAAGGAGCATCCATGATGTGGATAATGCCCCCCCAGCTGTTGACACAGCTCTATCATGTATTAGTAGAAAAAAATCAGTATTGTACATAAACACTAACATGACTGGGAAAAGGACTGGGTGAAGTATCTTATGTAATGTTGAGTAAAATATTTTGAAGTTTAGTTTCTAGAAGAATAGTTTTATCTACAGTTTGTGAAATGGTGGTTTGAAGAAGCAGTTTCATTTATAAGGATGAAATGGAATCATCTCAGTTTGTAAAACTGTTGTGCTAATCAAATAAGCCGATTGAATGCAATTCAAGATAAAAGATTTTTTCCTTGTTTAAAATAGTAAAGAAAAAGAAAAAAAACGATACTAAAGCATTGTACTAAAATAATGGTAGTTCCTACTGTTCTGAAAAAGTGCCTGATCACAATAGCATCACAATTTTTTTATTACATTTCTATTTAATATCTTTTATGATGCAAAATATACTTTTTAGGTAAAAAACAAAGAGATAGATGAGAGTAGATATGGAAAAATATTTTATTTAATTAAAATTATTTTAAACAATTAAATGCATACATATTAATTAAACAGATATATTTAAGGGTTTTTCCACCCTTTCTCTCCTTCAAGTTACAATTTTACACAATGTTTTCTAGCTGGATTCCAGGTGTTGAGAGTGTAGTACCGTAGTCCTGTACAGAAAAGTTGTGGACTTCAAAAGCACCAAAAACACACTATTTAGTCATGTTTTTGAGTAAATAGCAACCATAAACTGAAAGAAATTTGAACACCTGTCTCATTGGATGATTCCAGGTCAACCAAGTTTAGTCTTTTATTGAATGCACCACTATATCACATGAAGCCAGTAGCTCCATTTCCTTGGTTACAAAACAGCAGGATAAGCAGACATGCATTAATTTTTCAATTTCTAAGAGTATCCTCTCTGCTAATATGAACCTAAGTTCTTGCCCTAGTAAGTTTAATTGAGTATTCTTGGATGGTCCTCTAAATTAATAAAATTGTGGCATTTGTGTTCAGTGTTTCTTCCTACACTGCCCACAGTGGCATATTTGTATTCCTTAGCACAATGGGACTAACTCTTAATTGGATTTTTTGGATGCTACACTAATACATTCAGTAATAATATTACCTAGAAATATTGCAGATTTCACTAAATGTAAAATCACTAGAGGATTTATAAAGTTTAACCTCATATTTTGACTATATGAAAAAGAAATATAATACAATTCAAATCAGAAAGCATTCATAAAGCCATGGGGTTAAGCCTTTATTTAAAATAGAAATAGATTATGAAAGCAACTGTATAATCATAATATCTCCTGCAAGTCATGTTCTGTGCCTAGTGGCTGTGGACATCAAGATTTTTAAGCCGGGTTTAGAAGTTGTCTGCCAATTTCCTCTTCCAGGATAGTTTTGACTTTCCAATCTAGTCTAGCATGTCAGAAAATAGCAGAAAGAGAGATCATGGAAGAAAAAAAAAACTTATCTAGAGAACCTTAATAATGAGGTAAACTATCTCAAAATGTGTGCACACAAACAAGTGCGCAGACATAAAAATTGTCATTCAGATGTGATTTAAAAGCAAGAGGTAAGATATAAATGTTCTCTTGGACTGTAAACACAGTCTATCATGGGATTCAAGCCATACAGATCTATTTAATAGAAAAGCATTCTATCACATTCATGAACTGATAGTTTGTTTTGTTATCAGTTTTGAGTGATATTGTAATGACTTTTTAAAGTGGGAAAAATCCAGTACACACACACACACACACACACACACACACATACTTTTATTCCAAGAGGCAGAATCCATGCATCCTTCTATTTCTCACAGTATACTTCAACGAATAATATTACACAATGAAGTTTTGTTTTGAAGGTATTAATGGAGAAAGCAAAAGCCCGGAATATGTATGGCAGTATTATTACTCTTGAGCAGTTTAGAACAATGGAAGTGTCCATCAGATGTTTGTAAGATGGCAGCTAGGCTTTTTTTTTTCCTTTTCCTTTTTTCTTTTTGGTTTCACCTTAAATAATCATACCGGTAAATCTCATCAGCAGTAATGCTATCAGTATAGTGCAAAATATTAATGTTTCTTCCTCCTATTTTAATATCTTGTCCATCTTCTTTCAATCCAGTTTCTTATAAGATATATTCAGCATCTTAGTTGAAACAATAAGGGGAGAATATACAGTTTTGTTGCACTCCTTTGCCAACCTGGGGCCAGTGTATTTCACCCTGTTGTGTTCGTACTGTAGATTCCTTAATGTCAGTTCTGATTCAAACAATAGGCAGTCTCTAATGTTAAACATTCCATCACACAATCTGACATATAAAAAAATTAGCTTGTGCAAAACATCTGATGGACATTTCCATTTGTTCTAAACTACTCAAATGCAATACTACTGCCATACTTATTTGGGGCTTTTGCATTCTCCATCAATACCTATTTTCCTAAAAGGAAAATAACCAATTTCAAAATTATACTAGATTTTAATTTTCTATTTCAATTTTATACACTTACACCTTTGGGAGTCCAGTTATTCTGAGAGTTAGATGGACAGTACTTATTACATAGCACATTCACATCACATTTTGATTAAAAATACAAGAGATTAAAAATATGAAATATAAAATATTATAAACATATGTCTAGATCACAGATATAATTTTTGGTTCATTTGTCACAGCCAGAAAATTAGTAAAATTTCCATTATAAGCTTTATTTTGGTACTTTTACTTGTAGATGATTTTAACCACACACAATATGTGGAAACAACATTGGATACAAAATTGGCACCCACAATGTCAAAGTTTGCCTGGCAACTTTGAAAAACCACCTGGATCTGACTATCTCCATGCACTATGGTCAACGATGAACCAAATTTGCAATAGTCATGGGAGATGTGCAGACACCTTCTATAAGTGGGACAGAATACCATCACCGAATTGTGACTGCAGGGACAAAAAGCAAACTATTCAACATATAGTGTCAGATAGGCAGTATATAAATAAATAAATAGATAAATAGATGGATAGATAGATAGATAGATAGATAGATAGATAGATAGATAGATAGATACATACATACATACATACATACAAACATACATACATACATACATATGTACATACCTTCTAAGTGACATCCCAAACTGTGCATATATTAGTAAGCACAATTTTAATAAATGTTACTTTCTTCCAAAGATATTTATCTAAAGTCACATAATAAACAAAGCAACGTATATTTTTATGTATCTGGCTAAACTATTCTGCATTCCAAAACTAAGCAGTGTAGATTGATTAATATCTGGCTGGGAGACCATCAGGACTGAAAGCAAGACTGAAAACTTTTTTTAAAAAAATATTAGAAAAATACAATGAGAAATCATTTCTGTGTTGTCAGTAAAAATAAATGGATGTCACCAGAAATCATAAAAATGAATTTTTAAAAATGCCCAGTATTCCTGCTGTTACAGGGCTTTCTGTTATAAAAGAGTGCACTGTATAACTCAAAAAATTTTTGTTTAAAAAAAATAGTAGTTACACTAGTCTCTATAGTTGACTTAGTGAGCATCTATCTCTCCCTGTCCCCGTCCCCATCCCCATCACTCTCCCGGTCCTTCTTTCACTCCCTGTCCCCTTGCCTTTCCCTCTCCCTCTCATATTCAACCTCATTTTAATAGGACAATTTTAACTTCTTGAGCACATATAATAGGAAAGTATCCTTGAAGAATCTGGGAGATAGCTTATGGGATCAGAGACCTGAGGGAATAAATTTCTTATCTCACTATTTATTCTCTCTCCTAGGTTCTCCTGACATTCCAGAATAACGTAATTCCATGTCCAAAGGAAGCTATAAACCAGTATTTGAAGATATCTTCACAAAAAAATTGAACAAGTTTTGACAGATGTTAAACTTCAACTTCTAGTCCCATCCCACATACGAGTAGTGTGATCCCAAGCCCACACATATATTCACACTAGTAATCTGCTGCCAGTCTGCAGGTTTTCTTCTGGGAAGCAAAATAAAGCTAGGGAAATCCACTGATGCCTTACATTAACTTCTTGTTCGCTAACCAGACCAACCCATTTCCTGTGTTAATGAGATTTCATATTACACATATTTTTCTGAAGGACTAATGTAACAGCAATATGGAATAACCTTCATACTTTAACCTCACACGAAAATGTTTACATTTATTGATGCATCCAATCTATAAACTGTAGTTTCTTAATCTTATATTTGTAAAAAAGACTAATTTTATATTTTCATGCATAGCTATTATTATAATTTGAGAAAAAAAACTTCACTGTCATATGCTAATCACATGAGAACCCATTCAGCCAACATGATTGGCATACCAGTATGGGTGTTTGACTTGGCCTTCAAGTCTTATTTTGTGTCTACTTATCTTTAAGTAACTTTCATTAGGGTTTAAGAAAAAAAAAAGATACTTAAGAAGCAATCTGAGATAGGTGTACATATGCATATTTTTCTCCTTTTATAAAGGTTGAAGATTTCTGGTAATGAAACCCTTCTTAAAAGGCATAAAAACTGATATTAATTCCAATTAAGGGAAAATTCTTATGCTGAAGCACTCATTACCATAGTAACTGTAATGCCAATGCCTTCAGTAGAAATGAAATGTTGTGAATCATTCTAAGACCAAGAAAGATCTTGCTAGACAAAAGCATACTTGTCATCACTTTATTTTAAATAAACTTCTCATACCAACATAGCATTTTAATTAATATTGTACTAGCTTCTCCTCACATTCTTCTCCAAATGGCATCTAATTACATAAACAATAATAAATCACTTAAAATTAGCATCCTGAAACCTAGAATTTTATGTTTAATAAAAACCCAGCCCCTATTCCAGAAATTGGATACTCTTAAATTCATAATTGTATCTTACAATATAAATATTCAGGTTATATTATTATACTAAATGCACATAGATAGTTAGCATATTCCAAGAAAATGTTTATTATTTTGCAACTTGCCTTGCACTGCCCAGTAATATTAATTTATAAATTTATAAATTTGCAGTGTTTATATATTTCATTGTATGATCACAAGAAAAATAATCACAATTTCTATCCCAGGTTTTAAATTATATTCTCCCTTTTTTTTTCTTTTTTCCAACCGCAAGCTTTCTTTCTATCTGATTTCATTGTGATACGAGGGGGAACATATCTAGATTATGATCTGGTTAAATTATTTTATGCTGGTGTTCTCATATTGTTTTTCATATCCCCTGAAAAACCATTTGACTAAGAAAAAATAGGCAGTTATCTGAGCTATATTTCAAAGCAGAATGTTAACTGTGGTACCATAACCTGCTGTATATACAGCTAAGAATTGTCTTCAGAACTATCTTTCTGCCTGATTATACATTATGTTTGCCACAGTTAGTCTCTTCTTGATATAGGATTCCTTTCCTGGCAGAAATGAAATTATTGTATTATTTGTTCTTTTAATTTATGTATTCCAATGGCCCAAATCACAAATTTGAAATGTCCAATATTTTTTATTTTATACCAAATAAATAAATAAAATGATCACCAATCACTATTTTAAGAATGTTTATCCAGAATAAAAGAGCTAAATATACTAACAAAAAAGA
The DNA here is from genome assembly GCF_964194415.1 of Vipera berus. Taxonomy (NCBI): domain Eukaryota; kingdom Metazoa; phylum Chordata; class Lepidosauria; order Squamata; family Viperidae; genus Vipera; species Vipera berus. Next base: position 43,396,551 of record NC_138206.1, on the reverse strand, counting down.
TCCTATACCAGATAATGACGTTCACATGAACTATTTAAGATAAATAGTTCTAAACTTGCTAGCAAAAAAACAAATAAATTGCTTATGGGATATTGTTTTTTCATCAAATTTATGTTCTACAAAAATAAAACACCTTCCAGTTTAGTATGAATTAGAGCAGACATGTCAAAACACAAGGCCCGGGGGCCGGATCTGGCCCGCGAAGTGGTTTCATGTGGCCCGCGAAGCCATCCTGGAAACAGGGAGGGAACGGCCCCCACTGCCTTGGCCCTGGCCCAGAGACCCTCCTTCTGCCAGAGACCCTCAGATCTGTCCAACTCCTGCCCAGGCCCCCATAGCCACCCTTGATGTGAATGATGTAGAGCTGGCCACGCCCACCCAGTAGGCCATACGCACTCTAGCCACGCCTACCCAGTAGGCCACGCCCACCCTGGCCATACCCACCTGGCCCCCTGAGGGCAACCACAATGCTGATGCGGCCCTCAATGAAATTGAGTTTGACACCCCTGAATTAGAGTATCTGCTTTAGATTATCAATGGATTTTATACAATGCATATTAAAATAATCTGAAGACTTTACATCAGAGATACCTTTATAGAATAAATATTTGAGATATCCTTTGAAAAGAAATGCTTAATGTAATGACAAATGACAGGAAATAAAAGATGCTATCTATTCTGTTTATCTACTCTCTTCCCCTATTTAGAAAGATTATTAACCATTTTCAGTTCATAATATGAATGATAAATGAGTACACAGAACAAAGATAACTGGGGATATCTGTTCCATTAGCCAATAGATATGTTATCAACCAATGTGTCAGGAAAGCAAGGGTTTCTTTAAGCATTCGATGTGTTTTAGCAGATACATACTGATCTGAACAGGACTGAACCCTATTTTCGCCACATGTTTCCCCAGAAGGAATGCTCAAAATTTCAGATTAGAAGCATATTTAAAGCTTGCTTTAACTAGTTAACAAAATCCTATCTATTAGCCGAAAAATCTACCTATTTACCTTTAGCTAAAATAAAACTAATATATATATATATATATATATATATATATATATATATATATATATATATATATATATATATATATATATATATATATATATATATATATATATATATATATATATATATATATATATATATATATATATATATATATATTGTTCAAAGATCAAAATACACAAATTACCTTTTAAATTTTACAGATTATACAAGTACATTAATAAAGGGACTTCCGGTGGTTACGCCGCACCGATGGCGGCTTTTCTTCGTCTGCCCGTCCTAAGGCTTTGTTGAACCGCGGGGACAGTGACAATCAGCTGTCCCGTGGCTCGTAAACTTCCCCCTTGGGAGAAGAGGGGGAGGTCAGCTTCCCTCGGGTAGTGGTAGAGCTCCCCGAGACCTCCCGGAAATATCTGGGGGTCGGAGGGTGAGAGCTCCCACGGAGCCCGAGGCTTTCTCTGAGTCCAGGACGCCTTTGCTCCGAAGCAGGAGTGAAGCCAGATGCTGCATCCACATCTGTGGATTTTAGTGATTTATGATTGATCTTAAAGCAGACAGAGCTGATCAGGAGGAGATAAATTTGCAAGTATTTAAAACTTTAACTCGGGGTGCTTTAATCTTCTCCATACCCAAATTTGACTTTGAAAGAGAAAAGATGGCGCCGAAATGTTTTTCTTTGTTTGAAAGAATAAAGTGTGAAGATTCTTTTAAAGTTTAAACAACACATTGGATTTTAGAGTTTTAAAATTTTTTAAAGATTCTTTTTTCTTTTTTTTTGGACTTTATTTTTATCCTGAAGTGCAGAGGGAAAGTGAAAGTGATAAGAGAAAGTGAATTGTAGCATGTCGGAAAATGGCATCAAGATGGCAGGCAATTCCTGTTGCTTCTAAAAGCTTAATTTCTTCTCCCGTAACGCAGCCTGCAACGCAATCCACTTCAAAGCCCAGATCCCCTCCACCTTCTCCTCCACCACCAGCATTTACACTTAAAGACCTGCAGGATGCTTTGAAGCTTCAAGCACAACAAACAGCTCAACAAATAAAGGAGGAAGTGCCTGATCTCCTTGAGTGTAAAAATAGAGAGATGAGAGAAGACATTTGGCTGCACATATTGAACATTTAGATGATCATGTGGATGAGGTTGTGGAAAACAGTGAAAAATTAGAAAATAGAATTGCTAAAGCAGAAAATAAAATTGATAAAACTGAGGATGAGGTGATTATTTCACAATATAGAGACATGGAATTTGCTCTGAGAATAAGGGGATTGAAAGAAAACCCTCGAGAGGATTTGCAAGAGGAGATGATTAAAGTTAAGCTCCCATCTTGGGATGGGATCCTAAGGAGCTATCAAGGGAGGTGGATAAAATTTTCAGGGTTAATTCCTGGATTGCGAGGCAGAAAAACTTACCTAGAGATGTGGTGATTTATTTTTCTAAGAGGTCACTCCGAAATGCAACCATCCAGGCCTTCTATCAACAGAGATTTCAAATTGCAGGTCAAGATATTATAATTTTGAAAGAAATACCTCCTAAAATGTTGAGAAAAAGGAAGGATTTTGTTTTTTTGTCTGATGAGCTTAAAAACCGACAGATTCAGTTCAGATGGGAGATACCTATTGGAATAGTGGTAAACTATGCAGGGACACAATAGACTTAATACGATTGCAAAGGCAAAAGATTTTTATACTTATGTCCTGAAAGCAGGTTCACCACCATCTCCACAACTTAAGAGAACAGAAGAAAGTTTGGAAGATAAACAACAAGTTGAAGGTGCAACATCACAGTTTGTTGGAGAGGCACAGTTGGCTGAATCTACTGAACAGATTTTGCCGTTAAAGGGTGATCCAAAAGAACAGAGAATGACGTGTGCTGCGCACAAATGTAAAGAAAAGGAGCAATTTAAACAGAAGATAGATTCTGGGCCTATGATACAAGGCCCTGTTACTACGGAGCCGGTGGGAGGGGCGCGACCAAAGAGACCAACTGCAGATCTTCAGGTGGTGTTCCAGAGGCTTCAGGTCACTAAGAATGGCGATAAAGTTTCTGACATGGAATGTTAATGGCCTAAATTCACCACAAAAAAGAAAGAAAGTATTTCACTACCTGAAGCAACATAAAAATGATATTGTTTGTCTACAAGCAACTCATATTTGTGCAAAAGATCGAAAGTACTTGATTAATTCCCAGTTGGGATTACATTTTATAGCATTTGCTCCAGATAAAAAGAGTGGGGTGGTTATCTATCTAAGAAGAGACTTATCTGCTAGATTAATTGTGTCTGATCTACAGGGAAGATATGTTATTATTGAATTATTGCTACAAGGCAAGAAAATTCTTATTATTGGATTATATGCTCCTAATCAACAGCAAAGAAAGTTTTATAAGTTATTACATGACAAATTAACTCAACTGGATTATAAATCTGTTATTTTGATGAGTGATTGGAACGGTGTTTTGGATTCAAGCAAGGACAAGAAGGGATCTTCTAAAAACTCTCCTAACTATTCTAGATTGCCTAAAGTTTTTTTTTATTTGAAAGATGACTTGGAATTAAGAGATCTTATTTCCAGGGTCAAGAATGTTAAGATTTTTCCTAGGATATTGTCGGATCATAGCCCTGTATGGATGGAGTTGTTTAGGGAAGATGGGACCAGAAGTTCTTGGAGATTGAATGAAAACTTATTTAGATATGATGTGCTCTCGGAGAAATGTAGAGATTATTTGAAAGAATTTTTTGTTTTGAATATGCATAAAGGTACACCGATTGAAATGGTTTGGGATGCTAGTAAGGCTTACATGAGGTTTTTTTTGATTCAGATGAATAACAGTCACAGGTGTAAGCAGATGCAAAAACGTAAAGAATTGGAAGAAGAGATTAAATTGAAGGAGAAAGCTTTTATTTTAAATCCGTCAGACAAGAGACTAAGGACTTCAATAAATCTGTTGAAAGAGCAATTTAATATGTTAATGGCGGATCAGGTTGCAACTAACTTGCGATATGCGAAACACAATAATTTTTTATAATGCAAACAAGCCTGGTAGATGGCTTGCTTATCAATTAAGGAAAAAACAGAAGTTACGTACCATAGAGAAAATAGAATATAAGGCTAAAGAATTATATCAACAAAATTTGATTAAAAAGGGTTTTTTAGACTTTTATGCAAAGTTATATGCTAGCGAGAATATACAAGCTTTAGATATAGATAAGTACTTACAGGAAGCACATATTCCTATGCTTTCTCATGAACAACAGGAAGGGATGAATCGTTTAATTACTTCTCAGGAAATCACTTCAGCAATTAAACAGTTATTTATATATGCCCTGTTAACCGCCCTGAGTCCTTCGGGAGAAGGGCGGTATACAAATTTAATAAAAGTAAAGTAAAGTTAAAAGTGGGTAAGGTTCCTGGTACAGATGGCTTATCAGCAATTTATTATAAAATATTATTTTCAGAGATGGTAGAACCTTTAAAGGAATTATTTAATAACATCCAGGCTGGAGGGGAGGTGCCTCCATCCTGGAGAAGGGCTTTTATATCGCTGATTCCAAAGGAGGATCAAGACCTTACCCAACCTAAGAATTATAGAGCTATATCACTTTGAAATACAGATTATAAGATTTTTGCAAAAATATTGGCAAATAGATTAATGCAAGTTTTGAAACAAATGGTTCATAGTGATCAGTCTGGATTTATAACTGGAAGATATATGAAATATAAGGTAAGACAAATTGTAAAGTTAATACTGTAGAATATTTGGAAAAGAATAACCAAGTCTCTGTGGCATTGATATTTTTAGATGCTGAAAAAGTGTTTAATCAGTTGAATTGGCAATTTTTATTGAAAGTTGTGGATAAGATGAATTTTGGGGATAAATTTCTGCAATCTATTAAGGCTATATATCAACAACAATCGGCGCAAATTATAATTAATGGGGGACTAACAGATGCATTTAAAATTGAAAAAGGTACAAGACAGGGATGTCCCCTGTCACCATTATTGTTTGTTTTAACATTGGAGATTTTATTGATTAAAATTCGGGAATCAATCAAAATAAAGGGAATAAAGATAAAGCAGAATGATTATAGGTTAAGCGCATTTGCAGATGACTTGGTGGTTACACTATCTCAACCAATTTAATCAGTTATAGATTTGATGGAAATTATAACTCAATATGGGAAAGTCTCTGGTTTTAAGGTAAATAATAATAAGACCAAAATATTATCTAAAAATATGACCATGAATCAAAAGGAAATGTTAGTAAAATTGACAGGTTACGAAATAGTGAAAAAGGTTAAATATTTGGGAGTATATATTACAGCTTCTAATGTGAAATTATATAAGAATAATTATGAGATGTTATGGTTAAAAGTACAAAAGGATTTAAATAATTGGAAAAAATTACAATTATCTTTGTTGGGGAAAATTGCAGCTGTTAAAATGAATGTTTTACCAAAGTTTCTCTTTTTGTTTCAAATGATACCTATTTTGAAAAAGGATGCTAATTTGGATGAATGGCAGAAGGGTATTAATAAATTTATTTGGGCGGGGAAAAAACCAAGAGTTAAACTTAAGATTTTATAAGATGCACGGGAAAGAGGAGGACTTAAGGTGCCTAATTTGAAATTATATTATGATGCGGTGGTTTTAACATTGGTTAGTGATTGGCTTAATTTAACAAATAAAAGAATACTTTATCTTGAGGGATGGGACTTATTATATGGGTGGCATGCATATTTAATATATAACAAAAAAGTTGACAAGGTATTTAAATCTCATATTTTAAGAAGTGCTTTATTGCGTGTCTGGAAAAAGTATTATTATAAGTTGAATTATAAAATACCAATTTGGGGGATTCCTGGACACGCAATAGAGGGTGTATCTATGGGTGTGAATTTGGATATGATTTCTTATAAGGAATTACTTAGATTGGTAAGGAATGATTGGCAATTAAGGTCGTTAGCTGAGTTAAAACAAGAAAATATTGTACAGTCTTGGTTCCAGTATACTCAACTGCAAGCTAGGTGGAAGTTAGATCAGAAGGTTGGTTTGACACTGATGGATGAAAATTTGGTAAAAGAGATTAAAGATCAAACTCGAGTGCATATAAAGAGAATTTATAATGCTTTAATAGAATTGGATTCAGAAATGGAATTAGTTAAAGATTGCATGGTAAAGTGGGCTCAAAATATTCAAGAACTGATCCCATTGGATGTATGGGAGGTAATTTGGGTTAGAAATGTAAAATTTACTCAAGCCCAAAATTTAAGAGAACATTTTTATAAAATGTTTTATAGATGGCATTTGGATCCTAAAAAGCTGTCTTGTATGTATTCCAATTTACAGCCCAAATCGTGGAGATGTGGTAGTTTGGACGCTACTTATTTTCATATTTGGTGGACTTGTAGAAATATAAAAACTTTTTGGATTAAAATTTGGTGGAACATTCAAAAGATTTTTAAGAGAAAGATAAAGTTTACCCCACAATTATTTTTATTGGGTGTTATTACAGATTGTGATACTAAAGAAATTAACTTGATGTTGAATTTGATAACAGCTGCAAGGTTATTGGTAGGGCAATATTGGAAGAAGGATTGCCTGCCTACTATAGAGGAATGGACGCTTAAAGTGTCAAATTTAGCAGAAATGGCTAAGATTTCTGCTTATCTGAAGGATCATTCACAAGAAAGATACATTTCGATTTGGAGAAGATGGATAGATTATATTCAGAAAAAATATGGGACTAAAAAGTTCCATTTAGCTTATGAGTAAATTTTAGATTTTTATAATTTATTATAATGGAAATTTTCCTTTTCTTTTTTTTATTATTAGTTTTAATTATATGGTATTACTATTGTATTAGTATAATTTGGATACTTTTAGATTGTTTGTAATTATGTTATAGGGGAGTTAAAGTGCATTATGTATTTGGTTATTTATATAGTTGGTTAATGTTAGTTAGATTAAGATTATTATATATTTGTAACCCTGTAATCAGCTTTGGGAAGTGGGGGAGGGGGAGGGGGGTTTAGGGGTGGTTTGGGGATGGGATAACATTGTAATTTTTATAAAAGTTTTCAATTAAAAAAAATCTGTGGGCATAATTCAGCTCTTTCTTTGTTTTACTAATTTCAGTTTTCTGTGTATGTGGTATCAATTATCTCAAGATTTATTCTCCTATCTCTTAAATATGATATTCAATGAAACTAAATCCCAGTTGTGATTATTAGGGAAGGCTTGTTATCACAAATATTACTGTTGTTTCTATAATAATATTGCCAAATCAATCTCAAAAATTTTCTATGGAGATTCTTAACTTTAGCATTAGAGACAGCTTGTTATACTTCACCAGTATTACTTGATACTGTCAGGATAGAAATGCTTCCACCGTCTTCTGGACACAATTTATGTCATTTGCCATTCCCGTAAGGACCAAAGTACCCTAAATTTCATATGTTAAATGGACTAGTAATTTTTTCTAGTGCTATTTGGCAAATTATTGGAGGAAAATTTCTAGATGTATGTTCAGAGAACTGGTTTGTGCTCATGCTTCCTACACACTTGTTTTGAAAATTGATCCCTAAGGGGCTAATTATCTATTATGCACTTTCTTTATTTTTTCCTCCCAGAAATAGAAAAGAAAAAAACAACAACTTTTGAGTTGAAAATAATTAAGAAACCAAAATCTTCCTAAAGTTGCTGTCTTTTTCTTTTTTAAAGGAAAAAAAAATCACCAGAGGATTAAATGTACACATTTTTACTAGATGCTGCTATAACATGAGAAAAGAAATATGGGCTGGGGACAAAAAGTGAGCATTATTTCTCACCTTGATTATAAATACTGCAGTACCAAGATTCTTAGATTGCCATATTGCAGAATGACTTTGTGAAGGCTTTTTTTTCTGTTGCCCTGTTGGTTTATTTACAACCTCTTCAAGAACACACGAAAACTTCGAACCCTTCATTCATTCTTTTCACTGTCATTCGACATTTCATAACATTCCTGGAGTTAAATTCTTTGTCAATTTGGTTAATTTTATTTTATTTTTACAAAGTATGTTCTTCTTCAGAATTACCAGTATAAACAGAATAATAAATTCATTGGGGAGGGATGGGGTGGAAGAAGAAGGTAAACAATTGTGATACTACATGTGCTTCCACCAAAATTCTTTAATTATAATAACAATAGATGGAGGAGAACATTTGTAGCTCAGGATTGAAATGATGGGCTCTTGGTGCTCTCTGAGCTTGCAGATGTTTCATTATCCAAACTAGGTAACATCATCAGTGCGCTATCTAGTTTGGATAATGAAATGTCTGCTAAATAACAACCAAGCTTGGACAGCAATAGGGATCATAATTATGGCAATGCACTTTTTTTCAAGCTCAACCCAATAAAATAGTCTTGACACTAATGCACAAATGCACAGTTGGCTCATCTTTAGTGCAGTGACTGAAATAACAAAAAAAGAGCTTACCTAGGAAAAGAAAAGATAAGATAATTTTTATTGTCATTTTTTACTGTGTTGCCCGCTCTCAAAGTGAGACACATACATGACACCCCCCAAAACATACTACATACAACATATGTATAGACCCACACTCCTATATATCCATAACAAATAAATATAAAATACTGTCCATCTTGAAAATATAATGGAAGGAGGAAGCTGGAGAGTTCACAAGGTTAATGCTGTATGGAATGAAACTATGGTTGAATCTGGATGTTCTGCTATGGATACCATGAAGCCTCCTCCCAGAAGGTAACAAGGAAAACAGGTTGTGAAGAGGATGAGTAGTGTTCCAGATAATCTTATGGACCCTGTTCAAACAATGCTTCTGTGCTATGTCCTGGATGGGAGGGAGGGAACTGTCAATGATCTTTTCGGCCATCCTCACCAATCTCTGCACTGCCTTCCTGTCTGAAGCAGTGATGCTTCCAAACCAGACTGTGATGCTGTATGACAGGATGCTCTCAATCGTCCCCCTGTAGAAAGTGGTCAGAACAGGGGAAGGAAGATGAGCTTTTCTCATGCAACACAGAAAGTGCAGGTGCTGCTGTGCCTGCTTCACCAGTTTCTCACTGTTGAGTGACCAAGCCAGCCTACTCGTTAGCTGCACACCCAGGAATTTGATGCTGGTAACCATCTCCACAGGTGAATCATTAATGCACAGAGAAGTGTGGCTGTGCCTGCCTTTTCTGAAGTAGACAATGATTTATTTGGTTTTACCGGTAATTAAAACTAGGCTGTTTTCTTTACACCAGTTCACCAACCCCTCAACCTCCTTGCAATAAGCTTCCACATTGTCATCATTGTCATTTAACATCTAAATGAAAAGTTAGATTGGAAAACAAGATTAGCAAACTAAGGACAGATGCCAATAAACTGAAACAATTGAAGACTAAAATGAAAAATGTATTTTGTAAGAAAACACCAGCTTGATTTAAAGAAAAAAAATCAAAGAAGTGTTGGAAATTGTAAAATAGCAATTTACAAAGCTAAAGATACAGATGATAGAGATAGATTCCTAAATTGCAAATAATAGACAAACTAGAAACAATTTTATAAAAGTATAAATTATATTTAAAAAGACAATGAAGAGGAAGTAGGTTTTGAAAGCAGGCATGGAGAACATGAAAGATTACAATAAGGATATAGCACAAGCAAAAGAATTAGTACATGAACTGAATGAGTGGCATTAGGAAAATCTAAGGATAACACTAGAATTTTAAAAAGTAAAGGATAACTAATTGGACAGCTTCAAAAATGACATGGATTTGTGGTCAAACATTCAGCAATATCATAAAACAGCCACCTAAGCAATTAAATGTCAAATTGCAAGGAATATAATTAAGTGACTGGCTTACAACTGGTCAGACTAATCTCTTAATAAAAATTAATGAAACAGGTACTGCAGATTGTTAATTTAATTTCCATCAAAATTGAAACTTTTGATTGGTATAACAGCTGATCCTACACATGATCATTTAGAAAACACCAAACTGTTACCTATAGAACAGAAGAAAGAAGACAAAAATAAAAGTCACTAACAATCTATTAAATAAAAATGGTTTTGGGAAATTGCAAAAGCAGGATGATAAACCTGCATGTTGCTTGGTATGAGTGTTTGATTTATTATCCCACAACTGGATTTTAGAATGCTTGGTAATGACTGGAGTGAGTGATCACATCAAACAAATTGTTAAAAAGATGGGGAACTTAGGAAAAACACAGATAATAATGAATGGCAAACAAATTGGCAACATTAATATCAGAAGAATCTTCTTTCGGGAATATTCCTTTTTGCATTAATATTGGTAACATCATTGATTCCATTATCAATACTTTTGAATAAAATGTGTCATGGTTTTAGACATTGAAATGTTTAGTCAAATTTTCTGTCCTCCTGTTTATAAATGACCTAAAATTATGTGGAAATTCAAGAAGTGATATTGAATCAGCACAACATTGCCATACATTTTCAGCTAGTTAACTGGTGTCATTAGTAGTAAATATAGTTAAAAGTAATAGAATTGAAATGCTGATGGAAACAAATTGAGATATCTTCCACCAAAACATAGGTAGAAATATTTGGACATCCTACAAGTGAAAAAATATTAAATACATGTAAGTTAAAGTCATGGTAACCAAGGAATAAATGAGAAGAGTAAGAATCATCCTTAAACAGTTCTATTGAAAACAAATGATATTAAATCCATCAACATGATTCAGGTCTAGTATCATACTTCTTCAATAGTCTGCAGGAATTATAAAGTGGATTCAAATTAAGGTACAACTACTAGATATAAAGAACAAATTATGATTACCATATGTGTGCATGTAAAGACATTTGTAGGTTCTCTTTGTCCTGTTATGGAGTTAGATGATGAAAGCTGAAAGTGCAGAAGCCAGATAAAGAAGCAGATCTGGCTAAATACTATAAGGGTAGATATACTGAAACAAAGTAGTATATCTTGTACATTAGCAGAAGTTATATTATATATCCTAATAAAGGAAGGTGTACTGAAAACAGTAATACTAACAATGCGTATAAGAATGAGCAGGTGATGCAAAAGGAAAATCAGTAAAAAAAAGAAAGGAAAGAAAAGTTATTCCATGACCAATACTTTAAAGAAAGGGACACCAAATTCATGCAAAGCTGCCATAGCTTATTGTGTGTATAATTTGTTGTTGTTAGCTGTGAAGGCGTGTCCGACCCATCGCGACCCCATGGACAACATTCCTCCAGGCCTTCTTGTCCTCTACCATCTTCTGGAGTCCATTTAAGCTCATGCCTACTGCTTCAGTGACTCCATCCAGCCACCTCATTCTCTGTTGTCCCCTTCTTCTATTGCCCTCAATCTTTCCCAGCATTTGGCTCTTCTCCAGTGAGTCCTTCCTTCTCATTAAGTGGCCAAAGTACTTGAGTTTCAACTTCAGGATCTGGCCTTCTAAAGAGCAGTCAGGGTTGATTTCCTCTAGGACTGACCGGTTTGATTGCCTTGCAGTCCAAGGGACTCGCAGGAGTCTTCTCCAGCACCATAGTTCAAAGGCCTCAATTCTTTGGTGCTCAGCCTTTATTATTGCCCAGTTTTCACAGCCATACATTGCAACTGGGAAGACCATAGCCTTGACTATATGCACTTTTGTTGACAGAGTGATGTCTCTGCTTTTTAGTGTGCTGTCTAGATTTGCCATGGCTTTCCTCCCCAGGAGCAAGCGTCTTTTAATTTCTTGGCTACAGTCCCCATCTGCAGTGATCTTGGAGCCCAGGAAAATAAAATCTGTCACTACCTCCATTTCTTCCCCATCTATTTGCCAGGAATTGAGAGGGCCGGATGCCATCATCTTGGGGTTTTTAATGTTACGTTTCAACCCAACTTTTGCACTCTCCTTCTTCACCCACAACAAGAGGCTCTTTAGTTCTGCTTCACTTTCTGCCATTAGAGTGGTATCATCTGCATATCTTAGGTTGTTGATATTTCTCCCAGCAATTTTAATTCCAACTTTTGATTCATTTAGCCCTGCCTTTCTCATGATGTGCTTTGCATATAAGTTAAATAGGCAGGGCGACAGTATACAGCCTTGCCGGACTCCTTTCCCAATTTTGAACCAATCAGAGGTTCTGTGTCCAGTTCTCACTGTTGCTTCTTGGCCCACATATAGGTTTCTCAAGAGACAAATAAGATGGTCTGGTACACCCATCTCTTTAAGAACTTGCCACAATTTGTTGTGATCCACACAATCAAAGGCTTTAGCATAGTCAATGAAGCAGAAGTAGATGTTTTTCTGGAACTCTCTAGCTTTCTCCATGATCCAGCGTATGTTGGCAATTTGATTTCTAGTTCCTCTGCCTCTTCAAAATCCTCCCTGTACTTCTGGTAGTTCTCGATCCACATACTGCTGGAATGTAGCTTGTAGGATTTTAAGCATAACTTTACTAGCATGAGAAATGAGTGCAATGGTGCGATAGTTTGAACATTCTTTGGCACTGCCTTTCTTTGGAATTGGAATGTAAACTGATCTTTTCCAATCCTGTGGCCACTGTTGAGTTTTCCAAATTTGCTGGCAAATTGAGTGTAGCACTTTTACTGCATCATCTTTTAAGATTTTGAACAGCTCAGCTGGAATACTGTCACCTCTACTAGCTTTGTTGTTGCTCAGCTTTTCTAAGGCCCACTTCACTTCACATTCTAGGATGTCTGGCTCGAGGTCAGTGACCACCTCATTGTGATTATCAGGGACGTTAAGCTCATTCTTGTATAGTTCTTCTGTGTAATTTGGCCACCTCTTCTTAATCTCTTCTGCTTCTGTTAGGTCCCTGCCATTTTGGTCCTTTATCATGCCCATTTTTGCATTAAACGTTCCCTTCATCTCTCCAATTTTCTTGAAGAGATCTCTGGTCCTCCCTCTTCTATTGTTTTCTTCTATTTCTTTGCACTGTTCATTTAAGAAGGCATTCTTATCTCTTCTAGCTATTCTCTGGAATTCTGCATTCATTTGGGTGTATCTTTAGTTGCTACCTCTTGTACAATGTTGCAAACCTCTGTCCATAGTTCTTCAGGCACTCTGTCTATCAGATCTAATTTCTTAAATCTATTTGTCACCTCTACTGTATATTCAACAGGGATATGATTTAATTCATACCTGAGTGGCTTAGTGCTTTTTCCTACTTTCTTCAGTTTAAGCCTAAACTTTGCAACGAGAAGCTCATGGTCTGAGCCCCAGTCAGCTCCTGGTCTTGTTTTTACTGACTGTATAGAGCTTCTCCATCTTTGGCTGCAGAGCACATAGTCAATCTGATTTCTGTGCTGACCGTCTGGTGATGTCCATGTGTAGAGCCATCTCTTGGGTTGTTGTAATCCATGAAGGGTGTGTGTATAAATAGTAATATTATAATTAACATCAATAGAATTTGTAGTATATAGTATTTATAACTAAGACTCCATAAGGTAACTGCCTTCTATAAAATAATGTATCTCAGATTTTGTAAGAACATGAGAAGTTCTGAATGAGAAATAAACCATTCATTGTCTAGCATAAAATATAATGCATAATAGAAATTCATTTGCTGACAAATGAAAATGAAAATCAACATTACTAATATTAATATACTGTACTGTTTCAAAAAATAACATTCAAAACCCTAGCTATAGTAAAAGTCAAGAACTAAAATTGTGATTTTAAAATAGTTTAGTCATTAATACATACTAATGCATACTTTTCTATGGATATTACAGTTTAGATTTTCAAGGTAAATTGCATCAAATATACGGAGAATATCATGATATTTTTAATAAAACAGTTTCAAAATGGACCTTATTAATATTAATAAGAGCATGAGCAATCAAGCATAGTACAACTTAAACATAAAAACAGGTTATAAGTATTATAATAATTTAACCAGCTATGTTTAATTATTTTTCAAGGCAATTTTACACATGGATGTTCAGCATTTGAGCAAGATTTATGTGATTTTAGTTTATTCAGTTATTGCAGCTACAATTAATTTGAGTATCTCATGAACATTTTTGTGACCGAATTTGCTATATTAGTGCAATTATATGAATCAATGATATATATATATATATATATATATATATATATATATATATATATATATATATATATATATATATATATATATATATATATATATATATATATATATATATATATAGTAAAAAGGTAAAGGTTCCCCCGCACATGCGTGCTAGTCGTTTCCGACTCTAGGGGCCGGTGCTCATCTCCGTTTCAAAGCCGAAGAGCCAGCGCTTGTCCGAGGACGTCTCCGTGGTCATGTGGCCGGCATGACTAGACGCCAAAGGCGCACGGAACGCTGTTACCTTCCCACTGTAGTGGTCCCTATTTTTCTACTTGCATTTTTACATGCTTTCGAACTGCTAGGTTGGCAGAAGCTGGGACGAGTAACAGGCGCTCACTCTGTTACGCAGCGCTCGGGATTCAACCCGCCAAACTGCCGACCTTCCGATCGACAAGCTCAGCGTCCTAACCCACTGAGCCACCGCGTCCCTTTTATATATATATATATATATATATATATATATATATATATATATATATATATATAAGAAGTTATCCTAACTGTGTACAGTATAACCTTGAATGTCAAAGTTCAAAGAAACATAAAAGGTTGATTAGCTCAGGAGTCCCCAACCCCCAGTCCGTGGACCAGTACCAGGCCACAGCATGCCAGCAACCGATATGCACAAACAAGCAAAGCCCCATCCATGAGATGCAGGCAGCACACAAAACCATGCACCCTCCGGTGAGTGGAAAAACCTCTCTCCACAGAGTTGGTTCCTGGTGCCCAAAAGGTTGGAGACCTCTGGATTAGCTTAGTCCCAGTTTAGCTGATATTGTGGAGACAATGCAATTTGTCTTATAAGTTATTTCATGTCACTCACTTCAAAGCTATAATCCACAGTTCCAATAGCTGAAGTGGGTTCCTCTACACATGCCAAATCCTAGTAAGAAGCTGTTATTTTAACAATTTTTAAACGTATAAGCTCACACTAAACATTCACCCTTCTGCCTTTGATTACAAATGCAGTTGCTAGAAGAAGCAGTTGGAACTGGCAAAGTAATGCAACACTTTAGTCTGAAATTCAGTGGTTATGTTGCTTAGAAAGGGGCAGTGCTTTTTTTCTATAAAAAAAGGTGCCGGAACTCTCAACTTGACGGGTGCAGGAGGCGGTGGTAGCAGCACTCTGCGGTCATGGGCACAAGGGTGTTGGTGGTGGGCTGCCCCCTGGGGCTGGAGCTGGTGCAGCTGGTGCTGCGGGACCAGCAGGACCCACTCTACCCGGCGGGGCTGCACGGTGCGGGAGGAGGCAGTGTAGGCCAGGTGCTGCAGGGCGGCTACATAGGCATGCAGGGCAAGGCGATGGTGGCGCAGGTCCAGCACCAGGTAGGCCACCAGCCTGGCTGAGATGGGTGAGCACAAGGAAGGAGTGCACATGGACTCTTCTTGTCCTCTCCTACTTACCTAGTTGAGATAGTGTAGTTGGGCAGCAGGGAGGGGTCCAACTCACCTTCGCTGCAGACAACTTGCCTGTGCAATGTTTGCCAGCTGGGTCTTTTGGCGTGCTCAGCAGCAATTCCTATTGGCTTTCAAAAGCCAATAGAGGGAGTAGCACAGCTTGTGCAGAAGTTTCTCTTTTTGTGTGTGCCAAAAAAGGTGCTGGAACGCCGTTCTGAACATTCTATGAGGAAAAAAGCTCTGGTTCTTAGACTTATGACATGAATTTACAGCACATAAAGCTTCTAGTTTGTATCTATGTGGTTCCACTAAGATATCAGAAGGGTGAAGTGCCAAACAGATTTCAGTGATGCAGGAGGGTGGGGAGTTCATAGCAAGATATTAAACTCCTAGTTATATAGAAAATTAAAGGCTGTGTTCAAATATACCTTCAAGTCTATATATATATATTCAAATGCACACTAAAGAATATGCATCAATATTCTTTAGTGTACATAATTAATTTTCTTATCTTATAATATCAACCTGTCAAACTGGCATAATTTTACTACAAAACGATTTGAGCCTTCATACGTATATTCAGGACATATACCCATTCAATTTTGCCAACAATAGTTGGAAAGGAACAAGTAAAAAGATGCTCTTCATATGTATTGCAAAATTTATTGGGGGGGATTGTCTTTCTTAAGTGGCTCTTCCAAGACAATTGTTTCTTCATCAATTAGGGCACACTGTTTCTGCTTTTATTCTTTTTAGCTGAAGTTCATGTCACAGTTTGTCTTGTACTGCTAGTGGGTCTTTTTGCCTTTCTTTGTATTCTTTTTAGTTAAACAATTTATGCTATCAAAATGTGGAGAAATGTTCTTTATTGGTTGAAATCCTTTGTTACTGAAGTAGAGCAAGAGAACGGATATATTCTAAACTGATAATAACTCTCATATCTGATGCTTAATAAAAACATTTATTCCATTGTTAGTAACTCAAGATAGAAAGAACAACAACAAAAAAGTCAAAACAAAACATAGCATTCTTTTCATTTAAGAATCTCTTTTACAGACATGGTAAAACTTTATGATTGTTATTGCTCTCTGTTATACAATGTATTTGAACTTGAAAATGAAAAGGATGGATTACACGAATAAGGACAATTTAATTCAATTCCTTATAATAATAGAATCCAAAACATACCATGTCAGATGTGGATACAGTATTGAACTTTTTTTTCTCATATAAGGAACTTTCCCTCTTTTTTTTCTTTTTTTAAAAAACATGGAGTAGGTTTCAAACACCAGAAGTTTCCAGATGACAACAATCACTACTCGACCACTCAAGGAGAAGAAAAAAAAGGCAAGGCATCCTGCACTGGGAGCTGAAAGTTACGGAGACTGTTTAAGCAGGTTGCTAGGCAACTTTTTCACACTTGGCCCTTCTTACCCTCCCACTTTTGAATTAGCCCATGGTTAATGTGTTTCCTTCAATTTGAGCCATCTGAAGGCCTGTTGCTGCGATGCATTCTGGTGCTCTGCAACCTGGCTGCCTCCATGGTGTGCTGCTGAGAAGAATTTGGCTCTCTGGAACAGTTTCCTTCAGCTGTGTTTGTGTGTGTGTGTGTGTGTGTGTGTGTGTGTGCACATAAAAAAAAGGTGCCGGAACGCCGTTCTGAGTGTTCTACTGGAAAAAATAAAAGCCCTGGAAAGGGGAATGTTTAGTTCAAACTTTTGTTAAATCACAAATTGCATACATTGCAACTCTATTTCTGACTCATACATACAGTATGGGTATTACAGGAACCTCTCAAACAGTGATCCACAATATTACCAATGAATTTTTAATTTAATTTAATTTAAATTTTAATTCCATTTATATCCCGCCCTTCTCCGAAGACTCAGGGCGGCTTACAAGCTTAGCAGTAGCTAAGGTTCTCAAACTTTGTTGTGCCAAGAATCACTAAAATATTAAATAAGGCTGAGCCTTTTATCACCTTGATATCATAAATTCAAGAATATGCTTTAAATAATGCAATTTAACTAAAATTAAATTGAATCACTAGAGAAATGCTGTGGATTGTAATGTAGGACTGAAAGAAAAAAATATTTCATATTAAGAATTCTCTTTGAGTGGGATGGCTTTTCTTAATAATAAAACGTTAGAAAATGTGGTCCTGATTACTTTGCTCAGAAAAGTAAAGACATATGAAGAAATAGTTTGACATTCGCATTGAATGAGGATAGTGATATTATGAGTGCTTAGATAATTTATTATTATTATTTCAATTTCTCTTCCCTTTGCATCACAATATTGCCGATGGGGTACTTATATAATAATCAAAACAATCTTAAAGCCTTCATTAGGTAAGAGACACCACCTGCAATCCTAAATGCACTTGTTACACTATGCTTCAAATTCAGTTGATGTATTATAAATTTGTGGCCAGACTCATATATACATAGGGAAATTAGGTAGCAATGTTCATCCATGAAACACAATTTTACAGATTTTCTATTAAATAAAAGTAATCAGTGAAGTTAAAGTCTTCACAAGTCAGTGTTTTCAAATAATTAGAACTATGATACAAACATACATGTTCCTCTTCCCTTCCAGAACAAAGTGCATTTCTGCAAATTTGGGAGCAAGGTCCTGCCAAGGTTCTGGTTTTGCCTATGAATTGAAAACAAAATGCTTATTCTCCATTTGCTCTGGATAAAACATCTTCTCCACATTGGCAGGAAAAATGTGAGGATTTCCCCGTCCATTCTTCTGCATGCTGCAGTTTACCTAGCAGATTTCATAAGCCAGATCAAACTGACTACATAATATCTCTGGTACATTAACATGATTATAGCATTAGGAGGGATTATTTGTTTATCTCCACAACTCCCTTCATTAGTTTAACGAGTGGCACATATAGGAACATTCATTGGGGAAGAAGGCAAGTAAAGAAATAATGAAATACATGGTACAACTTTACTATTAAATTTCATCCCTTTTGGATGTGCCTTTTGTTTTTACAGGCAAGTATGCAAGAGAGAGTAGCTTGCATCACAACATCACAATGTATATGTTATAATTTTGATAAAACATATGTATTCATCAGGTACTATGTTTGTAGGTATATTTAATTTAATATCATGAACAGAATTTTTCTATTACTATTATCACAGACATTATTTTTAATGAAGTCAGTTCTGTTATTCAACTGTGCAACATCAAACACTGAGTCATTTAGTGATGAATCCTCTAATGTACTGTGTAGACATGCAAGTAGGTTTGTGACAATAATTGTTCCTTGGTTTATTTTACGGTAATATTTAATTTAAGAATCTTGAAGAGTTCATTAGTTTTTCACGAAGATGTCACAGGAATGGAAATATTCTATTAACTAACTGTGGGAACAGCTGTAATCACAGGAAGAGATACCAGTTACCCCAACCTTCACAAGGAATCCAGTGACTGAGTTAAAGACTAGGTTTCATTTTAAGCAGATTTAATGACATATTCTTCTCTCTCTCTCTCTCTCTCTCTCTCTCTCTCTCTCTCTCTCTCTCTCTCTCTCTCTCTCCCTCCCTTCCTCCCTCCCTCCCTCCCTCCCTTCCTCTGTCCTTCTCTTCCTCTCTCTCTCTCTCCTCCCTCTGCATTTTATGCTCTCACTCAGTTTCTGCATCTGGCCAATTTACTCACTTTGGATGTTTACCTAGGTCCTTAGAGCCAAAAGTGTCAGAATCAGACATCCTGTTGATCTATATACTGTTTTATGCTAAAACCAAGAAAGCTGTGGATATGGGAAGGCATACTGTTAATCACACCACCAAAATATATCAAATCCTGGCAAGGTCAAAACAACTAGGAATCCCAACAGTTTTATTTATTTATTTATTTATTTATATTTTATTTTACATGTTGTCATTGCAGAACAATCTAGTTGTGATAAGATTGGGTAATTTACTACTCTTTTGGCCTTTTTATATATACAAAAAAAACATGTGACAACATTTTAACAAAACTTTTATTTCCTGCTAGAAAGCAGTCTCTTCAAAGATAGGTTATCAGATGGTTTAGACATGGATTATTCAGTAGCACCCAGTCTTTCCTATTCTTCATACCATAAGGAGAGATGCACTCTTTCTTTTTAAAATGTAATGATATTCTTTAGTTTAGCAGGTATTCCTTTTTTGCTAGAAATGTATATTGCAGCCATGGTTTGCAGAGCTCCTTCTTTGACAGATACAGTTCTCATAGTTATTCTTATATTTTCCCAAGGCTGATATAAGAAGTAGGTGTAGAAGCAATGCATTTCAGAAAGACAACCATAGGGTACGGGTGAAAAAAATAGAAAAAAATAATGTGATGACTCATTTACATTTGGAAATGGAAACTTCAGTTGAGATACTAAGAACTAAAGATAAATCACCAAAAAAATAAAAGAAAGAAAAAGAAATTAGAAACTTTTGCTCATCATATCTGGAGATATACCCTAACATATTAGTTAACAAAATATGAATATTACCTAATAAATGTTCATGACATTAAGCCTTCATTTTTGATAACTCAAAAAGCAGAATAAAAAAATACTTTATATATATGATAACTAACTCCAAGATCCTAATCCTAGTTTCCTATCTGTTGTGTTAATTTAACAACATACAAGTGAAACTCGAAAAATTAGAATATCGTGCAAAAGTTCATTTATTTCAGTAATGCAATTTAAAAGGGGAAACTAATATATGAGATAGACTCATTACATGCAAAGCAAGATAGTTCAAGCCGTGATTTGTCATAATTGTGATGATTATGGCTTACAGCTCATGAAAACCCCAAATCCACAAGCTCAGTAAATTAGAATATTGTGAAAAGGTGCAATATTCTAGGCTCAAAGTGTCCCACTCTAATCAGCTAATTAAGCCATAACACCTGCAAAGGGTTCCTGAGTCTTTAAATGGTCTCTCAGTCTGGTTCAGTAGGAATCACAATCATGGGGAAGACTGCTGACCTGACAGTTGTGCAGAAAACCATCATTGACACCCTCCATAAGGAGGGAAAGCCTCAAAAGGTAAGTGCAAAAGAAGTTGGATGTTCCCAAAGTGCTGTATCAAAGCACATTAATAGAAAGTTATGTGGAAGGGAAAAGTGTGGAAGAAAAAGGTGCACAAGCAGCAGGGATGACTGCAGCCTGGAGAGGATTGTCAGGAAAAGGCCATTCAAAAGTGTTGGGGACTTTCACAAGGAGCGGACTGAGGCTGGAGTCAGTGCATCAAGAGCCACCACACACAGACGGATCCTGGACATGGGCTTCAAATGTCGTATTCCTCTTGTCAAGCCGCTCCTGAACAATAAACAACATCAGAAGCGTCTTACCTGGGCTAAAGAAAAACAGACCTGGTCCCGTTGCTCAGTGGTCCAAAGTCCTCTTTTCTGATGAGACCAACTTTTGCATCTCATTTGGAAACAAGGACCCAGAGTCTGGAGGAAGAATGGAGAGGCACACACTGCAAGATGCTTGAAGTCCAGTGTGAAGTTTCCAAAGTCTGTGTTGATTTGGGGAGCCATGTCATCTGCTGGTGTTGGTCCACTGTGCTTCATTAAGTCCAGGGTCAACACAGCCGTCTACCAGGAGATGTTGGAGCACTTGATGCTTCCTTCTGCAGATGAGCTTTATGGGGATGCTGACTTCATTTTCCAGCAGGACTTGGCACCTGCCCACACTGCCCAAAGCACCAAAACCTGGTTCAATGACCGTGGGATTACTGTGCTTGATTGGCCAGCAAACTCGCCTGACCTGAACCCCATAGAGAATCTATGGGGCATTGCCAAGAGAAAGATGAGAGACATGAGACCGAACAATGCAGAACAGCTGAAGGCCGCTATTGAAGCATCCTGGTCTTCCATAACACCTCAGCAGTGCCACCGGCTGATAGCTTCCATGCCACACCGCATTGAGGCAGTAATTGCTGCAAAAGGGGCCCAAACCAAGTACTGAGTACATATGCATGCTTATAGTTTTCAGAGGTCCGATATTGTTCTATGTACACTCCTTGTTTTATTGATTGTGTGTAATATTCTAATTTTCTGAGATTGTGGATTTTGGGTTTTCATGAGCTGTATGCCATAATCATCACAATTATGACAAATCATGGCTTGAACTATCTTGCTTTGCATGTAATGAGTCTATCTCATATATTAGTTTCCCCTTTTAAGTTGCATTACTGAAATAAATGAACTTTTGCACGATATTCTAATTTTTCGAGTTTCACCTGTACATTTGGAAACAACAGCTAAAATTGTTTCCTTTATTGGTGAGTTCCTATGTGGTCATCCCTGAATTTTCTAATTCTACATTCTGCTTGACTTTTACTTGCAATTTATCCTGAATATATTCCCATTGCCAGACTTTTGACCAAACCTATTACAATAATATTTGGAAAAGCCATTCATAACATTTTTGGCTGAAGACAAGGTAAAATGCAGATGTACTCGGTATGATAAACTTCAACTACCCAAATTAACTTGGAGGCCATTTAAACATCTTTGTCTTGATTTTGAAAGATTTTTAAGGTGAATGGCTTAGAGCTTTGGAGGGTCCTGGAAGAATTATCTGTATCCCTTTTAGTCAGGATTCCAACACAGTTACAGTATTGAGACAGAATATATCACTTGTCAACAACCTTTTGAAGGCTCAGGATGGGGATGGTAAATCCATTCTGTCTTTCCTTGACATCTCAGGGATATTTGGTATAGTTAATTATGATATTCTTCTTAATTGGGTTGGAGGCTTGAGAGTGAACGTTTTTTTGGTAGGCCAGATTCAAATGGTTTGGATAAAGTGAGATTCAGCCTGGGACTTCTGCTAGGGCCCTCTGTCCTATTTAAGATCTTATGAGGTCGTATAGGAGATCATCCATTGAAACAGGTAAAGTATTATCAGTATCCTCATGATTTTGAATTATACATCCCTGCCCCAGCCTGACTAAATGATTCTTTGCCAAAGGCTGAAAGTTCCACTTCATTATGAAAATATTAAGTACCTGTAGGTTACAAAATGTCCCTGGATATGGAGATTGTTTTTACCTTTTACCTTTGCCCTGTTAAGATGGACTTACTGAGAAATTTGGGGGTCCACCCAGCTCACATTGCCTATTTGAGAGCAGGTGGTAGTTGTGGCACCAGTTCCACCAGTTTCTGGATTGGCAGTCCTGACTACAAAATCGATCACTAGATGCATTAGATATAAACTGAACACTTCTATTTACCCAGCAAATGAAATGATTTAAATACTATTCTCTTTACTGTTACGTGTTACAGTAAAGGTTGTCTGATTCTAGAAGACAGTAAGCATTAATGGAAGGAAACCAAAATTTATGTAAAACGTTTCATGATTGGAGGATTCAGATTTCAAAAGCTTCTAAAGACTCTTTTGTGTCTCTGGCAACAGAGTGACAAGGTAGAAGTTGTAGCAGAGATATAGTTCAGATATTTTTGTTATTGTTGTTGTTGATGTTCCTTTGTACAATTTCTTTTCTATTACTTGGAGTGGGAGGAATAAATATTAGCCAATCATTCTTTATTCACCTTCATCCAATTCTCTTCATCTACTCCTTTTCAATCCTGCCTGCCATATCATTTCCCAGAACTTTCTGACATTGAAAAGAATTAATCATAGGGATGAAGGAGAAATGTGATTCAACATAGGATCCTAATTGCAAACTACAAGGAGAAAAACCTGTGAAATTCTACTGCATCTTAGATAAGACTGAGACTTTTATAATGATATATTTATGCTTAGACAGATAATTAATTCATCTAACTCAAACTGCAGGTATATCTCACTTTTTTTAAAAAAAATGGGCTCCCTGAGATGCTACCATTTAAAAAAAAACAAATAACGTTTAACTGCAAAACTTAGTTTTACTCAGTGCCTAGCAATAACCTACTCTTGTTGGTGGATTATTTTGTACATAGGATCCACATTCACCTCTGAATTTGGCAAATAATAAATTGAGATTCTGATTGTGATAGCTGCCACTGTTTTGAACTTTTAAGGATTAAACTCAAGATCAGTTTAGTTTTATGTACAATTATAGATATAGCCCAAAGTACCACTTTCATTAAAATGAATATATTCTACTATAAATTCCAGTTTCAGAGCAGTAAGACTGAACAAAACAAAATGCAAACAAAAGGTTTAAACAAACAAAACTTTTCAATGCTAACTCTTAGCTTAATTCTTTAAATGTCATCTACACCTTAGAGGATTTCCTTTCCAAATCTTAAAAGTGAATATGATTATTTTTAAAAAATTCTTAAATATCAATCCCTCAAAGCAGCTAAATGGTTTAAAATGTTGGAGATAATTAACCAAGATCCATTTGGAAAAGGTTAGAAGATTCAAGTAGCACCATCAGCATTCTGAGTTATATTAACTATTGCATTAGACTTATTTAAATGTTTTGTTGTTATTTAAACATTTTGTCATTTCTCATTTTCAGCAGCAACAAATTCATACAAAATCAACTTGATATCATGCAATTTTGAGCAACATTATATTTCTAAATATAATTCATAAATATGCTATAGTAATTTATTGTTGTGTAATATCACATTTTATCTATACCTTCTGACATTCTCTAAATTAATTCCTGTCTCATTCCTAGTTTAAGAAAAACAGTTGCTCAGTTACAGTATTAATTAATAGTGAAAATAATGTCTGTTATCTGCATAGGTACACACATGATGATAGAGACTGAGAGAGACAGAGAGAGACAGAGAGAGAGAGAGAGAGAGAGAGAGAGATGGACATGACGGGTGGATGGATGGAAGGCAGTGGTGGGATTCAAATATGTGAACAAGCAGTCATACAGCATCACAGTCTGTTTTGGAGGCATCACTGCTTCAGACAGGAGGGTGGTGCAGAGAGTGGTAAGGATGGCCGAAAAGATCATTGGCAATTCCTTCCCTCCCATCCAGGACATAGCACAGAAGTGTTGTTTGAACAGGGTCCATACGATTATCTGGGACACTACTCATCCTCTTCACAACCTGTTCTCCTTGTTACCTTCTGCGAAGAGGCTTCGTGGTATCCATAGCAGAACATCCAGATTCAGCCATAGTATCATTCCATACAGCATTAACCTTGTGAACTCTCAGGCTTCCTCCTTTCATTATATATTCAAGATGGACAGTATTTAATATTCTATTGTTATGTATATGTAGGGGTGTGGGTATATACATATGTTGTATATAGTATGTTTTAGGTGTGTGTCATGTATGTGTTTCACTTTGAGAGTGGGCAAATAAATTTCATTTTTTATGTGTGCCATTGTGCCCACAGTAAAAATTATCTTATCTTATCTTATCTTATCTTATCTTATCTTATCTTATCTTATCTTATCTTATCTTATCTTATCTTATCTTATCTTATCCTATCCTATCCTATCCTATCCTATCCTATCCTATCCTAGCCTAGCCTAGCCTAGCCTAGCCTAGCCTAGCCTAGCCTAGCCTAGCCTAGCCTAGCCTAGCCTAGCCTATCCTATCCTATCTTATCTTATCTTATCTTATCTTATCTTATCTTATCTTATCTTACCTTACCTTACCTTACCTTACCTTACCTTACCTTACCTTACCTTACCTTACCTTATCTTATCTTTGTGTGGGTGCCACTTCCAGAAGTCCATTTTGGGCCTGGGCAACAAAAAATTAGCCAGTTCTACCGAACTGGTGTGAACCAACAGAATCCCACAACTGATGGAGGGACAGACAGGCTGGCTGAGTGACTTTCAAGTCAAAGTTGACTTCTGGTGACACTCTAGATAAGCCATGAAGATTGGCAAGATTTCATAGTGTAATATATATGTATACAAAACATTAACAATAAGTTAAAACCGTTATTTCATTTATTTCTGTGAGGTAAACAAATCTGACAGGAGAACACGCGGAAACTTTGACAGCTGTCAAGTTCCCTGCCAGGGCGCAGGCGCAGCCACTGACAGCTCGCGGCTGTCAAAACACCAAGCCATGCGGAAATAAGAAATGTCAAGGAAAGACGGCGATGATTGGCTCGGCGAGACGCGGCGCCAAAAGAGACGATCCTGATTGGATCTCACTGACAGCTGCCGGCTATAAAAGCCGGACAAGTTATTCTGTTTTTGCCTTGTTCTAAATAAAGTCCTAGTTCAGTAACCTGTCGTCCCGAGTGGTCCTTCGGCTACTTCACTGGCGACGAAGGTGGGATCGCTCCGGAGCTGAAGTCACGGCCGAGGAAGGGAAACCCGGCCAAGAGCTGTCACTGGAAGTTTTAACTTCCGAACGGAGCGAGACCAGGACCGGACGACATGGCCAACTTCGGGCGTGTGAGGGAATTCGATACCCGCCATCCGGAGAGATGGCAGTCACACCTGGGGCAAGTCGAGGGGTTCCTCCTCGTCAGCAAAATCACCGACGACAGAGCAAAGGCCGCCGCCCTCCTGTACATCAGTGGGCCCCCGGTATACGACGCTGCCGTTGGGCTGTTCAGCCCGGTACCCATCACGGAAGTCTCCTACGCGGACCTGGTCGACCAGCTCAACAAACATTATATGCCGGCCCACTCGGAGCTGTATTGGCGAGTACAATTCGCCCAGAAGAAGCAGCGACCGGACGAGCCCGCAAACAACTTCATCGCCGGGGTCAGGCATGCCGCGCGTAACTGCTGCTTCCCCGACTTGGAAGACCGCATCAGGGACCAAGTGGTGATAGGCTTGAGGGACGAGCGGCTCCAGAAAAAACTGACATCAAAACCAGACATGAGCCTAGCCGAGCTGACCCGAGAGATAATGGCCTATGAATATAACCACAAGAAAAAACCGACCACCGCAACACCTGAAAGTCCAGCAACCGTATACCACGAGAACGCAACCCTCAGCGACGAGTCAGTGGACTTCACAGACAGTGAAGCCCTTCAGCGCAGGATGGAGCGTCGACAACAGCGGAGAAGTGACACGTCAGATCTCCAAAGAGCCAGAAACCCCCCGCCACCACGACATGAGCAACGGGCCACCTGCGCCAGCTGCAGGGGCAACCATGCCAGGGGAAGCTGCCGGTTCCGGAATGCAAAATGCCACAATTGCGGAAAAACCGGCCACATCAAACCAGTGTGCCGAAGCCGGCCCCGCGACAACGTGCATGATCTGAAGGCCAACCCCCCAGGTAGGCCAACCACCCAGGCCAACAAGGGAAGAGCGCCAGGAATCTTAGTGGGAACAATAGATAAGGTGCATAGCTTAAGTCCAAAAGTGAGGATTAGGGTAAAAATTCAGGGGGTCACCTGCCCCATGGAAGTGGACTCCGGGTCAGCAGTCTCCTTAATATCGTTCAAAACGTATCAGGAGATCTGCCAACGAAGCAATAGGAAAATTCCCCTTAAAAAAACCCAGGTCCTTCTAGCAGATTTCCAAAAAAAACCCATTTCTCTAGAAGGGAAGGCTAAGGTCAATGTAGAATACAAAAAATTCAAGGGACCCCTGGAAGTCCTAGTGACTCCAGGGAACCGCACCAACCTAATCGGGCTGAACTGGTTCAGCCCTCTGGGCATCGCCATTACTGGGGTAAACACAGTAGAAGCCTCTAGCCTCGAAGCCGTCTGCAACAAGCATGCAGACGTCTTTGATGGCACACTAGGAAAATACACTGGCCCTCCCATCGCCTTAAAATTAAATCCAACCATCCAGCCCAGAAAGATAAGAGCTAGGAGGGTTCCATTTGCCCTCAAAGAAAAAAATAGAGAACGAGCTAGAACGCCTCGTAAGACTAGGGGTGCTGGAACCTACTGAAGGGGGAAGTTGGGAGACCCCAATAGTCACCCCAGTTTAACCTAACAGGGAAATTAGATTATGTGCAGACTATAAAGCGACCCTTAACCTAGCCCTCAGCCCCCATGCTTACCCAGTGCCAGCAGTGAGGGACGTCCTTGCTTCCATCTGCTCCGGCGCCATTTTCGCAAAACTTGATCTGACGCAGGCGTACTTGCAACTGCCTGTCACAAATGACACCACGGAAGCTCAAACAATTGTCACCCACCACGGTGCCTTTAAAGTGAAAAGACTCCAATTTGGCATATCGGCAGCCCCGGGTATCTTTCAAGGTATCATGGAAAAAACCTTAAAAGGGATACCCGGGGTCTGCCCCTATTTCGACGATGTTCTCATCGCCGGAGAAGACGAAGCAAACTTAGCTGACAGACTGTCAGCCGTGCTGAGCCGACTCAGAGAAGCTGGTCTCAAACTAAAACGGGAAAAGTGCTCCATCGGAGTCACTTCCACAGAATTCCTAGGGTACAAAATAGACGCCCAAGGCATCCACCCCACCACAAAAAAACTAAAGGCTATTCAGACAGCCCCTAGTCCAAAGAATAAACAAGAGCTCCAAGCCTTTTTAGGGTTATTAAACTTCTACCATGCTTTCCTCCCCCACAAAGCCACTATAGCAGAGCCTCTCCATAGGCTCCTAGACAAGGGAACTGCATGGTCCTGGACCAAAACACATGAAAATAGCTTCCAGTCATTAAAAATATTATCTGTAACAGTTCAACAGTCACCCTCTTTAGAGAAGACACACCGGTATGCATCGCTTGCGATGCATCTCCCTATGGAATTGGGGCAGTATTAAGTCATCTTTACAAGGATGGCACCCAAAGACCCATAGCTTTTTATTCACGCACCCTGTCAAAAGCTGAAAGAAACTACGCGCAAATCGATAGAGAAGCACTAGCAATAGTCGCAGGGGTAAAAAAGTTCCATGACTATCTCTATGGGAGACCCTTTACCATATTCACGGATCACAAACCCCTACTAGGAATTTTCACTTGGGATAAAATAACCCCGCAGATTCTGTCACCAAGAATACTGCGTTGGTCCACCTTCTTATCAGCATACTCATACAAATTAATACATAAGCCAGGGAAAGAATTAGGACACGCAGACTGCCTCAGCAGACTACCAATCCAAGGCAAGGACCCTGACCCAGCCCCGGCAGGGCAGATTCTAGCAATATCCCAACTTCCTGACTGCCCCCTCTCCGCTAAAATTATAGCTATAAATTCAGCTAAGGACAAAATACTCAGCAGAATCCTTAGATGGACAACCACAGGATGGCCAGCAAAAAATCCACACCCTCAATTCCAGCCATACTATAACAGGAAAAACGAAATATCTTCACACCTAGGATGCCTTTTGTGGGGAAACAGGGTAGTAATACCTGACACAAATATAGCACAAACATTAGACACCTTACACGAAGGGCATCCTGGCATAGTTAAAATGAAGGCTCTGGCCAGAAGCTATGTCTGGTGGCCTGGCATTGATAAAGAAATAGAAAAATATGTGGGAGGGTGCTACACCTGTCAGTCAACACGAGGCCAGCCACCCCAAGCCCCAATTCATAAATGGGAAACTACAAAAAACCCATGGTCACGTATACATTTAGATTTTGCAGGACCAGTCCAAGGGCAAAGTTTCCTAATAATAGTTGACAGCTATTCAAAATGGTTAGAGGTAATTCCCCTTAGGAAAACCACTTCTAATGCCACCATACAAGCCCTTAGGAAAGTATTCGCCACCCACGGCCTACCAGACATCATGGTCTCAGACAACGGACCTCAATTCACCTCTCGTGAATTTCAGATGTTCGCTATGAAGAACTGTATTAGACTAGTCACGTCTGCGCCGTTCCACCCATCGACGAACGGGATGGCTGAAGTTATGGTGCGCTCCACAAAAGAAGCCTTAAAAAAGTTCGTAAAGGGGAACTGGCAGCGTCGACTCAGCCAGTTCCTAATGTCACAACATACAACTCCCTGCACGACAACCGGCAAGACACCAGCGGAGCTAAGATGGGGAAGGAGATTGATAACGCGCCTCGACAGACTTCATCCCGACACTTACACCGCTGAGCCAGATCACCCCCCCCCACCTCGAACATTTAAGCCGGGGCAAATTATTTGGGCACGATCATACACAGCCAAACAAAAATGGGTCCAAGGGACAGTGTTACAACAAACAGGACCCATTTCCTACCTAATACACACACCTACCGAAGGCAATCTACGACGGCACGTTGATCAGCTCAGACCAAGACAACCACAACACCACCCAGACCCTCACCCACAGGACCATCAAAACCCACCCCCCGGAGACATATTGCCTATACCTAATCAAGGGGAGGAGGATCAAGACAACGTACCTCTACCGGAGCCAAACATCATACCACCCCCAAGGCGTTCAAACAGGAACAGAAGAGCCCCCACATATTTGAAAGACTACCAATGGGCCGGCTCCAACAACCAACAAGGGGGAGGAAACGCTCCAGGGGAGGGGTAAGGGGTGTAATATATATGTATACAAAACGTTAACAATAAGTTAAAACCGTTATTTCATTTATTTCTGTGAGGTAAACAAATCTGACAGGAGAACACGCGGGAACTTTGACAGCTGTCAAGTTCCCCGCCAGAGCGCAGGCGCAGCCACTGACAGCTCGCGGCTGTCAAAACACCAAGCCATGCGGAAATAAGAACTGTCAAGGAAAGACGGCGATGATTGGCTCGGCGAGACACGGCGCCAAAAGAGATGATCCTGATTGGATCTCACTGACAGCTGCCGGCTATAAAAGCCGGACAAGTTATTCTGTTTTTGCCTTGTTCTGTCATCCCGAGTGGTCCTTCGGCTACTTCACATAGTTTTGGTCATTGCCATTCCAATGGTTGAAAGAGAATAACTAGCCCAAGGTAACACAGGTGATTTCAAAGTCTCTTGATGAATTTGTCCTATGCAGGTACTTTGTAATGAATCATTATTATGTACTATAAGGCCAAAGAAAATATTTTAATAAACTATATATGGTTCAGCAAAATTGTAAGATCCCAATACATTAATTATTAAAATTAGGTGTAAGTAGCATCTAATGATTTGGTTTTGTTTTTACTTCCAGTTTGCTTTCAACTGTATATTGTAAAACTTCAATTTTTGATAACTCATCAAATTTGGAAATGCCTGTGATCTTATAGGAATAATTTGGCATATAACAGTGAAAACAAGCAGGCCAAACATGAATGATTTGTCTAGTATTTAGTCATAGTTTTCAAACTCTTTGTGCCAAGGTCCATATTTAACATTTTGAGAGTATATTATGGACAGTCAATAACAACACATGCAGTGGTGAGAGATGCTTTGCAAACTAATTCTGGGTGCAGCTGTAAAAAAAAAATTGGCAGAAGGAAACTAATGAGATAACACACAACCATCAGTTCAGTCCCTAATCACATAAAAAAGAAAACAAAATAAAAACCTCTTCATTGTACAACTAAAACATTGGATTGTAGCCATGTAACCTAAAATTTGTAAGAATTCCAGTAGGCCTATAGGGAATACAAAGGAAGGAATGTTTGAAAATATGGTTGATTCTGATGATTAGGACTTCATTTTATAGTTATGTTGTTTTAAAAATT
Organism: Vipera berus; assembly: GCF_964194415.1. Lineage (NCBI taxonomy): Eukaryota > Metazoa > Chordata > Lepidosauria > Squamata > Viperidae > Vipera > Vipera berus. The sequence goes on along the minus strand of NC_138206.1, from coordinate 43,365,561 downwards.
ATTTTTCATTAAAATAGTCATTATTAAATAGAATGGGGCTGTAGGGTCATTAAGGAACATATCTGCAGATATATTTAGGTCAGGAGTGGCACACTTGGTACCCTATATTGTAAAACGTCATGCAATATAATCAAGTATAATTCATTTTATGAATACTTTGTTCATCAAAATATTTTGCATAGATTTGCTAAATATGTCACTGTGCTGGTAACTGCATTCAGTGAAGAAAAGACATTCATAAAGAGAAATGTATCTTAGGAAAACTAACTTCTTTGGGCTACTCCACATCTGTCAAGAAAGATAACCACTTTGATTAGAAAATCATATATATGTCTTTTCTAGCAGAAGTTCACGTGAAGTGAGGAGATGGCAGACTCTCGTCATCAAAGGGGGGCTTTCAGGAACAAAGATGACCAGCCCCTAGCCCCGATAGTCAATGCGTGATGGTGTTTAACAGCCGCAGGCAGTCATAGCAGCAAAAGTCAATGATTTCACAGCGACCATTTGGAAACAAGTGGGGTGGGGAAAACCCCAGCTCCAGGCAGTGATAGGAACACCAAAGAAGGTAGTCAGTGTTCTGCAGCAACAGCTTGCCCCACAATGTCTATAACTTGCACAAGTAACAATAATCAAAGTTTGGATGGCCGCTAGTCTCCAAAACAGTAACAACAAGCCTCTCCTCTTCTGTTGTCGCTCACAGTCTTAGGTCTCATTGGTGTCAAATGCCCCCCCTTTCCTTTATTGTTAAAAATCTGAATTTAGCAACCCCAGCAACTTTCTCTCTCCTCACTCTCTCTCTTGCCTCCACTCAGGATATCCCCTCTGCAAAAGAAAGCAGTAAAATTATACCTTCTCACTCTCTCACTCTTTCTCCTTCCCTCTCCTTCACAGAAAGGGATCAGCTAAAACCTCAATTTTTTATTCGACATAACATGGTCTTTCTCTGACAACAGCTACAATAACTACCGCCACCCCCTTTCTTTCTTCCTTTTTCTTTCCTTCCGCCTGATCCACACCCGTCATGCCCAGCAGCTGTCCGAGCTTCCCTCTCCCCGGGTACGGTCCTGCAAAGCCTTTCACTACAGACTCCCCCTAACTAAGCAGTTTCTTTGGTCCCCCAAAGAATAGGGAACTTTCTACTAAGCATCTATGTTATACAGGAGTGAATCAACCTTCATTACACAGTAGGCATCACTCTTTCTCTATGCTATGGCCCAGGGCATCATACGTTAATTTCTTCACCGGGTGTATCACCTGCCTTGGTCTCTGTAGTTTAGCCTCTGCAATATCATGGGTGCCATCCCACATAACTCCCCAGCCCTGGAAGTACTTAGGACTGGTGACTCCTTCTCTAATGCTGGTGATTGTGGACCATGTGAAGTAACCTGATCCATCTCTAATGGCTCCCCTAACTCTGTGATATCCAGGATCCCATCCCAATAATTCTCCAGGCTGATCCCCTACCTCAAATCTTTGAAGACTCCCTTCCTCTTTGCAAGCTCTAGGCATGGGTTCCAAAATATCAGGCCCAGACTGTTCTAATTCCACTACCCACAGTGGAGGGTGTGATCCCAATATCCCCCGATAACCACAACCAACCTATACAACTCTCTTCTTCTTCAGAGTCTTCCATTTCCCTTCCTACAGACAGATCGGGTTTCGCCCTAATTCCTAGCCGTCTTGCCACTATACAGGGCTCAGTTTCAATGACTGGCTGGGTGACTTGTACTGCCTCGTTCAAGGGCAATAAATGGTTTTGAGATCTGCCCTTTTGCCTGCCGTAAAACCCGCTTGGAGATTACCTCTGGAATTAATTCCACTCCATCGTTCTGTCCCTTAGGGCTGGGTTCAGTAATGAGATACAGGCCAGGGTGTTCCCAATCTAACTTAACGGAAGTCAGACACACCACTTCCCCTGTTATCCTCTTTTCCCTATCCAATTTCCATAACTGCTCCACCCCCTCTGCAGGGCCTGATGCTCCTGCATGAAATTCTGACATACTGTCTGCAGCGCATGGTGAACATTCCTTGCTATTGAGTCATTCCCCAAGGGAACAACTGGGGTGAGTAATCACCCAACCAAACTGATGTTTGTCTCCACAATCAATGAACCCTGACTAACTCCCCGGGGCATGAGTGCACACAATAGCCAGAGTATCAAAGGTCTCCATATACCTGGCAATAGAAGGCCTAAATGTCAACTGTACGGGTAAATACCCATCATAGGGAAATTTCTCAGTCCCAATACCACACATCTTCAAATCACCCAGTTCCTATATGAGCATATACATCAGATATTTGTCATAAAAATCCCTATATAATAACATGACTTGCGCACCCGAATCCAAAAGGGCCTTAGTGTAAATACCTTTCACCTACACTGACACCATTGGAGAAGGGCCCACCAGCAGCTAAGGAGGCCCAGTAGTTGGAAACCCAGTGTTAGGTTCAATGACCCACACCTGATTCTCCAAAGATTGTTGCTAGGGCCCCATGGCTCCAGCTTCTGTCAGTTCAAGGGGACAGAGATTTCTCACTAAAGGGGGTATTCCCATCACTCCCATTTTTGATGAGTGTTTCCAAGGGAACCCTCTCTTGTCAGGGCTGACTAATATCACCAGGCACCCAGCTAGCTCCCTCACTGGGGCCCTTGACAGTTTCCCGACTGCACTGGGTTCCCTGATCTTCTGTACAATTTTGTACATGCATGCTTATAATGCCCCACACTCCCACAATTGTAACAGTCCACTGGTCTTGTTGAATTATTAACCAGGGTGGATGGGCCCATCCCCCCATCAGTTGGCCCAAACTGGCCTCCGTTTGGGGGTGGGCCACCCATTACTGTCCAGGAAGCCATTATCTTACTTAAATCCAGTATCTGGGCTTGCATCGTTGTTAACCGATCATCATTCTCCCTCACCTTTCCCACTCCTGGGGCTAAGGCCCATCCTACCAGCGACTCGGTTGTTGCCTCCTTAGCCTCCACCACTACCTCAGTTGCCTGAAATCTCCTTATAAGCTTGTGATACCCCCAAACATCCCCCTAGCTTCGACCTTTATTTGGTTCCAGACAGAGTCTGAAGCCAAAGAACCCTGGGATAGTTCTATCCTGGCCTGTTCCATGTCTGTTGAATCTATTTCCCCCCTCTCCAAAACCTGATATAATACTCTATTCAGGCATCTTATATATTCAGAGAGCTTCTTACCCCTCTTCTGATACATGTGTTCCAAATGAAACAGTAAGCTAGAGACCATTTCAGCAGATCCAAATTCATCATGCAACCAAGAGAGATTGTCATGCACAGTAAAATGTCCCCGGTTCAATGTTAGATTTCTAATAGCTTCTGCTGCAGGGCCCTTTAAACTCTCTCTAACGCGTTGCCTTTTCTGGGTGTCCAGTATATCCCATTCCACATCTGCTTATATTGCCTGTTCCATCCATACTCCTCTTCCCCTTCTGGCACTGGTTGCATCCCAAAAGAAGTATGTAATTTCCTATATCCATCCCCTATGCAATAACCCCCCATCAAGTTTTGGATGGAAGTCAAACTTCCCCACACCTGTGTGAATCCTACTTCCGCTATCCCCTCATGTAAGGAAGCGTACTTCTAGCCTAGTGGTTTGGTCGAAGGTGGGCAACATACAGTTGGAAAAATCACCCCTGCTCTGACATCTTCTGTCAGTTGCAAACTTTCAACCTGAAAGCACTCCGGAATACTCTTCTTCCATTCCAGCAGTCCATAAAAATGGAGGGAATCCTGATCCACCCTCGTATCTATCACATATACCCTCTGATCTGGGACAAGAACCCTCAATATCTGTAAAATTCGTTCCTCTGACAAAGCATCGCCAGGAGCATTAATTACTATGCTCGTCATTTCTTCTGCTCTTCGCACTATCTGATAGCCGTGTTAGAGTCCATTTTGTTCACCTAGCTCATATCCCTACATGAGACCAACCCTTCCTTGCTAAGGAGGGGGGAGGAGGCAGGGGATCCCAGACGACCAACCCATGTGTAGCATTACCTCCTCAGGGGCTGCCAAAGCCCAGGCCCTCCCAGCCCCACTCCCCTCCATCGCACTCTGCAGCTGCACTCTCAAGTTGTTAGTGACGTGTCTTTTCTAGCAGAAGCTCACATGAAGGGAGGAGGTGGCAGACTCTCATTGTCAAAGGAAGGCTTTCGTGAACAAAGATGACCAGCCCGTAGCCACAATAGTCAATATGTGACAGTGTTTAACAGCCCCAGGCAGAGATAGCAGCAATAGTCAATGATTGCACAGCAACCATTTGGAAACAAGTGGGGTGGGGGAAACCCCAGCTTCAGGTAGCGATATGAATACCAATGAAGGTAGTCAGCATTTTGCAGCAACAGCTGCAAGGCAACTCCCCACACAGCCTCTTCTTCTCTTCTGTCATTGTTCACAGTCTCAGGTCTCGTCGGTGTCAAAAACCCTCCCCCTTTCATTTATTGTTAAAAATCTGAATTTAGCAACCTCAGCAACTTTCTCTCTCCTCACCCTCTCTCTTGCCTCTGCTCTGGATGTCCCCCGGGCAAAAGAAAACAATAAAATTTCACCTTCTCACTCTCTCTCACTCTCTCCTTCCCTCTCCTTAACAGAAAGGGATCAGCTAAAACCTCAAATCCCTCTTCGACTTCACCTGGTGTCTCTCCAACAATAGCAACAATAAACACCCCCACCTCCTTTCTTTCCTCCTTTTTCTTTCCTTCTGCCTGATCCACACCCGTCATGCCCCAAACCGGCAGCAGCTGTCCCAGCTTCCCCCTCCCCAGGCAGGCTCCTGCAAAGCCTTTCAACCAGCCCCACTACACACACACACACACACACACACAAACACACACACACACACACACATTATCACAAAATTATACTAGCATTACTATTGAACTAGAGAAATAAATTTCCTTGATCATCAAAAACATGAAGGTGAAAAAGGAAATAAAGCAGACAGATAATATATTAAATATTTTACTTTTGAGCCTTTAAAATCTCTAAGGTCTTGCTATCAAAACTAAAATGGTGAGAAAGCATCCATTTCTCTTTTTACAGTCTATATGATAAGCCTTTAAAAAAATCAAATTTCTTACAGAAAAAATAACATCCTGTCAAAGATGTGACTATAGAATAAATTCAATAATCAATGCTAAAAATATATTCAAAATCTTTGGTGAATGCCTCTATGAGGTAATTTGCTGAAAGGACCATGTATAATGATACATCCATTCTAGTAAACATAATGCTGAAATTAAATTGTGTTCTTTGTCTAACTAGGCCTTTAGGGTAATATATGAAAGTAATAATCACAATGCTTCTTTTGAACTGAGTATTCAGTGGCATAGTCCACATTATACTGAGTTATTCCATAAGGTGTATATTTTTAAACAGCTCTTGTTAAGTCTTAAAATCCAAGCCTATTGAATTTCAAAGTAATATGAGATTTACTCCCACTGTTCTTTACTTGCAGAGTTCAAGGATTTTGAGTAAATGAAAAGTAATACCCTTGTAGGTACTATACAGCCCATCCCCATTGTGATGGGGATGATAGAAAATGATAGAAAATACCATTTTTTTAAAAAAAAATACTTTTAGATATGTCGAAGGATACATTAGCATTCTTATACATGTCTGCACTGAAATGAATTTCACGAAGTTCAATGTGACCTAGGCTAAGCAGTCTAACTAATTTATTAAAGCAATTCCCTTGATGTCAAAAACAGGATCAGGGTACGTTTATTTAAAAGTTACTCAAGTTTTATATTAGATTATGACACCTTAGACTCAACACACAGGGATTTGAGAACATTTACACTCAATAAAATGGTATGAACTGAATAAATGTATGCTTGCTCCCTTTTCCATAATAATTAGAGATTGTATATACAAAATGAATCTTATGTAGGTTTGTACAAGGAGCCATTTGGTTTGCACAAACTGTAGCATCATTTTATCTGGCATAAAAATATCTAATCTTGAGGTCCAATCTTTGCATCAATAGAAAGATTCTGCTATAAAGCACAAGCAACATAATGATAATGCTATATAATGATATTTGTATGCTAATACAATAGCTGCTATCAATTCTGACTCTGTATCATAGCAATAGTACATCATTATGGTGAAAATGGTAATGATAACTTAAGGGAGCATTGTAACTGGCAAGTGTGATGTTTGTACCACAACCATTAAAGTGTCACCTGAGGACCAGATTGCCTATTGATTAAACATCTGTAGAAGCTGCACATAATGATATTAAAATTCATGTTTAAATAATCTGAAAAGTCAATGAATTCTGATTAGGAGGCTACAGCAGCTCCCTTACGAGAAAAAGAAAGTAGTGTTCATAAAAAATATTCCTAAAACATTATTAAATAGTAGCTATTGATTTACTGGAATAGAAAAATGTGAACAGAGAAAGGAAGACAACCGTCTATGGGAATGAATACATATAGTAATAGTGATAATTATAGTTTAGTTATAATTATAGTTGTTATAGTTATTATAGTTACAATTATAGTTAGACTATGAGGAGAAGGGAAAGGGAGAGAGGGAGATGGGGGAGGAGGTGGAGGAAGAGGAGGAGGAAGAGAAGGAGGAGGAGGGAAAAGATACATAGCTCTATCAAAATTATTTTTTATTACTGAGAATGCTTCAACTGTGATTCATTATGGAAATAATTTGCATTTTTTATTTAAAAGTATATTTCAACTGTGTTTTCTATATCTAGGGCTACTAGTAAAATAAGTAGAGGAGTCCCTGCACATTTTTTTACTCTCTTAGTCATTGCTGACTGGGGGCAGTGCTCATCTCTATTTCAAAGTCACTGAGCCAGCACTATCCAAAGACATTTCTGTGGTCATGTGGCAAGCATATCACGGAGTACTGTTACCTTCCCACTGAAGTGGTACCTATTTATCTTCTTGCATTTGCATACTTTTGAACTGCTAGGATGACAGGACCTGGAGCAAGGATGAGAGCATACCCCATGGCCTGGTGCTCCCTGCGCCCTGTGCGTTCCCACAGAGAGGGCCTCCTCAGGGTGCCACCGATCAGAGAATGTCGATTGGTGGCGCCCAGGGGGAGATCCTTCTCTGTGGGCGCTCCGGAGCTGTGGAATCAGTTGCCGGTAGAGCTCCGGATGGCGCCCGATCTTCGCTCCTTTCGTCGCGATCTCAAGACGTTTTTGTTTGTTCAAGCCGGCCTAGCCTGATGGGGATTGGTGGGGTTTTTATTTTTTTGTACTCTTAATTTTATTTTTGGGGTTTTATTATTGTATTAATTGTTTTAACTTGGGCAATTATTTAATCTCTTTTTAATGTTTGTACTTTGTATTTGACTTTTGCCCTGTGAACCACCCTGAGTCCTCAGGGAGAAGGGCGGTATATAAATATTATTAAAAAAAAAAAAAGTCTCAAACCTGGGCTGCTGGCTTTGCAGCCAACAAGCCCACCTTCTTAACTGCTGAGCTACCACCCCACCTGAATCATCTAGAGAACCATGAGATAGCAAACAAAAGAGTTTTCTGCTCTCACTTGTAGTTGTCTGGATATTTTCAGTACCTGTTTGGAAATCAGCTTTTAAGGTAGGCATATTAAAAAAACAGGCATGGCAGGAATTCTTTACTGTAGTAAAGTAGAATAATGGACGTGGTGGTTCAGTGGGTTAGGATGCTGAGCTTGTCGATCAGAAGGTTGGCAGTTTGGTGGGTCAAATCCCGAGTGCTGCGTAACAGAGTGAGTACCTGTTACTTGTCCCAGCTTCTGCCAACCTAGCAGTTCAAAAGCACGTAAAAATGCAAGTAGAAAAATAGGGACCACTAGGGTGGGAAGGTAACAGCGTTCCGTGTGCCTTTGGCATCTAGTCATGCCGGCCACATGACCATGGAGACGTCCTCGGACAAGCTCTGGCTCTTCGGCTTTGAAACGGAGATGAGCACCGGCCCCTAGAGTTGGAAACGACTAGCATGCATGTGCGCGGGAACCTTTACCTTTACCTTTAGAATAATGGAATGTTGAAAAGTTTAATATCCCTTGCAGACATACTGTATGTCTTGCTCTCTGTTCAACCCCAAGAAGTAATACATCTAATAAATTCTGGCATTGGTGCATGCATAGCATTGTGGGGGGGGTCCTATTACACTGGCGATTCTTATTATGGAAGGAATAGAACGTATGGGAAAATATGTGATAAAATAACATTCTTTCTCCTGCCTTCCTGCATTCCATAGGCACTATTTCTGAAGGAAAGTTGAGAAAGCCACCTTTCTCCTCACATTCTTGCAAATAATTATTTACTTGAGAAATAGTCATTGCTGAGGCAGATATCTTCTTAGGCTAGGACTAATGCATCATACAACCCTAGCCACTCACATTCTAATTTTCTTGCTTTCAAAGATAATTTTTATGCAACATTTTTCTGTCTTACCTGCAGCAGAACTCCAAAATATTCCTCATTTTTAGGTAATATTCTTGTATTCATCACAATTGTAATGTGATTAGTCCTTAATCTTGCTGGCTGTAAAAAAAAGTTGAAAATTTGGTTTAAATAGTAACCCATTAATTTTAAATATTTTAGGGCCAGTTACTGCCATTGTCTGATCTGATGCAATCAGATTGTATAAATGATTGAACTGAATAAAATTGTATAATTATCTGTACACAGAAAGGTAAAAGGTCTGCAATTGGACAACATGTCAGATTATAATCCATAACCTTAATGAGATCTTTATCTTACAGTGGATTGATTTGACTCTGTAATGCATATTCTCATTGCTATTTCACATGCACATGCTGTGACAAACTAACATAAAAATATAAGTAAATGAATAAAAGTAAAGTCTAAGAACTCATTGGATATTACTGAGCCCGACTATGTTTAGATTAAATTCTATGAGTTATGCATTTTAATATTATGATTTAATCTTAATTGTAAAAACAATAACTAATGCTTTCAAGTATAAAAATTGAATGTGAATCATACTCAATGTTTTTCAAATCTATGTCAGATATATACATGTTTGAGGCTTCTTTTTTCATCAAACTCTACCTTAATTTACTTAAAGATAAGTTACAAAATAAATATGTATTTTTGTATGCAAATTTGTATCCATACAAATATATGAATACAAATGTATGCATACAGAGACTAGAGCTCAGGACTACGAAGATATACATGCTATACATGAGGTCATAATCTCCCCTCAAATACAAATTCATAATAGTGTGGTGTGAAGTTCCTCTTTGATCCAGTATCATGATTTGACATTTTTTTTAGCAAGGAGGGAGCTTTATCACCTTATGAGCAGTCTTCAGACTTGGGACACCCAAGGATTTTTTTTTTTTCATGTGAAAAATCAGTTAATAAAAATGGTTTTTTTGCAAAATATTTTATCTGAACAAATATTACAATTAACATTGAAAGAATATAAACAGAAAGTGTCATGTGAAATCCCTGGATGATGGTGACAGAACCTGTAGTTGCAGGGATCATAGTTTGAATACTACAGCCTTAGGCAAATGAACTAGATGTATTTCTATGTGAAATTAGATATTTCATGACAGCTATGAGTTATTTCAAGGGACATTTGAAGCAATCCAGAAATTGTTGCCGCCCAAAATACCACAATCCAAATACTAATGGGCACCTTTGGGTTAAAAGCCCCATTCAAATATCTCAAATTGATATATCCATGTGGCATAGCTTATATTACTTAATGTACCACTTTATATTTTTCAGGTTTCAGTGAAGGAGTATTTGTAGGCAAGGGCAATGTTTAATATCAATAATTTGTCTTCTTCCACCTTTGGTCCATGGAATTGGGGTATGCTTTCCTCCTTACACAGATTCAAATTGTACCTTTAGAATTTTTTTAAGAAGTTTTTATGCTGTTAATTGTAGGATTTAAAAATATTTTAAGGCAACCAGAAACATTTGGAAATGGGTGGTATAAGGAAATAAACACATTTTTATGCATCTTGAATGAACATATTCCAAAATGTGCATTTTCAAATTTTGAGTGGTGAAATATTTGAAATAAGCTTTAGTATATGTATGCGGAGACGTCCTCGGACAAGTGCTGGCTCTTCGGCTATGAAACGGAGATGAGCACCGGCCCCTAGAGTCGGAAACGACTAGCACGCATGTGCGGGGGAACCTTTACCTTTACCTTTACCTTATATGTATGCTGACATCTGAAAACAGCTTGCAGCAAAACCAGTCCTATCCTTAGGCAGAATAAAAGAAGTGCATCAGATACAGTTATTATTCTCTCTCCTTTCTTTGAGAAACTTCTTGTTATTCTCCTCTTTTGGACAGTAGAGTCAAAGGTCTCTGCAGCACTTCACATTTAATTCAAAAAGGGTGCTTCAGAATGGGTGGGAGAACAAATGCAATTTGACTCAAGTCAGAATCTAGATTTAAGCATTGTTGTTTTGTTTTGGTAAGGCCTTCTTTTAAAGAACCTTTCCTTTACTGTTTTAAATAGAAAATGTTTATTAAAATACCAAAATATCTAATTCATTGTTGTTGTTACTATTGTTGTTATTGTTCCAAAAGCTGACCTGAATGTAACGATCAAAACTTATATTTAGAGGGAATCATTTAGAAAGAATTTATATTTATATTTAGCATAACCAAACAAGTATGTCTATTTTTATCATGGTTGTTCTTCTTATTAACATGCCATGAACTAGATGAATCACAGCTCTATAATTAAGCTATTGAAAGAAAATATAAATGGATCTATCAGAGATGCCTCAATGCTGTCAGTAACACAAATTATCTCTTAAGTAACTGCTGAAAAAGTTGAAGAAGATAATGTAATAAGCACAGTATGGGTCCATTCACACTAAATGTCATGCTGAAATAAAATGAAAGAGAAACATCTGTAGAGCATCTATTTGCACTGGTAGTTAAAATGTATGACAATCAGTAACATATTATTTATCTTTATAACAGCAGTTGCAGCCAATTGTAATATATATATATATATATATATATATATATATATATATATATATATATATATATATATATATATATATATATATATATATATATATATATATATATATATATATATATATATATATATATATATATATATATATAATGTATATTATATAAATGTTCTGAAAATATGTTGGGAAAGGGAAGAGTCAACATATATTAATGACAAAGGAAATGTATTTATTTTTTATTTATTTTATTTAAAATATTTATGTAGCTATCCATCTTTTAACCAACTCTGGGCAACTCTCAACCAACTGATGCAGCAAGAAAGTGAAAGAAATTACGGTATGTTTAAAATTCACATTGGCAAAATGAATAAAATACATTTAGCCTATTATACATTGCTTTCTCTTCAGAATCTTCCAAGTCATATCCTTGTCTAACATCCTTACAAACACACATACATTTATCCAGTGGTGGGATTCAAATACCTGAACAACTGATTGTCTTATTGGATGCAGGACTGGACCGTGGAGGCCTAGAATGGACTTCAAGAGGTGGCATCCACGCCTTGGTGGAGCAGTGGGCTAATGCCTCCTTAAGTAACACCAGCTGCCTGCAATTAGTGCAGGTTCGAGTCCCACCAGGCTCAAGGTTGACTCAGCCTTCCATCCTTCCGAGGTAGGTAAAATGAGGACCCAGATTGTTGGGGGCAATAAGCTGACTTTGTAATAATGCCGCTTGGGGTGGGCCGAAAGCCCTAATAAGCAGGCATATACATAGAATGAAGGCTATTGCTAAGCACATTGTGCTTAGATTGTAAGCCGCCCTGAGTCTTCAGAGAAGGGCGGGATATAAATGGGATTAAAAAAAAAACCTTCCGCTGGGCCGTTCTAGGCCTAGGAGGTCTCCTCCAGGCCTCCGAGGCCTAGAACAGACTTCCAGAAGTGGCATCCACACACTTCTGGGGGGCTATTCTAGGCTTGGGAGGCCTGGAAGAGGCCTAGAATGAACTTCCAGAAGCAATGGGCATTTAGCTGGTTCTCCAAACTCAGCAAAATTTAGCTTCTGGTTCTGCTGAACCGGTGCTAACTGGCTGAATTCCACCACTGCATTTATCCCATCTTCATTTTAGCTGATGTCATTTCTTTTTTGTATCTTTTCCTATTTTCTTAATCTATGAATAAAGCCTTGATTCACAAAGCATACTTTTAAAAATATTTCATATACTTAAGACCAGAAGAGAAAAGTGCTATTATAAATCATAATTAAAATGTTCTCCATTCTGGGATAAAATGAGTGATAGCTGTGAACATGTATATAGCTTCTATGAGTGATAAATCATAGCTACGAGAACAAAACAAAACATTTATTTGTGGAAAGAAATCCATTCATTCTTTATACAAGAATCTTCATGCCATATGCTGCTGGAATAAATTCACCAGTTTCTGTCAAGTTGCCTTGGCACAGTGAAATATAATAGCTCACATTGTTTTCAGAGTAAGAACTCTGTTTAAGTGAAACTTCTCTCTTATAAAATAGAACATTTATTATAATGTTACAAAAATATGTGAAAACAAGGATTTATGGAAAAATAAGTTGTAGTTTTGTAATCATTCTGCTTATAAAACACAAGAGTAGAATGGCAATTATGTTTAGAAGCTACATGCTTCAGCATTAGAATATTTCAAATATTTATAACTGCTATTATCAGGCCTGTATCCACTCACCATTGTTGAAATGCAATTAACAGCATTCTTCAATGGGTGTGAGTTACTGAGTTACTACTTTACTTACTTTCAATTCCAGAAATTGAACCTGAGACCTCCTAATATGTTGCACATTCTCAGGTATTAAATTATAACCTATATCTTGTTTGTTTTCAAATTAAACAAAATAACTCAATCTTTGTTTCATGTTTTATAATTTGATTAGTATTTTCTAAACATTCTTGTTCCTAGACCTAGAACGGCCTTTGACTTATTTCTTTCTTATTTCTAGGCATCTGAGAGTCCATTCTGCTTCTCTACAATATTATTAAGAAATTCTGAAATTCTAATAGGAAGGATTTTAGAAATAACCAGGAACAGATAGAAAACAACTTTACTTCAGATTATTCTTTTAATGCTTTTATTTTTAAGATGTTGCAGAATATAAAGCAACAAAAAACAAATAAAGTTAGACTCCAAAATATTTTGTCTATATTTCCTTTTAGCTTATACAGTATTAAAAAATATGATATCGTAGTCCAGGATACTAAAAACCCTGAGAATTTCCTACTTAAGTCATCTTGGTTAAGGAATTTTCTGCTGTGAAGATTGCTTCCTTGCTCAGTGAAGAAAAAAAAATGGAGGTATGGAGTTATGATTCTTCTATATTTTATGACTTAATTACTCCAAATGGGGCACTAGGGGTATATAGATTCTGTGTCCCTCATTGTCGATCACTCTATCTGCTCTTCATTTAAGAAACTGCTAAGCTGAGGATTCTCTTCTGCCTTTTTTCCTGACCACAGAATATACAGAGCACATAATGTCTTTCCTATAAATAAACTTCCTTTCTATGATAATTATAAAAACTGCTTCGCTAATCAGTGCTCAGGTCAGATTTCTGTTCAGATGAATGCCCCCTCCTCAAGAAGCCTGCCTTGGACCCAGCAATTTTAAACAACTATCGTCCGGTCTCCAACCTTCGCTTTTTGGCGAAGGTTGTTGAGAGCGTGGTGGCGCAGCAGCTCCCTTTGTTCTTGGATGAAGCTGACTACCTAGACCCGTACCATTCGGGTTTCAGGCCTGGGTACAGCATGGAGACGGCATTGGTCGCGCTGGTGAATGATCTCTGGCGGGCTCGGGACAGGGGTTGTTCCTCTGTCTTAGTCCTTTTAGACCTCTCAGCAGCTTTTGATACCATCGACCATGGTATCCTGCTGCGACGTCTCAGGGGGTTAGGAGTGGGAGGCACAGTTCTCCAGTGGTTCTCCTCTTACCTTCTGGGACGTTCGCAGTCGGTGTTGGCAGGGGGGCAGAGATCGACCCTGAGACCTCTCATTTGTGGAGTTCCTCAGGGATTGGTTCTCTCGCCTCTCCTGTTCAACATCTATATGAAGCCGCTGGGTGAGATCATTCGTGGTTTTGGAGTTGGGTATCACCAATATGCTGATGATACCCAGCTTTTTATTTCGACCCCAAACCACCCCAGTGATGCCCTCGACGTGATGTCCTGTTGCCTGGAGGCGGTCCGGGTCTGGATGGGGAGGAACAGGCTTCGACTCAACCCTGACAAGACTGAGGGGCTGTTCGTGCCGGCATCCCGGGAAATTCCGATCATTCCATCATTGGCCATGGGGGGTGAGCTATTACCCCCCGTAGATAGGGCCCGCAACTTGGGGGTCCTTCTAGACTCAAAGCTCTCTTTGGAAGAGCATATTGGAGCTGTGACTAGGGGGGCCTTTGCCCAGGTTCGCCTGGTGCGCCAGTTGCGGCCCTATCTAGACCGGGATGCCTTACGCACAGTCACTCATGCGCTCGTGACCTCTTATCTAGACTACTGTAATGCTCTCTACATGGGGCTGCCCTTGAGGTCCACCCGGAGACTCCAACTGGTGCAGAATGCAGCCGCGCGAGTTGTCTTGGGAGTTTCCCGATACTCCCATGTTACACCTTTGCTCCGCGAGCTGCATTGGCTACCGGTTGCTCTCCGGGTGAGGTTCAAGGTGTTAGTTATGACTTACAAAGCCCTTCATGGCATGGGTCCGGATTACCTACGGCAACACCTGCGGCTGGCGTCAACTTCCCTCTGTCCAGTGCGCTCCCACAGAGAGGGCCTCCTCAGGGTGCCGCCAATCAAAGAATGCTGATTGGTGACCCCCAGGGGGAGAGTGTTCTCTGTGGGCGCGCCAGACCTTTGGAACCGCTTACCGGTTGAGCTCCGGATGGCCCCCGACCTTCGCTCCTTCCGGCACGATCTCAAAACATTCTTTTTTGAACAAGCTGGCCTGGTCTGACGGGATGGGGTTGGGTTTTTAAAACTAGTTTTAACTTTAATATGTATTGATTTTATGGGCATGATGTTTAATGACTTTTTAATTTTTGTATTCGATTTTTATTGTGTATTGCCCTGTTCACCGCCCTGAGTCCTTTGGGAGAAGGGCGGTATAGAAATCAAATTATTAAATTAAATTAAATTAAAACATGTACATACAAAATGGTTCAATCTTCAACAGAAAGTACCTCAAAGAGCTATGACTATGATTCAAGATGCATGCTATTTGGGAACAAATCTCATTAAAAACAGTACAGCTTATGTCTGAGAAATATATAGAGAACTATAAAATGTAATGTAGATATAAGACTGAAAACTGAAATGACCAGAATGTTTTTTTTTAACCTTACTATGAATGTAACCTTTACAATAAACAATACCGGTAGCAGTTGTTCTTATTGATATAGCAGTGTATAAAAATAATAATTCTGTTATGGAATAATGGCTGTTTGCAGATAGCTTCCCAGAAACATCCATGTACCAAATGATAAAAAGATTAGATGATACAATCTGAAATACAAAGAGCAACATAAAATGAGTGCAGCAAACACTTTTCAGGCCTGTCTGACTGGAGGGTCAATATATCTACAGCAATAAAAATAACATATTGTGGTGTATTATACAAGGTGTATTGTCATGTCATCCTCTTTTCATGCAGTTGAAGGGTCATTGATCCCACTATGGAAGGAGAGCTAAGTCATTGCTGACAATTTTTCTATAAGGCTGAGTGACAGGACACACACTACCGGGCATCCCATCTGGTGTCAACAGTCCTGCAGAAATTCAAACCACTTTTCAACTATCGTTTTACTGCTAGGTGGGAACTCTACAGCTGTTAGGCAATTTTCCGGAAAACTGACACTCGATACACAAGAAAAAAGAAGAAGAAGAAGAAACGTAAGAACAATCACGACTAATAGCCCATCTCAGATAACAAGTCTGAATTACTTCATAGGTGCTGATCCTGAGCATATTTTCCCCAAAGAAGTTACATTTCTGTCATGCTGTTTTTTCCCCCAGTTTGAAAGATATGATTCAGGACAGCACCTCCTTAATACTTTCTTAATGTCCCAGTGGAAATGGACCCTAATGATATTATAGATACTATGCATCTCAGAACGTGCTTTTTGAAAGAATGGAAGAACAGTTCCAATGGATCATTTTGTAACACAAAGGAGTGTATTACAATATTGTAATGTTTCAAAAATCATTTAAAAATGGTTTAAAAACACAAATAGCAAAGTAGAGATAGTGCAAAATTGAAAGGTTTAACATAAGATAAAACTAGAAGGGCAGGAATATTTGAGAATTTGGAAGCTGGAAAAAGAACATTTGATAATATAATAAATGACTCCATGAAACATGTTAACAAGAGAAATATGGAAGGAAAAAGGCCTGGTATTAGTTCCAGTGAATAGTAAAAAATTAAAAGTTAGACATCAGATTTCAGTAGAGTTCTCAAAATATTTTTTAAATGCTAAAATTAAAACTTGAAAAAATCCTAAGCTTACATATTGTTTCAGGTGACTAATGAAATGAGATGGCCAGCAAAGCAGATAGATATAGATAAATTAGATAGCATAGATAGATGATAGACAGAAAATTTTATCAATCAATGTTCCAAAATGATTACTGAGGAAGAAATAGCAGATGAAGATGCTCAGTTTTTAATACTTATATAGATTGGCAGATCAGTGTTTAGCAGTAATCAGTTTTCCAGAACAAACACATAATTGTTTCCAACATTTGTTTTGCAATGATAGAATTGGAAGTTATCTGAATAAAACATTGGATGCTTTATCAGACCATGACCCACATTCAAACCAAAGTTATATTCTTAATTTTTACAATATTTTAAAACTTATAAAAGTTAAATTATATGTGCAAATTTAATACTGTAGATATTTGGCATTCTATTAATCACTCCCATTGTGAACACCATTTCTTTTCTTCTATCTATATTATTTCTTAGTATATCATTTCTTAGTAGTTAAAATTATAGCAAGTGACACAGATGTTAAAATTATTCCAGATCAAATCCATAGCTCTATTTGACAATAATTTAAATGTAATTTTTGAATAGTCACTATATGTATCCTTGTTGAAAAGTGAAGATTTTATTATACAGAAGGAAAAAGAGATGGTAGATTGCTTTCATATTAATAGGAACTCGATTACATTCACTACAGAAGTATTTTATCATTTTGTTGTGGAATTCCTTTCAAATCCAATCTAAACACAGTCCGAGAACAAAAGGGCTGCAGTGTTCTTTTACTTTATATCAAGAGTTTTATAATTTTTCTTTTAGTATTGTTGCTTACTACATCAATTTTATTGAGAGCACTTTTTGTTTTGTTTTTTAAAAAAGAACCATTTTTTATGGGTACATTCTTATGAAGAAAGTTAAAAATTTGTGCATTTCATCTTGCTCCTAAGCAAGACAGTTGTCTGTTTGGCTACATATGAATTAAACAATCTTTATGTATCTGAGGGAATAGGTGGGTAAAGAAATATGAAATCTAAATAAATTTAAAATAGAATTATTACTTTGTGGTGCCTAATGATATTAGCATAAAGAAAGGAAATGTATTCATATTTCAATTAAAGCATATTAATTATGCATTTGAATTCCCATGAATCTATTTTTTTAATTCAATCACTGGATCAAACTTCCAAAGTAATGGGACCCTCCAAAGCAATGGGAACCCTTTAGGCCTCTTTGGATTGCTTCAAATAACTTAAAAACTAATTCAGAAAAAAATCTAGTTTTGCCGAATCACACAACTTACTGTACCTTTTTATTAATATGAATAAAACTGAGAGGACAAGCTACGTGAAGTGGTAGGGTTTCTGATTGTAACATGACTAGTCAGCTAATAGGTTTTATCGATTATGCAAACTCTGCATATCAGAGTTATTTGGAAAATGCTGTGGTGTTGTTTGACTCTCAGAACTTTTACCTGAATCTGCAAAGCAGGTTTTACTGGAAGGAGATATTTACAGATATATTCTGCTTCCATTTATTTCATTTTTTTTCAAAGAGAAGATGAATGTAGAATATGATATTCTATAGAACTAACATATAAACCTGTGGTTTATATCTTAATTCTTAAACTAGACCATTCCTTGTTAATACTTATGATTAATCTTTCAATAGTAATTTTTGCTTTTCCCAAATTCCCTTCCTCCTTTGGTTTCTATCAACAATTATAAAATTTAAAAAATAAATAAGTAAATCTATTTTTTCCCTGGTAGTTATCTGTCTTTGTCTTGCTTTCTACTAAATAAAATAGTCTTCAATTTATGATCAAGTTCAAAGTAGTGCATTTCTTTTTAGACTATTCTCTGTAATACGATCTATTTCTCTATAGCATTGAGTTTTATATGTGCAATAGTAATGACTATTCATTATTATAATCATTATAAATAATATTATAATATAAAATAAAACTGTCTCAGATTTATTTTGTTTTTAATAGTTACACAAGGAGTGATTTTTATAAGATGATAACTTGGCCAATAAAGCATTCAACAAGCTTTCCAACCCAGAAAACTAAATGGTCACAGGGTCATGGACGCTGTGTTCATGGAACTTTAGTAGAGTCTTGCTTTTCATACAGTTTGTGAAAACTTTCCATTATAAATAGGTGGCAAGCTATATTAATTTACCAGAATTGCTTATAGACTCTTTGTAAGATAACACAATAACAGCATTGGAAGGGATCTTGGAAGTCTTCTAGGAAACCCTGTACCATTTCAGACAAATGATTGTCCAATGTCTTTTTAAAAACCTCCAGTGTTGAAGCATCCACAACTTCTGGAGGCAAGTTGTTCTACTGATTAATTTTTCTAACTGTCAGGGAAATTCTCCTTAGTTCTAAGTTGGTTCTCTTCTTAATTAGTTTACATCCATTCCTTCTTCTCCTGCTTTCAGGTGCTTTGGAGGTTGACCCCTTCTTTGTGACAGCCCTTTAGATATTAGAACACTGATATCAGTTCACCCCAGTCTGTCTTTTAATTAAACTAGATATACCCATTTCTTGCAACCATTCTTCATATGTTTTAGCCTCGAGTTCCCTAATAATCTTTGTTGCTATTTTCTGCATTCTTTCTAGCATTTCAACATCTTTTTTTATATCATGACAACCAAAACTAGATGCAATACTCCAAGTGTGGTCTTATATTATTATTATATAGTATTATAATGTAGTACTAGCACTTCACATGATCTTGATTCTAACCTAGGACCTTATTGGTATTTTTTGGCAGCTGCAGCACACTGCTCACTCATATTTAAGTTATTGTCCACTAGGATTCCAAGATACCTCTTGCAGTTATTACTGTTTAGCCAGATAACACCTATTGTATACCTGTGCACTTGGTTTTTCTTGCCCAAATATAGATCCTTTTCTCACCATTGAATTTAATTTTGTTACATAGGGCCCCGTGTCTAAATCTGTTGAGATTGTTCTATATCTTGAGTCTAACTTCTGGAGTGCTGGCTATTCTTACCAGCTTGGTGCTGTCTGGAAGATTGATGAATTCCCCATTGATGAAGATATTGAAGAATAGTGGACCTAAGACAGAGTCTTGGGGTATCCTTCTAGCATTAGCACTGATAATGGTATTAGTATGATTTAAAGACAAAAATCAATTTAAAGCAATAGAGAAAACCATCATCACCATGGTAATGCTCAGCCTTCAACCTGAAAATCCGTCTGGAAGAATTTCATTTTCCTCAGTTCATCTATTTACACATAAAGGGATATCAAGGGATTCTGTCTATTCACATTGTGGTGAGACTTGTTTATTGGTAAAATATATAAACAATTGGAGCCTTAATCATTTAGAACTTTGTTTATGAAGTGTAGTTGAAAACCACAGAAGAAATACTAAGTGTATGATTTATTTATTTTTTAAATTAAATTATTTTTTTTCCTGATTTAATTGAAAATTTCACTGAAAATTGAATGAAAAAGAATTATGGAAAGAAATCCAGAAATAATGGTTTTCATAAAAACTAGTTTGCATCATAAACCAGCATCTATAGTATTTAATTTAGATCATATGTAAAGCTGTCTACCTCTGTTTATTTTTAATGTGCCACTTCCTTTTAATCATATGTGCACCTATCATGTTGCTTATTTGTAAAAAAAAAGTCCCATATGGAATTTGTTTGGTCTGGAAATTTTTAGTTTCTTCTGCATGTCTCTCTCTCTCTCTCTCTCTCTCTCTCTCTCTCTCTCTCTCTCTCTCTCTCTCTGTGTGTGTGTGTGTGTGTGTGTGTGTGTGTGTGTGTGTGTGTGTGTATATATGTATGTATGTATATGTACAGTATATGTGTCTTGAGTATTTTTTTATGCACCCTGTCAACCCAAATATGAGGAGAATAAATCTTTTGCCTGTATCAGCACAAACTAGGCCCATCCACAGGCAGCAGTCGCTACTGTGACAATCATTTTTATATTAAATTTAGATTGCTAACAAAGAATTAAAGGGAGACTGGTATAGTTATTTTAAGCTGATTTGCTCTGATCAGCCAGACAGACCCTTCTGAGATTAGCCCAGGTTCGAATCTCAGAAGGGTGTGGCTGGCTGATGAGAGCAAAGCATCTTGAAATAGCTATACCAGTCTCCCTTTAATTCTTTGCTAGCCATCCAAATTTAATATATGTATATTTGTGTATATGTACATGTACAGTATATGTGTGTATGTGTATTGTATATGTATTTTGTATGTATGTGTGTATAATGTGTAACTGGCTGTTCTTAAGTCAGATAAATTTAATTCTGAAAACATGTAGTGGATGCTTTCAGACAAGAGTTGGCATGTGGGAGGCAAGTGCAATAAAGCATATGGCCAATCACAAGGTTCTAATTTTTATGAAGGAAAAGAACTGAGAGGTTCTCCATGCTCTACTTTAAAGAAGATCTATGTTCATACAAAGTCCTGCTTCATTAGGCTATAAGCCAATCTAGTTCAGCTAACTGAATCATTTGGAAACTTCAGAAGCTAGGATGAAAGAATAATACTCCTCTTTTCCTGCTGCTGCTGCTGTTTAATGCCTGCTGTCCACAGTTCAGAACATCATCGATATTAACAGCCATTGAAAACCTGATCCTGTATAAACCTGTCCAGCTTCTTTTTAAAACCATACAAATTGGCTGTCATTACCACAACTGCTGGTAGCAAATTCACAATTTAACTATTCATGATTGAAAAGGTAGCAATGCCATTATATAAATATAGAGTGTTGTATATAATTCTAGCAATGCCCTTGAAAAACTATGTTATTGAGCTGGAAAGATGGCAAAAAAGGACATCAAAACTAGAGCAGTGCTACATCAGCTAAAAGGAATTAGTGCAACATTTGAAGTTCAAACAGGTTTTTGTTTTGACACAGTTTTAGATTGATGTGAAAGAAATAAGGAAGAGACATATAAAGCCATACTAACAAGGGTGTTAGAAATATATCTCTATCTCTTAGCAGTCTGTTTTCTATTACAACAAATCACAAGAAATTAGTCTTCAGTGACGAAAACCAATAAATGGAAATGTTTATTTGTACAATACAGAATTAAGCTATGGATTTTTTTGTCCTTAGAATGATGGGTGCCACCAATTTAAACAGATGAAAGGGAGATAGTACATAATCAAGAAGGTTCATGTGGGTACAAATCTTGATTCCTAATCCAGATGATTAGAGGAACCAAACCTTAAATATCAATCTTCTAGAGGCAATGGCAGGATGCAATTGTATGGAAAGCTTATTTTAATGTATTCTAATTTATTATTTATTATTATTATTAAGCACATAAAAAGCTATAGTGTCTTGTATCAATTGGTATGGAACTGAACTGTTCTGTTAAGCAGAGATGACACCATCTTGACGAAGACAATCTGCCTTCTGCTCAGGAACGCCTGACCATTAAAGTGTTGGGTCAGACTCTGGTACTAAACTGTTTAGGGATGTTTTTAGTATGGAGGAATGTTAGTGATAAGGTAAAAAATCTTAACCTACCTTATAACCTTTAGCTGACCTGTGTTATTGTGACTAGTGAAGATGTATGCATGACGTTTTTCTTACTGATTGATTTATAATGATGTGTACTTCCAAGGCTGGTTCTTCGTAATGTATGCTTTTCAAAATGGTATAAAAGGAGATTTATTATTTTATTTTATTTTAATTCCATTTATATCCCGCCCTTCTCCGAAGACTCAGGGCGGCTTACAAGCTTAGCAGTAGCCTTCATTCTATGTATATGCCTGCTTGTTAGGGCTTTCACACACACCCCAAGCGGCATTATTACAAAGTCAGCTTAATTGCCCCCAACAATCTGGGTCCTCATTTTACCTACCTCGGAAGGATGGAAGGCTGAGTCAATCTTGAGCCTGGTGGGATGCGAACCTGCACTAATTGCAGGCAGCTGGTGTTACTTAAGGAGGCATTAGCCCACGGCTCCATCAAGGCCCAAGGGGTTTGCCCACTTGGAACTTGTTTCTGGAAAACCCTTTTATTTGCAAATAAAAGATATATTTTCCTTTCCGTCTATCTGCTGTGATACATGGGGCTTGCATGCCAGGTAAAAAGACCCAAGCTTTCTGTGACCACATAATTACCACCTATGTGTCTTCTTGAAAAAAAGTATACTAGAGGCAAGTTGTTTTGTTTTGTATATACTTCCCATTGTTGTTTTTCAGTAATAGGCAGGGAAATTAGTAGATGCCATGTGGTTTATTCCTGCTGATTATAATAAAGTAATCCAGAACACTTGGACAATTCCTTTTGTCTTATAAAATAATACTGATCCTAGTTGTTGTGGTATAACATTTTTTTTTAATCTGGTGCATAAATATGGACCCTTGGCTACAATAATAATTATTCTACTGGTTAATATTTTGCTAATTTTGTTTAGCTATTCCTTGTATATCAGTTCTGCTTAATAATGTGAGCCAAATCTGTCAAACTGCTCTTGATTATTTTTTAGCATATAAAGCAAACTGAAGGTTTGCATTATTTTAATCATAAAAACATTGCATTAATTATAATTTTATACTTTCCTCCTTAGACATTAAATGTATTAAAATATTACTTAACTTTAGAAATCTCTATTATAGGAAAGTACATGCTAATTTTGAATTATGAAACAAGCAAATTTTATGGTTTGAGATTAGCCCACTTAACAAGAATTTCACACAACAGCTTGCTATTTATTTAGTTAGCTATTTTCATAAGAAGAAATATGATTTCCTCTCAAAAAAGAATCTCACACAGTGAAATGTGCATCTGGTATTATTGGCAATAATCTAAATTCAGAATTGTCTAACATACAGTAAGTTTACAGATACCATAAGAAACATTCTTGTTCTACCTATCCAATCAGAAATATTGTTGTTGAGTTTTATAAGTGAAATGAATAACAAATGAAAATAATATACTCTCAAGTTTGGAAAACATATTTACTTGCTTATAGATTTATAATACAATCTATGAGCAAATTATTTCCAGTGTAGTTTACCTAAGTGAAAATTCAATTAAATGAAGAGTGATTCATTCCAGACTATGTTAATTTCTTCATAATGAAATCACTGGAATTTAAGTTAGTTATGACTAACTATTCACATTGATGTTAACTGGAGTTAAAATTAGTTAACTTGAATTCAAATTATTATTATTTCCCAATAATTCTGGTATTCAACAAAAAAAGTTGTCAGTCTTTGAAAATTAGAACTGTGAAGGGGTTTAATAATAATAATAATAATAACATTGGAAGGGACCTTGGAGGTCATCTAGTCCAACTCTGTACCATTTCAGACAAATGGCTGTCCAGTCTCCTTAAAAACTTCCAGTGTTGGAGCATTCACAGCTTCTGGAGGCAGGTTGTTCCATTCACAGCTTCTGCAGGCAGGTTGTTCCATTCACAGCTTCTGGAGGCAGGTTGTTCCACTGATTAATTGCTCATATTCTGCCTTAGTTATGTGCCCTTCTCTCCACTTTTTATACTTGTCCTTTTTGTCTTTCAATGCAGCCATGCTGGTTTCTTTTGAGAGCTGTTATCTTTCTATCTATATACAGTAGATAGATAGATATGCATATACTGTGTGTGTATATATTTATAAAATTTGATTATATATATGTGTGTGTGTACATATACATTTTAATATATTAATACACATTTATATATTAAAATTTATATGTACACACATTATCATCAAATTTATTGAAATAAATTGAATAGATTAATTAGAATGACTAAATCAGTTTTACCTATATACTCTTATACATTAGGGCAGGGGTGTCTAACTTGCAACATCACGTAACATGTTGCGACGTATCATGACATTTTTTTCATTGCCACCAATGGGGTGGGCGCAGTTGTAAAAAAAATGCAAAAAAAGGCTAGACAAATTGTAAATTATCAAACAGATATTACTGGGGAATAATTCTATTTTTTAAAATGTTTCTTCTTATTTAGTGATTTCAGTTCTACATATATGTTAACTGACCCTAGCCGCTCTTGAAACCAATGGAAGATTGTTTGCTTGTGTCTGTAAGAAAAAGGCTTCTAGTCTTATGCATATTTATCACGTCTCTGTAGGGTAAATGGCTTCTGAGCCCCTGGTTTTGCAAGTGATGGCTTATTTAATGGAGATAGATTAAAGAATGAACATTATGCTCGTCTTGCTGTTTATTTTAATTACCATGAAACAGATACTTTACTATGTGTCAGGCAGTTAATAAATACACACATAAATAATATTTTTTTCACGCTTCTGGAGAGATATTATTGTTATAACAGTACTTATTTTTAATCAGTTTTATTTCACTAGGTCTTCTTTTATGTGGGCATACTTTTAAAAGTTGCTGAGAATTCATGCATTCTACATACAATGACTACAATTTCTCCATTCCTGAAATCAATGAAGTAAAGTTTACAGCAGTTTTGCCCGAGGTTTCAGAATATTCAGTAGTCCAAACAACAAACTAACTGTGACTTATTCCAGTCTATGACAAAATAGATGCTCATTTAACCTTTACAGGTTAAATTGAGCCTGGAATTATGGTCAAAGATTTTGCCAGTCATTAAGCAGGTTAACACAGAGTTGTTGCCAGAGTACATTACCCTTTTTGTAGTGCTCAATAAACAAATGCTATGGTTGTTAAATGAATGTTGTGGTTGTTAAACAAAGGCCGTAGTCATTAATGACCATTGTGGTCCTTAAGTGAACATGTTATACTCAATGGCCATTTTTCAGCAGAAACCAGAAATATACTGTATACAAGTGCATAACAAAAAAAATGTAAATTATCATAAAAGTGGGCTGGTTGATAAGGGCCCAAAATGTAATCGCATGGAACTTCAAAGGTGAGCTGTAAATAGCTCTGGGGAGATCTGTTGTAACTCCAAATGGTCCTTAATTAACCCCTCATTAGGCATTACCTGTATTAATTTTTCCAATTTTTAAAAAAAAACTTATCTATCACTTTCCTCCTACAAAAAGGAGTAAATACTTATAACAGTTTCACCATGACAAACAATGCTATTTGTTTTCTGGAATTTGCTAACAATTTTTATAGAAATCTATGATTTAAGATACAATCTATGTTCAATTTAGTGTGCACAATGTCTATGGAATGTAATATGTTGGCAATAAGTTTTAATCTGGTGTGATGGGGTAACATCAGACATATCTGTTTCATTTTCTTCTGAGTACAGAAAGTGTGTATAAAGAAATGAAATGCATAGATGCACAGCATGGCAGCTCTTTTTACTAACTAATTAACATTGTTCATTCTTAATATAATTCATTAAAAGCAACAGAAAAGTGTGAATAATGTATTTAGGCCATGAAGCCAAACAGGCAACTATTGGACCTACTGAAATTATATTTTTCGTCTTCTATAGAGTCATAGAAGCAAATATTATTAGTTTTTAAATATTATTAGTTCTTTTACTTCATATTCTCTTATCATACCTCTGTTATTTGTAAAAAAATATAGCATAGGATATTAGGTGTTAATATGCATAGAAATTGTACTGATATTATTGCTTGCCATCTGGGATCTGAAATAACTACATGAAGCCATTAAAAATGTAATAGTGCCACATTAATCCTGCTAACTTGGGAATACACTTTGTTGTATGCTTGAGATTTTCTTTGAGTAAGTATGGACTTGTATCTTTTACAAATAAACTTAATACTGTATATTGTGCTTTTTTGGTAAACACATTATTGGGGAAAATAATATTATGTAGAACATAGAAAAGGAGTTAAAATAGTAAGTTAAAAATACTAAAGGCATAACATTTTAAATAAATAAATAAACATAGCTAAAATTATTTTATAATATTATCATTCACTATACTTTTCCCTACTTTTTGTTCCTTAAAAACTTCCTGGCTTCCAGAACATACATATGTTATCCTATTTTATTTACTGCCTTTTTCTTTTGAGGCTCTTACCCTTTCCATCTGAACTATAGCATTCCTTTTCTCCATTTCTTTCAACTCATTCAATATTTTATAGCAGGTTTATTTATATATTTATTTTAGAAAATTTGTATTGCCGCCTACTCACACATGGCGACTCAAGGTGGCTTGCATCAATAAAAAACACCCTATAAAAATAAAATAATAAGAGGAAAAATAAAATAATATAACAACCCTCCACCCTCACCCCAGAGACAGCAAACATTAAACTAGCCATTTGCTGGGCTCTAACCTACTCTGGGCCCGCTGGCAGAACCAGGTCTTCACGACCTCTGGAAGGTTTATCCTTGTTTATTATTTCATTATGACCAAGTAACATCAGTGCAATCTTTCTAAACTGGACTTTCACTTTTGCATTCAATTGATATTAATACAACACCCATTTATTCCTCCTAATTTTATGAGACACATTTTTAAGTATCTAATTTCCAGTGTTTTTATGGTAATTTTATATTTCTCCTGACATATACAACCCTTGATGATTTTAGATAGATTAGATAGATAGATAGATAGATAGATAGATAGATAGATAGATAGATAGATATAGGCAGACAGACACACAGAAAGATAGATAATATACTATTTTATTATATTTAGTAACCATCATCCTAGTCATGCAAAATATTGCTTAATTTAATCCTGTTTACTTTATCATATTTCTTCTCTGGATGTACGTAGTCCTATAAGTTTGAAAAACATATCCTGTCATGCAGTTCATCTGTGGACATGCAGGTAGCTTTGCAATCCTAGCTTCGAAGTACACAGTACAGTCTAGCACAATGGGGTGTGTGAAGCCTATTGTTATAATAATCATAGGTATTATTTGGTGACACTACTCACTGTTACCTATCAGTTTTTGGTAGTGTCTTCAAAGCCAGTGAAGGCTTCATAGCACAGGCTGTTCCAGAAGCCACAACTTCTAGGAACCTTGTCTGCATGTCACTGTGACATAGATGTTTCTTTCCAGTCTCCAATGTTTCCTATTCACTGGTAGATGCATTCTGATAATCAGGGAATCAATGCTGATTAACTTATGAAGAAATGTCAAGGATGGAGCATGTGAAATTTCTCAGATGTTGATGTGTTGTCTACAGAGTCCCAGATTCATATCTATAGAGGAGAGAAGGAATAACCAGCTTTCAATTTTCAGCTTTGTGCAGATTATGGAGGCTGTGTTGATTCTGCATTCTAGCATGTAGCTTCCCCAGACGTTGCCTAGCCTTCTGAACTCAGAGTCAATTGCTTTGTCCAAAGGCCCATCACTTGAAATGATCTGCTCAAGTATTTGAAACTGTTTACGTTTGTCAGTTGGGTGTTGTCAACCATGAATTTTGGTTTTCAGATGCTGTGATGTGACTATGCCTACAAACATCATAAATGTTTAGTCAATATTCTTTTTTTCTTGTGACAGTTTAATAAAAGCAAAAGCCAAGTTTTGTAGAAGAAGAATAGAAAGAATAATAATACTTTTGAACATTGATATTAGAAAAGATTCTGAGAAAGAAGATAAACAAACAAATGATGAAAACAAACAAATGGATTTTAGAACAAATCAATCAGATATCAATCAAGCACAGATGATCAGTATTCATATGTTAACAGCTACCTTGAGAATAATAATAATAATAATAATAATAATAATAATAATAATAATAATAATAATAATAATAATAATAATAATAATAATAATAATAATAATAATAATAATAATAATTTTATTTGTATACCGCCCTTCTCCTGAAGGACTCAGGACGGTGAACAGGGCAAACATATAAAAGTACAAAAATACAAGAGTTAAGAAAGAATTAAACAAGATGCCCAAGTTATAACAATAGGTTAAAATACATTTAAAACAACAATGAAATCCAAACCCATCCCCCATCAGGCCAGGCCGGCTTGTTCGAACAAATAAGTCTTCAGATCGCGTCGGAAGGAGCGAAGGTCGGTCGCCATCCAGAGCTCGACCGGCAAACGATTCCATAAATCTGGGGCACCCACAGAGAAGGCCCTCCCCCTGGGGGCCACCAGCCGACATTCTCTGACCGGTGGCACCCTGAGGAGGCCCTCTTTGTGGGAACACACAGGGCGGAGGGAAGTTGACGCCGGCAGCAGGTCATCCCTAAGGTACTCCGGACCCATGCCATGTAGGGCCTTGAAAACCATTACCAGAACCTTGAATCTCACCCAGAAGACAACTGGTAGCCAATGCTACCAGTAGCCAATGCTGGGAAAAGTAGGATAGGAAAAAAATAGTATGGTCTTTTTCAATAGCTAAGTACGGTAGACTCAGTTGCAACAACAATGAATGTATCAGTGAGAGACCTAAAAGACCAGACTGAGGACAGATCATACTGATGATTATCTATCTTTTTAGTTGTTAAAAATCACCACTGACTTGACACGCCTAATCAATCAGATACTGGCTATCCTGTATCTAAGTGCAGAACCTTACTTTTCTCATTCCTGAACCGAATCTTGTTGAATAGGGCCCAATCCTCAAGAACAAGGTGCATCACCAGGATATCTCAAAGAACCCCACTCTAAAGAAATAAAGACCTCTCTTATCTTGATGAATGTCAATGTTCATGAGACCACCGTCAGGAGAACACTGAACAACAATGTTGTGCTTGGCAGGGTTACAAGGAGAAAGCCACTAGTCTCTGAAAAGAATATTGTTGCCTCTGTATAGTTTGCAAAAGACCACATGGATAAGCCAGAGACTATTGGAACAAAGTTCTGTAAACATGATATCAAAATAGAACCTTTTGGATTGAATGAAAAGTGGGGTGTTTATTTATTTATTTATTTTATTTTAATTCCATTTATATCCCGCCCTTCTCCGAAGACTCAGGGCGGCTTACAAGCTTAGCAGTAGCCTTCATTCTATGTATATGCCTGCTTATTAGGGCTTTCACACACACACACCCCAAGCGGCATTATTACAAAGTCAGCTTAATTGCCCCCAACAATCTGGGTCCTTTTAGTGAAAGCCAAACACTGCATTCCAGCATTTAGACCTTCTCCCATCTGAGAAACATGGGAGTGGCAGCATCATGGTTTGGAATTGCTTTATCACATTTGGACCAGTATGGATTTCCATCATTGATGGAAGTATGAATTCTAAATTGTACCACCAATGTCAAGGTATCTGAAGTTTAAGAGAAAATGGTGCATGCAGCAAGAAAGTCACCCAAACACATGTTATGTGAATCAAAGAATAGTTAAAATAGAAGAAAGAGAATGTTTTAGAATGGCCACATCAAAAGTCATGACATTAATCCTATAGAAAATTATGGAAGTATCTGAAGCAGTCAGTGCATGTGAGGCAGCTCATCAACATCCCTGATATGAAGCTGTTCTGTAAGGAAAAATGGGAGGGGGGAAATCCTCCAAGCCAGTGTGCAAGTATAATTAATAGTGATCAGAAATGTTTAGGTGCAGCTATTCAAGGAAATCACATCAATTACTGAAAGCAAAAGTTCACATCATTTTGACTCATCAAAATATGTATCTTTGAATCATTTTCCTCAATAATTAAATTAAACTGGACAATGTTTTTGACTTATTTGTTTCTCTGGATTCTTTTTAACCTAGTTTTAGGATTCATGTAGAAAACAAATCATATTGTAGATCAGAGATCCCCAACCTTTTGGGCACCAGGGACCAGTTACGAGGAGAGAGGTTTTTCTGTGGCCCTGAGGGTACGTGGTTTTGTCTGCTGCCTGCATCTCACAGATGGGGCTTTGCTTGTTTGTGTGGACAGGTTGCTGGCATGCCACAGCCTAGTACTAGTTCATGGACTGTGGGTTGGGGACCCCTGTTGTAGATCATCTTTATTCAGAAATTTTGAAAATTTAAGAGGGTGACATATGTTTAAGTATCTCCTTTTGCTCTCCTACTGTACACAAACATACACAAACTGCATGTATGTATGCCCACATATATACATGTATGTGTGTATATAAGAAATATTAATGGCTGTCCTAAGTGATCTTCTAAAATCAGTTCACAAGTGTTTTAGTTTAGGCAGTTGTGGGTCAGAATAACATTTATTTACTGTGAAATTTGAAGATAATAGCAATATTAAAATTTATAGCAGAAACAAATATCTTACACAACTGGAATCTCCAAATAAATTTCAGATGTAGGAAGGATATACATTATTAATATAAGGCAAATATTGATAAGCACCCACCAGAA
Organism: Vipera berus; assembly: GCF_964194415.1. NCBI lineage: Eukaryota > Metazoa > Chordata > Lepidosauria > Squamata > Viperidae > Vipera > Vipera berus. The sequence continues at coordinate 43,334,860 of NC_138206.1, read as the reverse complement.
GGACATGAATTGAAAATAAAAATAAAAATATAACTAATTTTCAATGTTTACATTTTATGTTGTTTTTAAGGTAAAAACAACATGCTTATCAACATATTTTATTTCAAATGCCTAGCAGAAATATATTGTATCAAGAAAGAAATGGAAGCATTTGGATAATTGATTGTAAAATTGTATGAAAATAAGTATCACATAAAAATGTACTTATAAGGTGCACCATTTATAAATAGCAAAATGAATGGTAGACTTGATTTAGTTTACTTGGTGAATTATTTTTATTTGATTATTTACTGATTATTATTATGAACCACATAAATATCATATTTAAGGCTTAGCTAATTTGCATGTAATGTTTGTTGCAGAATTATACATTTCTAGCTTTTTAATAATGTATATAGCTCTGGTATTAGAAGCATTATGCTAGCATCTTAAATGTGCTGTGGAGTTTTGAACAATATTTGCAATGCTTATTCAGTATTCTGAGTTGAATATTATTCTGTGTTCCTTGGAGATTGACTAGAACTTAATTGATACAAGAAAATGTGTGTGAGAATGCATTTGTGAGTGTGTCTGTGTGTTCTGCTAAATCAGTGGTGGGATTCAAATATGTGAACAACCGGTGTTCTGTGTGGATGCTGCTTCCGGAAGTCCACTCTGGGCCTGGGCAACAAAAAATTAGCTACCGATTCTGTCGAAGTGGTGTGAACCGGCTGAATCCCACCATTGTACTAAATCATAATCCTTTAATTTCATTGAAATCTAAAGATGATGGGGTTATTTCTACTGATCCCCTTTTTCAATAATTATGTTTTGTAAAGTAGTTTTTAACAGGCTTTCAATATTCATTCATTCATTCATTCATTCTTCCATTCATACATTGATTTATATTTTATTCTTCAAATTCATTAAATTTATATAGCCACTCATCTCACAAAAGAGTGACTCTGGGCTGCGTAAAATTAGACTATAAAAATAGTATATAAAACAATTTTTAAAAAGCATTAAACTGTCATAAAGGTCAGAGAGAATAGCCAATATCTTTTTTTCAAATAATGTTATCAAGAATTATGAATGAAAAGAATAAAAATCAATGTAGTACAAAGTACAAAAATTACAAATAGACTAATACAAAAGGGAAAAGAACAGAAAAGGGGGCCTGAGTCAGTGAAAATGAGGAAAAAGAGAAGGGGAAAAAAAAGAAATAATTTTCTCCTTCAATGCAGAAGTGAGGAAAAAATTAATAGCTTATCATGGTCTCTAAATAAAACATAATCCTCTTCTCACTATAACTCATATATTGTAATGTAAAAAACATACACAAAAAGTCAAGAAATGATTGGTCCACTAATGGGAGAAAATGGTAAGAAGGTAAGAAGCAACAGGGAGAAAGCAGAACTGCTTAACTCATTTTTTTTGCATCTCTGTTTACTAAAAAGAAAAAACAAACAAACAGTACAACCTATCAAAAATGGTATAATAAAAAAAATAGAAGTTAAAAGTTGACTTCTGGAAAATCAATGGTAATGGAGCCAACTTCAATTTGGGAGGGAGTACATTTCATAAAGTGGCAGCACATCAAAGAAGGCCTGCCTCCTGGGACCTGCCAAATGTAGTTGCCTGGAAGAGAGCAACCCTATAGCTCCTTGTAGAGAATATGGGATAAGCAGATGTAACTGGAGAAACAAGATCTTAAAAAAACTCAGTCATATAACATGCAGGGTTTTGTTATCTATCATCTATCTGTCTGTCTGTCTGTCTGTCTGTCTGTCTGTCTGTCTGTCTGTCTGTCTGTCTGTCTGTCTGTCTGTCTCTCTCTCTCTCTCTCTCTCTCTCTCTCTCTCTCTCTCTCTCTCTCTCTCTATCTATCTATCTATCTATCTATCTATCATCTATCATGTAAGTATGAGCCAGCCACAAAAAAAGACAATGCATTCCTACACTGCATCAACAGAAGAATCGTATCAAGATCATATGGAGTATTAGTACCATTATATACTGCCTTGGTAAGACCACACTTGGAATACTGTGTCCAGTTCTGGTCACCATGATGCATAAAAGATGTTGAGACTCTAGAAAGAGTGTAGAGAAGATGATAAGGGATCTGGAGGCTAATATTGGAAGGCAGCAATCTTCTTATATATGAGATGTACATTTGATCATCTCTGTACATGAACAATGTACATTTCACCACACTGTTTAGAGGAAAGACATTCTTTGTTTGCCTCCTCAGATGAGACCTGTCCAGCATGGCTGAAGCTCTGGTAATAGCTCTATTTTACCTCTAAACTAACAAGTTCCACAACCTTGTCAAGGATATGGTTACTTTTATTAATATCTACAAGACATAGGGACTGGTTATGGGAAGGGCAGCCTGTAGTGTCTTCCTGCCTGATCCAAGCTGACAGGTTTGGTGGGCTCAAGGTTCTTTTGATTAAACATAGTCATGTATTAGGACCTTGGAGGTGCATCTTGTCTATGGCAACATCTGTCCTATGGAATGAGGTTCTCCTTGAGATTTGGAGGCTCCCATCCTCCCATAAAGCATCATAAAGGCCTGATTATAACCCTAAACCTTTGTCTAGAGTATCTGGAGATTTGCTGGTGGATTTGCTATATTATTTTTTTTACTCTTTTTGGTTTGGTTTTTATTCTATATTTTGTTCTTTTTTTAATCTGTTTATTGTATTGTAGGCTGTCTAGAATCACTCTGGAATTGGGCAGAAAAACAAATAAAAAGATAAATAAGAAAGAAATGAAATTATTTGAATGCCTAATTTGACTTTTAGTTTCTTATAAATCAATAGAGAAATAGTATACTGAAAAGTTTGGCCTTCTAATATAAAACCTTGAATAAAAGAGAATGCTAAGATCAAGAGCAAAATCCTACAGATCCCTTCTGAACAGAGCTCAGATGTTGGATTTATAAGTTGAAAAATATTTCTGAAATCATCAATTTTTTTTAAGAAAATGGCATTTCATATTAAGTAATGAACTTAATAGTAGATTATGAATCTGATATTAGATATTAGATAATGAATAAATCTATATAATGTCATTGAACAAATGCTTTCAGAACAGCAGATGTAAATTCTTCTAAAACCTAATTATATATTCCTCCCTCACCTCTGCCTGCCTTTGAAACTTGTTTTCCCATTGAAGGGATCAGTGTAGTGGGAAGTAATTTTATTTAAATGCCTCTCTAGCACATGAAGCCACTGAATGCCAGAATCACTGGCATATGAATGTTCATGTTGTTAGAATAATGTAATGAAAAAGAAAGTGCCTCGGTGATAAGTGCCTGACTGCAATGTATCTCCTTTGAAATCTGAAAGCTCACCCCTGTTATATAGCCTAATAGGCTCTCTCCCTTATAACAACAGAATTTTATTTTTTTGAGTGCAATTTCTTTCACTGTACACACAAAAAATGTAACAATATGAAAATGATCTTTCCTCTATTGGTATCAGTGCATAAGTGATTTTCCTCTATCTGTAATTTAAATTCATCATTTTGGCAAAATGGTACTTTTATCTATAAGATTTACAAACAATTTATTACTGTTTTTATACTAATTTTTATTAGTGCTATTATAAGAATGTTTTTCAAAGTGCATATATATATTCAAAAAGCCTTGACAAATACTTAAACATATATATATATATATATATATATATATGTATGTATGTATGTATGTATGTATGTACGTACATACATACCTTGATTGACAGACGAGGCCCAACCACCAAGAATGATACCAGACCCAAACTCATGATAACATCACATGAAATCACCACCACACAACCATTCAAAAAGCAAATCCGAACCCACAATGATAACGAGGCACAACCACAAAACAGAAACCTAACTACAGCTGCAACATTAGCCACTTTAAACCCCTCCAAACCACACAATAAGCAAACTGACACCCACTATAAAAACATGGCACCACCACAAACACGAAGCCGAACAAAAGCAGCACAACTCACCAGCTCAGGTCTGGAGCTGGCAGCTGAGACCAGCCCATCCACTCAGAACACACCCCCACCCAATCAGAACACACCCACCATTCAAAACACACTCCCACCCAATCAGAACACACTTGGTCCCCCACCCAATCAGAGCACACCTCCACCCACAGAACACACCCCCTCTGGCAGTTTAAAAAAGAGGAACAAAGAGCCACATGCTTCTCCCAGAAGAAGGAAGCTAAAGCCACCAGCCTGATGATGACGGATGGGATTCCGTCGAAACGTTGCGCCTACACCTTTAGTTCTACGTGGGGAAAAACCCGAATAACCAAAGATCCACATACAAACACCCGCAAAAACCTCAGAAAACATATATAACTGCCGGTGGGGCTGTGTTCCGACTGGGTGGAGGCGTGGCTGCTTTCTGATTGGGTGGGGGTGTCCTACGACTGGGTGGAGGCGTGGTTGTCTTCTGTGATTGGGTGGATGTGTGGTTGTCTTCTGATTGGTTGGAGGCGTGGCTGTCTTCTGATTGGGTGGGGTGTGTTCTGAATGGGTGGGGTTTTTTGTTGTGTCGTAATATCCTGAGTGTTGTGATTTGGTGTCCTGAGGAGTGGGCTGTGTAGTGGCCTCCAGAGCTTTGGCTTGGCTCCGAGTTCGAGGACCCGCCATGCATCTCTGGTATGGGTCAGTCAGGTTCGTGTGTGCGTTCTTCTGCTTGGGTGATAGCACTTTTGCTTGACTTGTTCTGTCTTCTGTGTGGGAGAGTTTTTGTTCTGGGTGTGGATGAGTCTTGCTGGGGCTGGTGGCATTTGGGGTTGTTTGTTGGTTTTTTAAATCCTTGTTTGCTGAAATTCGTTTGTCTATCAATGCTGGTTTCCAAATGGCATGTAGGCGGGAGGTGTCGTCTCGCTTGTTCATACTGTCTGGGTGTTTTTCTATTTCAATGGCTTCTCTGATTATTCTGCTATTGAGATGTTCTATTTTGGCGATTGTTTTTGTACCTTCAAAATTGATGTTGTGTCCCGTAGTGTTTATGTGTTGTACTAGTGAAGATGTGTGATCTTTCTTCTGTACTGAGTTCTTATGTTCTTCTACACGTACCTCTATTCTTCTGTTAGTCTGTCCGATGTATGTTGCTGGACAGGAGGCGCATGGGATTTGGTATATGCCCTGGTTTTCCAGTTCTATTTTGTCTTTGGGATTTCTCAGGATGGTTGATATCTTTCTGTCAGTGTTAAATGCGGTTTTGATGTTATGTTTGCGTAGTACTTTACTGATTTTGTCGGTTGTTCCTTTTATGTAGGGCAAGATGGCTTGTCCGTTGTTCTGTTCTTCTTCTTGGATGTTTTTCTGTTTCGGAGTCCCCTGCTGAATTATATTGGTGATTTTGTTTTTTTGGAACTTGTTTGCTGTCAATATGTCTGTCAGGGTGTGTAGTTCTGTTTGTATATGTGTTTCATCTGCAAGGCGTCTGGTTCTTGTTATTAGTGTTTTGGCTACTGAATTTATTTGTGCTGGGTGATGATGTGATTGCGCATTGAGGTAACGGTTGGTGTGTGTTTTCTTTCGGTAGACTGTGTGTCCTTTCGGTAGACTGGGTGTGCCTCCACCCAGTCGTAGGACACCCCCACCCAATCAGAAAGCAGCCACGCCTCCACCCAGTCGGAACACAGCCCCACCGGCAGTTGGAAGGAAAGGAACAGACAGACCACACATTGCTCCTGAAAGCAGCAGGAGGAACACTCCGGCCTGATGATGACGGATGGGATTTCGTCGAAACGTCGCCACAACTTTCTGAAGATGAAAGGAACGCGGGAAGAAACCCGAGACTCTAGACCTACATATATATATATATATATATATATATATATATATATATATATATATATATATATATATATATATATATATATCTCCCTTCTCACTCCATGAAACCAATCTCCCACCTTAGAAGTCATAACCCCAAGTGACTCTTCCACCACTGGGACCAGTTTGGCTTTGAATTTCTAGTTCGTGGTACTTCTTCGGTTTCTCATATGTCTTCATGATGTTGCTATCACATGACACTGCTATATCTATTATCACCTTGGTCTTCTGAGCCTTGTCTACTACTCACATGTAAAGTTGACTGGTCTGTCCATCTGGATCTGGAAGTCCCACAGGATAACCCTTTTATTTTCCAGACTTAGGAGGGTATAGCCATATACATTGTGCACTCAGTTTACATTATTCTTGCCTGCATCTTACAACCTTTCACTACATGTTGAATTGTTTCTGTCTCTGCATTGGCTGCACTATGAAGAGCCTTCACATCTAGTGTGATAGACTCCTGCATCGATTGATCTTGTGTTTATTGCCTGTTCTTGTGTTACTATAAACAGTGCCTCACTAATGTCTTTTTATTCAGCCCTTTCCAGCCAATGGTGGATTTTCCCAATGTCAGCCCCCTCAGTTGATGGTATTTCATGCAAGGTGCTGTCTTGACATGGTACTTCCTCTGCCTGATCTTCCTCCTACATTGGTTGCTGCTTCAGACATTCTTTTAACAAACATTATTTCATCTTTGGGTGCCATCTTACTGATGCAAGATGCATTAGATTTCATCCATTATAATGCCTTTGACACAACCAGACTCTATCTTCCCTTTTTTCAACTGGTGTATATTCTGTGGGCTTGGGGTATACAGTCTCTGGATGGGCTGGAAACCTCCAGAACAATACAAGGAGCTAGATCTTCACATCAGCATCCTCCATGTCCTCTATCTAGGACATGGGGGAATAGGGGGAATAATATTGAAAGGAATGTGGTGTGGCACAGAAGAGATAGCTACAGAATTATACTTGTTTTATTCTCTCCCTTTTGCACAGTGGAGAGATTGGAGAGGAAAGGATTACAAAAGGGTAAATAGGCACACAAATACATTAGGCTATTTGTGATGTGCACTCATGGGTCCCATACAACCAGATTGATTTAGATGTGTAATCCCCATTGTGTGCCTATTTATTTTCTTGTATTTCCCCTCTAATGAAAGTAAATAAACACATTATTTTCCTTCCTGATAATTTCCCAGCAATATGCTAAGGTGAGCATTCCAAAGGGTGAAGGAGTGGAAAAAGGAAACACAATCACAGTCACATTGAATTCCCACTTACCAATGACTTTGCTTAATGAAAGAATTCTGGTCCCAGTTGTGGCTATTAAACAAGAACTGTCTATAGTCGGCTGTTAAGTTTACTTTTCAAACTTATTTTTCTATTTTGTATATTTATTTAACCAATTCATGTGCAATTTTGTATGCTGAAATATCTCTAAGCAGTTTAGAATAGAAAAATGAAATATCAATTTGAATGTTTCACAATAGGGATTTGGATCATCTCTCCCCATCATAATATCTGGGAAGAAGCAAGAAACCTTTTTTATTACTATTAACGATTCTCAAAAAAAAAAAAACCTTAAAAGTAGAACTGTTCAATAACTATATTTTTAAGCCTTGTCATCTATATGTTTGTAACAAAAATGCAATATTGATGATAGCTTAAGTATTATTATATTATTAAACTTTACTATTATCTTTAGTTTAAAATTTATGTCAATTACGGATTCATTGAAAAATTGTCAACAGCATACACATAAAGACAAATAAACATTAAAAATTCCAAGTAGGGTACACTATTACAGAGAACAAATTAGCATTTAGCACTTCTACATATAGCAGGTCTCTCCTGATGACCTCAGTGACAGGAAAAAAATATCTAGAATGGCAAAGGTGATATAACAAATGTCCTGATGTAAATATTAAGAATCCCAATATTGTATTTGTACTTAGTAGCTAATTAGTTATCAATACAGTTGCTTTAACAAAGATCTCCCATGCACATAGCCAAACACCTCAGCCTCCTTAGCAACCAAGCTACCACATTCTACACCAGCAGCAATCAGGCATAATTATTAGGTTATTTAGTAACTACTCCAAATTGACTGTAACTAGCAATTTACATTAGCATTTAAAGGAGTGTGTCATTCAGGAATATCATGCAACATATTTAAATGAGTAAACGTTTGGTGAAGTAAAGGTAGATTCTGTTACCTAATACTAAGGTACATTCCAAACAGCACCTTAGTAGCAGATGCATTCCTGATTACTATAGTTAGTATTGTCAATATTTCAAAGAAGAAATAAGTATTTCAAATTTAAATTCCATATTCTGACCTATTCATAGTTATTGTCCTATTCCTTTTCCTAGTTTTTTTTAGGGTACTTAAAGGTGAGGCATCAGACAAATGGTGGGATCCCTTTCTTTGGATGTGTTGACATAAAAACTAAGAGGAAGCGATCCATATCCAAAACCTCCCTTTTCAGCTATATTGTTCTCTTTTTTTTTTTCCCCTTCGGCAACACTGCTACTATAGCTAGAAAATAGGTAGCAAAATTGTACTAGTTCAAATCAAACGATTCACTGGATACTTAGAAGGAAATGTAATAAAATTCACAACTGAACTGGGCTTCTATTGCAAATTATGTATTAGTACACAAGGAAGTATTTTAATAAATTCCAGAGAAAGCCATGTGGTCCAGAATATCACGAAACAATAAAATTGCTCTACATAATGAAAATTCCTTTCACTTAAGTTATTAATATAACTCGGGTAACCAATAATTCATTACGGTACTTTCCAACCATAACACTTCACTATCATCAGTGTTAAAGGAAATATTGATTTTACATTTTTTTTAAAATAGAAACACTTCAAAGTATTAAGTCAGAAGAGTTTAGGTTGAGTGCTCATTCTGTGATTCTCGCTAATCAAGGAGGTGGAAAATATGCTATTGTGTCTGTTCATTGTCACGCAAATGTTGTTCTCAAGGGAATGGTGCCTTGTCCTGTGAATGGAAGATGCTCATTTTGCTTTTGCAAGTGATTTAAGCAATCTTGTGCATATGAATTTATCTCAGTGAAATATTTTGCTTATTCTAAGTGTCTTCTTCAGATAGCTTGAAGGCCATTGAGCACTGAGTCTTTCTAATGCATCATAATTATGGAAACACCTGTGCTAACTAATACATTCCAAACACTTATCAAATATCCCAGAGGGTCCATTAACACACAAATATTTCTCTTCACAATATTGCACAATTGACAACATTTGTATCCCAATGGTTACATAAATTAATTTCCAGGTCTTTTTTTTTGAAGGTTGTAGCACCTTTGTTTTTTTTCTTCCCATATAATAAGACTTTCCCCCAAAATAGTATTATATCTATGATAAATATATTTTTCACAACAACAAAAACAAACAGGTTTGTTTTTCCTTGTTCCACATTAGTTTGATATCCCCACTATGCTGGAAAGAAGCACTGATACTTTAAGGATACTACGTGTGATACCTACATGCAGCTGTTACCAGAACTAAGAAGGCATGGAACTCATTAAAGATAAACTTTTCTGCTACTGTTATCATAATTTTACAGCAAGCACATACCTTATATACTTTTCATTTTATTACTTCCACATTTCATCAGCCTGGTGTCTTATTAGCATTTCACATTTAGTTTACAATGGCATATGGTCATTCCTACTCGGTGACAATTCTGTAAATACATTTTCCTAGGAAATCTTCTGCAGGCATCTCTTTAATCAAATACATACATTTGCCTGATGAATACTATGTTGTTATTTTCTCTTTGGGTACATTTTTTTGTTTTCTTTTTCTTTCAACCCATAGCATTTTCAGTAGGTCATTAATGTTGACAGCCTTTCACAACTGATTGTATATGCATTTTTAAAAATGTGTTTCTACGTTCTATTTCAGAGCATTACCTGAAATGTTATCTTAAACATAGTCCAGCACCAAACCCTTTAGTATTCCATAGGAAAGCTTTGTACAGCTTCCACTCACAAGATGCTCATGATTGCCTTTTGTTTACAGTCCATTTGGCAATGTTGTTATCTTTTATTATTCTGCATTATCATTTCTAGTATAATTTTATGAAGCAGAACTTTATTGAATGTTAGCACATTATATAATATGCTGTCTGTTCTTTATCCAATAATTAAGCCATGTTATAAAAATATAGAAACAAAAAAAAATGTTTTATATGGCCTGTGTTGCATTTTTCCCTTTTTCTTATTATTGTATGTGTTGACAGTTTTGTGTGTCTGTGTCTGTCTCTCTCTGTGTTTAACATAATACAGCTATAATTTTCAGTAGGAAAATTTTTTTCATCCTGGAACTAGATAACATGGGTCAACTTTTAGTTAATGATATCTTTTAAATATCCAAATAGTGTTTTCTGCTGAATTGTTTGCAGTTCACATTAAATTCATTAGCATTCTATTTAGTATTTTAGGACAAATGAGCTAAAGAAGATCATGAAAGCTATTTGTATATTCTTGACCTTTTTTGTTTTCTTTCTTAAATGCATTTTTATCTTCTTTTCATCATTTCTTGTAGTGACAAGTTCTTTATTTCTTAATTATCAATGTTGCATTTATTCTTAATTAAAATGTTCCCTGTTAAATCTCAATTAGTTCCTTGTAGAATCAGCACCCATTTCATTTTCTTCTTCCTTTATTGACAATGCTATTGAATCTCCCCACCCCCATGGTATATTAAATGCTCCTTCTTAACTATTATTATTATTATTATTATTATTATTATTATTATTATTATTATTATTATTATTATTATTATTATTATTATTATTATTATTATTATTAATTCAACACATATGTTCATTCTGCCAACGTTTGCTAAAAATCTTTGGAATGGCCTTATAAAGCCGCACTTTGTCAGAAATCTTATTACCTTCCTATTCATAGTTCTGGAAAAGCAATTTTTTGAAAGGCACACCAAAGGTCAATTGGAAATGCTGAAAGAACCTGAAAGTTTCCCTAAGAACCATATTATAGAAGAGCTTTCAAAAGCTGGCTTTGTTTTCCTAATCTTAATGCAATATAACAAAACTGGTGCTATATTTTCATTGTCTCAAGTATTTTAAAATATATAATAGTTGGAAAAGTATTGTCATAAATATGATGATTCAGACTTCAAACATTACCATAAGTTGTTCTAAAACTGTTTGCATAAATGACATGACTGATACTTTATACTATAAGTTATGTTCAGATATAGGTGTTTACAGAAGAACACCATTTAAACTAATAGGACCTACTTAATCTAATATTCCAGCTCATTTAATTTATAAAATGTAGAATAAACAGATACAACCCACATTTTTCATATTACTATTAGTGCATACTTAGTCATTCAATATCTTCTACTATAGTCTCACTAATTACATATGAAACATGAAATATTTCAGTTCACCAAGATGCAACATTTTGGAAGTCCCTATTACATTTATTTCATCTGCTGTTAAGGTAAAGGTTTTCCCTGTCAATCATTTCCAACAGTAGGTGCTCATCTCTTTTTCTTAGTGGAAGGAGCCAGCACTGTCTGAAGACTTTTTCATGGTCATGTGGCCAGCATGAGTATACTGTATACTGAGGCATACAGAATGCTGTTACCTTCCCAATATCTATAATACCATCAAACATCCACATCTGCCTAACCCAGGTCCTTGGTAAGGACTCGATAGGTAGACAAAAATGCCAAATCCAGTCTGAACATCTGCTGACTGTGATAATAATAATAATAATAATAATAATAATAATAATAATAATAATAATAATAATAATAATAATAATAATAATAATAATAATAATAATAATAATAATAATAATAATTATTATTATTATTATTATTTTTAATTTTAATTTAATTTAATTGAATTTATATACCGCCCTTTCCCGAAGGACTCAGGGCGGTTTACAGGGTATATTTTTTAAAACATTAATACAAAAATTAAGACCAATTTAAAAAAGATTAAACTAAGTCCCTGCAACATGTAAAACCCCAGTTAAAACCCCAATTAAAACTCAGCCTGAGCCGGAAAGCTCAAAGAGCCAGGTCTTCAGGTCTCGGCGGAATGATCGAAGGTCGGGGGCAGTCCTAAGCTCCGCAGGCAGCTGGTTCCAGAGGGCAGGCGCCTCCACAGAGAAGGCCCTCCCCTGGGTGTCATCCACCGGCATTCTTTGACCGGCGGCACCCTGAGAAGACCCTCCCTGTGGGAGCGCACAGGACAAAGGGAGCTTGATGCCGGCAGCAGGTGTTCCCTCAAATATCCTGGACCCAAGCCATATAGGGCTTTATAGGTAATCACCAGCACCTTGAATCTCACCCGGAGGGCAACCGGAAGCCAATGCAGCTCGCGGAGCAGAGGTGTTACATGGGAGTAACGGGAAACTCCCATCACAACTTGCGCGGCTGCATTTTGCACCAGTTGAAGCCTCTGAGTGGTCCTCAAGGGCAGCCCCATGTAGAGAGCATTGCAGTAGTCTAAACGGGAGGTCACGAGCGCATGAGTGACTGTGCGTAGGGCATCTCGGTCCAGATAGGGTCGCAACTGGCGCACCAGGCGAACCTGGGCAAAAGCCCCCCTGGTCACGGCTCCTATATGATCATCAAAACTGAGCCGTGAATCCAGGAGGACACCCAAGTTGTGAGCCCTATCAATAATAATAATAATAATAATAATAATAATAATAATAATAATAATAATAATAATAATAATAATGCTTTTTTTGTAAAAGAAAAAGGTGCCGGAACTCACACATGTCATACAACCTGCCTTGCCTACCCTACAAGGTTCCATCCAAAAAAGGTGCCGGAACGAGGTGTGGTCGTGAGGATGCAACATATTTTCATATATGGTGGACTTGTAAAAAGGTTAAAGCTTTTTGGATTAAAATTTGGTGGAATATGCAAATGATCTTTAAGAAAAGGATGAAGTTTTCCCCGCAATTGTTTTTATTGGGTATTATTACAGATACTACTGTAATAGACACTAAGTTGATGTTCGGCGGCAAGACTTTTAGTTGCACAATACTGGAAGAAGGAGGAATTGCCGACTATAGAAGAGTGGACTTTGAAAGTTTCCAATCTGGCGGAAATGGCAAAGATTTCGGCATATTTGAAAGATCAATCGCAACAGAGATATATTGTGGAATGGAGAAGATGGATTGAATATATTCAGAATAAATATGGGACTAAAAAGTTTCATTTAGCATTTGAATAAGTAGTGGATTTTTATGATGTATGATTGGTCATTTGTTATTTTATTAATATTATGACTATGGAGAGTTAACGTCCGATAGAACTTAATGTGTTATTTTTGTTGTTAGCATATTTTAGTTTATGTTTGTATTATTATACCCTGTATTCAGCTCTGGAAAGTCGGGAAGGGGGGAGGAGAGGGGAGGGGAGGGTTGGGGAGAGGGGAGGGGGAGGAGGGAGTTTTTTGTATTTAAAAATGTATTGTAAAACTTTTCAATAAAAAAAAGGTGCCGGAACTTCGTTCTGAGCGTTCTATGAGAAAAAAAGCAATAATAATAATAATAATAATAATAATAATAATAATAATAATAATAATAATAATAATAATAATAATAATAATAATAATAATAATAATAATAATAATAATAATAATGTTGGAAGGGACCTTGGAGGTCATCTAGTCTAACCCCCTGCCCAAGCAGGAAACCCTATACCATTTCAGACAAATGGTTGTCCAGTCTCTTCTTAAAAACTTCCAGTGTTGGAGGCATTCACTACTTCTGGAGGCAGGTTGTTCCATTAGTTAATTGTTCTAAGTGTCAGAAAATTTATCCTTAGTTCTAGGTTGCTTCTCTCTTTGGTTACTTTCCATCCATTGCTTCTTGTCCTGCTTTCAGGTGCTTTGGAGAATACCTTGACTCCCTCTTCTTTGTGGCAGTCCCTGAGATATTGCAACACTGCTATCATGTCACCCCTCACCCTTCTCTTTATTAAACTACACATACCCAATTCCAGCAACTGTTCCTTATATGTTTTAGCCTCCAGTCCCCTGATAATCTTTGTTGCTCTTCTCTGTACTCTTTCTAGAGTCTCAGCATCTTTTTTACATCATGGTGGCCAAAACTGGATGCAGTATTCCAAGTGTGGCCTTACTAAGGCATTGTAAACTGGTATTAATACTTCACATGATCTTGATTCTATGCCTCTGTTAATGCAGCCTAGGACTGTGTTGGCTTTTTTGGCAGCTGCAGCACACTGCTGACTCATATTTAAGTGATTGTCCACTAGGACTCCAAGATCTGTCTCAAAGTCACTACTATTGAGCAAGGTACCACCTATACCAGGCATGTCAAACTCGTGACGTCACGTGACATCGTGCGACATATCAGAACTTTTTCCCATCGCTGAAAATGGGATGGGCGCGGTTTTTCCATGACGCTGTGGCCCGCGAGCCAGCAGTTTGACACCCCTGACCTATACTATACCTGTGCATTTGGTTTTTCCTGCCTAAATGTAGAACCTTACTTTTTTCAAGATTGAATTTCATTTTATTAGATAGTGCCCGTTGTTCAAGTCTGTCCAGATCCTCCTATATTTTAAGCTTATCTTCTGGAATATTAGCTATTCCTGCCAGCTTGGTGTCATCTGCAAATTTGATGAATTCCCCATCTATCCCCTCATCCAAATCATTGATGAAGATGTTGAAGAGCTCTCGGCCCAGAACAGAGCTCTGGAGCATCCCACTACAGACTTCCTTCCATGTAGATGCAGCTCCATTGAGGACCACATGCTGAGTACAGCCAGTCAGCCAGCTACTAATCCATCTGGTGGTGATGCTGTCTAACCCACATTTTTCTATCTTATCAAGTAGTAGGTTGTGATCTACTTTATCAAATGCCTTACTGAAGTCCAAGTAAATTATATCCACAGCATTCCTCTGGTCCACTAATTTTGTCACTTGGTCAAAGAATGCAATAAGATTTGTCTGGCACTATTTGCATACTTTTGAAATTCTAGGTTGGTGAAAGCTGGGGCAAGCTCATCCTATTGTGTAGCATTCTGGCTGTCAGCTTTCCAACTGACAAGCTCAGCATCTTTAACCACTGAGCTATCACACCCTCCTTATTAGCTATAGGTCCTACTAATATTATTTCCTTGACAGTAAGTTCTAAACTTATATCCAAACTTTGCAATATCTAAACTTTGCAAGTACATACTGTATACTTATGCAATCTCAGCTTCTGGATTTACTTTTCTATGTAGATGATATATTTTATTTTAACATAATACTCCAGAAGATAGGCTCAAAATACAGAACGGTCTTGATAGACTTGAACATTGGTCATATCTAACAAAATGAAATTCAGTGATGAGAGAAATAAGTTCTAGATTTAGGCAAGAAAAACTAAATTCACTGGTATAGAATAGGGGGTACCTGGCTCAATAGTAGTAACTGTGAGAGAATCTTTGAATCCTAGTAGATAATCACTTAAATATGAGCCAGCAGTGGGCTGCACTGCCAAAAGGTGAACACAGTCCTAGACTGCATTAATAATGCAGTTGAATCAAGACCATGTGAAGTGCTATTGCCACTTTATAATACCTTGATAAGACAACACTTGGAATATTGCATCTAGTTTTGTTATCATGATATAAAAATATCATAATATCTAAATATCATACCTAAAAAGAGTACAAAGAAAAGCAGCAAAGATGATTAGGGTATTCAAAACATACGAAGAACAGTTGCAGGAATTAGGTATGTCTACTTTAATGAAAAGAAGGATGACAGGTGACATTATAGCAGTGTTCCAATATCTAAGGGGCTATCACAAAGCAGAGGGAATCAAGCTATTATCCAAAGCACCTGAAGGCAGGATAAGAAGCAATGGATGGAAACAAATCAAAGGGAGAAGCAACCTAGAACTAAGGAGAAATTTTATGACAGAACAATTAACAGTGGAACAACTTACATCCAGAAGTTGTAAGTACTTCAACACTGGAGGTTTTTAAGAAGAAATTGGACAACCATTTATTTGAAATGGCATAGGGATTCCTGCTTGAACAGTGGTTTAGACTACAAGGCCTAAAACATCCCTTCCAATTCTATTATTAACATGTGATAAACCAGGTCTATTGAATTCAGAGACAGAGCAGAATGATCATTGTAGCAGACACAACATTCCTGTCTTGCATTGCCACTGCCCTGCTGATCATTTAGAATATTACAAACATACATACCGAAAAATACCCCCAATAAATTGGTTGTATATTTATACTTGGTTGATCTTTTTGGTAATCTAATTTATTTAATGTTCATATTATTTCCTGAGTGTAAAGTTAGTGGAGATTATTTTATTATTTATTATCTTTTTATTCATTTTAGTTTTACAATAAAGAAATTTTTATCTGTTAAAATATAATTCAGATGCTTTACTGCTTTTTCTTTTCCTAGCATTTAAAACTTTCTAGCATTTAAGACTTACTCTTGAGTATTTTTTTCCAGACAATTCATAATATTATCTGCGAATAAATTCAACTTATCAAACAGATTTGAATCTTTTTTTCAGTAAAATTGTTTTTTAAAGATGAGTTTCTCTTTAGGCATCTTATGATTTTTAAATAACAATTACATTTTGTAAATACAACCCAGACCTTCAGAAAATTAGTTCAAAGTTACACTGTCAAAAATATATTAGATAATGGCAAACTATTATATTTGCTTATTTGACCAATAGTGTCAGGATTAATATGACTTTATCTGTTTTATATCTAATATACTCATATTTTGTGGCTTTCATCAAAGAGAATATTACTTGCATTTTTCTAGAAAATTAATATCAAATGTAATTATTTCAAATGTAATGATTTCTTCAGGGATGCTTAGTTAATTACAATTACTGTTCATTATTATATTCTTAATGAAATTATAATTGATAAGATTTTTTTCTGTTGAGATAAATTGTTACTGTCAAATTTACATTTAAATGATTAAATGAAAGGAGGTTTGGTTTCAGTTATAGTACAGAATTTGGAGTCAGGACCCTGGATAATTTTGATGTTTTGCTTGGAATTCATGGTGGACTTTCAATAACTTATTACTCATAATTATATGACAAGGTAGCTTTACATATAATTTGTATTTTGAAAGGACTTGATTGCTCTGGGATAATTGCTGAAAACAGTAATTGATAATCAGAATATTAACTACCAAAATCTTGAATAAAATTATCATTTTTATTTGATAAGATATATCTATTTATTTTTTTTATATTTGTTCCAAACCATTAAATGGAAAATTATCCAAAATACTCTTTAGCCATGATTCCCAAATTGTGTTTGCCAATGTATTCAAATAAAAATCCATCATTATATTATTATATTATATTATATTATATTATTATATTATATTATATTATATTATATTATATTATATTATATTATATTATATTATATTATATTATATTATATTATATTATATTATATTATATTATTATATTATATTATATTATATTATATTATATTATATTATTATATTATTATATTATTATATTATTATTATATTATATTATATTATATTATATTATATTATATTATATTATATTATA
Organism: Vipera berus; assembly: GCF_964194415.1. Lineage (NCBI taxonomy): Eukaryota > Metazoa > Chordata > Lepidosauria > Squamata > Viperidae > Vipera > Vipera berus. The sequence goes on along the minus strand of NC_138206.1, from coordinate 43,317,384 downwards.
TTATATTATATTATATTATATTATTATATTATATTATATTATATTATATTATATTAATTATATTATATTATATTATATTATATTATATTATTATATTATATTATATTATATTATATTATATTATATTATATTTATTATATTATATTATATTATATTATATTATATTATATTATATTATATTATATTATATTATATTATATTATATTAATTCCTCAACAATTTAAATTATAGACATCATAAAATCTTCATTTCCTATTAATGGAACTGATTGTTTTTGGGTGTAATTTTGCTTGCTTCTTTACTAAAATAATCAAACTTAATTAACTATATTTTTCTGATTCTTTTATGAGAAATTGCTTATATTTATTTGAATGTGTTACGTTTCTTATCAATTAGGGGGGGGAAACTTTAGAAAATCTTATTCTTCTTTGAAAGTAGTATAATCATGCTAAAAACATTCAGATTAAGAGCTACAAATAGCAATAGGGTATTGAAATGACTACCTCTGCAATATACAAGAAACAATTTATATGAGTTTTTAGATTAGATAAGCTTTATTGTCTTTTTTTTTCCTGTGGTCACAATGGCACACATTAAAAATGAAGTTTAGTTGTTTGCTCTCAAAGTGTATGCATACATAACACACATTTAAAACATACTATATACAACATATGTATAGACCTACACCCTTACATATAAGCAGGGCTTTTTTTCTCATAGAACGCTCAGAACGGAGGTCCGGCACCTTTTTTTGGATGGAACCTTGTAGGGTAGGCAAGGCGGGTTGTATGACATGTGTGAGTTCTGGCACCTTTTTCTTTTACAAAAAAGCCCTGCATATAAGTAACATATAAATATTAATCACTGACCATATTGAATACATAATGGAAGAAGGAAGCTTTAGAGTTCACAAAAAGAAGCAACGGATGGAAACTAGTCAAGGAGAGAAGCAACCTAGAACTAAAGAGAAACTTCCTGACAGTTAGAACAATTAACCAGTGGAACAACCTGCCTCCAGAGGTGGTGAATGCTCCAACACTGGAGGTTTTTAAGAAGAGACTGGACAGCCATTTGCCTGAAATGGTATAGGGTTTCCTGCCTGAGCAGGGGGTTGGACTAGATGACCTCCAAGGTCCCTTCCAACTTTATATTATTATTATTATTATTATTATTATTATTATTATTATTATTATTATTATTATTATTAAAATTAATACTGTAATCAATTTCCTAATCAATGTTGGAATTATAGACATTAATTTATTCCATGTGATTTAAGTTTATTTTTTGGTGATATCAATTCAGTAATTGATTACATCAACATTATGATATCTGCAAGCTAGATAAAACCAGCCAATGAAAAAATGTAATATTTAATAACTGATCATAAAAGTTAACTTAAAAAATAGCACTATTCTTTAGTAACTTAGAACACTTGAGAATTTTCTTAGTGTTTGGTCTGGCTTAAAGAGTGGGTGACTCTTCAAAATAAGTGGTTACTCGACCATGAATTAAGATTTGGATGGCATGCCTACTTATGTTATGATAAGATTAAAATAAATGTTTATTTCCACAACCTCTTTATTAGATATGCCAAACTAAGACTTTGGAATAAATATAAAGCAAGGTTCTCTGTGAAGATACGTCTTTGGGTGTCAACCCAGAAGCTTTTCTTAGAAAAGAAGTGGTGGCAAGGCCAGACTGGTGAATTAATAGTCAAATGATAGTTTTTATTCATGGTGAAGCTACCCTCAAATCCAAAGAGGAGTTAGAATTTAAAAAACATATCTGTCATTGGTTTACATATTTACAATTGAAAGAAAAGTTTAAAATAGATTAAAAGAAAATATGGATTTGATTTTGCAATAAATGAGCCTTGGTGGAGCAGTGGGCTAATGCCTCCTTAAGTAACACCAGCTGCCTGCAATTAGTGCAGGTTCGCGTCCCACCAGGCTCAAGGTTGACTAAGCCTTCCATCCTTCCGAGGTAGGTAAAATGAGGATCCAGATTGTTGGGGGCAATAAGCTGACTTTGTAATAATGCCGCTTGAGGGGGGTCAAAAGCCCTAATAAACAGGCATATACATAGAATGAAGGCTACTGCTAAGCTTGTAAGCCGCCCTGAGTCTTCGGGGAAGGGCGGGATATAAATGGGATTAAAATAAAATAAATAAATAAATGAATGAATGAATGAACTGGAAACTCGATTGAATTTTGGATATAATATAATGCTTGAACAATGGGAAAACATGCAGGTGAAGGGTTTAAAAAATAGATTAGATTATAATTTAAAAGAATTTATTTACAAAATGATGTGCTGTTGGTATTTACTACCAGATAAATTTCTAAAATGTATAAAAGTACTTCAAATGTATGTTGGAAATGAAAAGGAGGTTTTTACCATCTATATTGGACCTGCAACCAAGCAAAGAAATATTGGAGTGGGATTCACACTTTAATAAAGAAGATTCTTAAAGTAAATGTAAAGATAAAACCAGAGACTTTTCTTTTAGACTTAATGGACAAAGAACTTGAAACTTTGATGTTATACCGGCTGACAGCAGCAAGAATACTGTATGGACAAAAATGGAAAGATATTTTAATTCCCACAATGGATGACTAGCCACAAAAACTGATGGAGATAGCAGAGATGGCTAAATTGACTGCTTTAATTAAAGGAGAGAATACAACTAACTTTGTTTCTACTTGGAAACTGCTTCTGGACTTTGTGCTTGAGATGAGAAAAAAAAATAAACTGAGTTTTGCTGATTAGTTATTATAGAAATGGATAGTCTATATTATTATGTAAAAACAAAAAAATGTTATGTTATTACCTTTTTCTAGTGTGTTAAAAAGAGTTGGGAGTCACTGCTTTTCTTTCTCTTCCCCATTTTGCTCTACACTTTCTTCTTTTCCGTTTTTTCCCCTTACTTTCATTTTTCTTTGTATTTTATATTTTTATAAACTAATAAACAATTGAAATGTGAAAATATGCTTAGTGACCATTTTTATGTTTACCGTTTTCATTCTACAGTTTCTAAAAGTCTTCTTTCTTTTTTTTCTTTCTTTCCATAGGAATGGAAGTATTTAAATGAAGGACAAACCTATAAAGAAATACAGCAGCAAACGTCATCTACTAATATACAGATTCTGCTTTTCTTATCTTTTCAAATCATTTGTATTTAGTTCAGTTTTGAATAAATATAGAAGCTAATTTTAAATTTATGTCACACGGTTAATTGGCAGCTATTCAGCTTCTGCATTTATTATTTTCAAAAACATAGAAATAAGATTATACAAAATGTTTGTCAGAAATCTAAACTGTTCTAATCAATGGGCACTGGGTTGTCTAACACTATTATAACATATATTACATATATATGTTATATAACATATTGTCAAATGCAGATCATGCTAGACAAATCTTATTTCATTTTTTGACCAGGTGACAAAGTTAGTGGACCAGAAGAATGTTGTGGATTTAATTTAATTGGACTTCAGTAAGGCATTTGATAAAGCAGACCACAACCTACTACTTGATAAGATAGAAAAATGTGGGTTAGACAGCATCAACACCAGATGGACTTGTAACTGGCTGACTGGCCATACTCAACATGTAGTCCTCAATGGAACTGTATCTACATGGAGGGAAGTGTGTAGTGGGGTGCCCCAGGGCTCTGTTCTGGGCCCAGTGCTCTTCAACATCTTCATCAACGATTTGGATGAGGGGATAGATGGGGAACTCATCAAATTTGCAGATGATACCAAGCTGGCAAGAATAGTCAACACTCCAGAAGATAGGCTTAAGATACAAAAGGATCTTGACAAACTTGAACATTGGGCACTATCTTACAAAATGAAATTCAATGGTGAAAAAAGTAAGGTTCTAGATTTACAGTAGGTAAGAAAAACCAAATGCACAGGTATAGTATAAGTGATACCTTGGTCAACTGTGAGAGGGATCTCAGAGTCCTAGTGGACAATCACTTAAATATGAGCCAGCAGTGTGCTGCAGCTGCCAAAAAAGCCAACACAGTGCTAGGCTTCATTAATAAAGGGATAGAGTCAAGATCACGTGAAGCATTAATACCACTTTACAATGCCTTGATAAGACCACACTTGGAATACTGCATCCAGTTTTGGTCACCACGATGTAAAAAAGATGTTGAGACTCTGGAAAGAATACAGAGAAGAGCAACAAAGATTAACAGAAGACTGGAGGCTAAAATATATAAGGAACGGTTGCTGGAATTGGGTATGTCTAGTTTAATAAAGAGAAGGATGAGGGGTGACATGATAGCAGTGTTCCAATATCTCAGGGACTGCCACAAAGAAGAGAAAATCAAGGTATTCCCCAAAGCACCTGAAGCCAGGACAAGAAGCAATGGATTGAAAGTAACTAAGGATATTTTTTCTGACAGTTAGAACAATTAACTAATGGAACAACCTGCCTCCAGAAGCTGTGAATGCTCCTACAATGGAAGTTTTTAAGAAGAGACTGGACAGCCATTTGTCTGAAATGGTATAGGCTTTCTTGCCTGAGCAGGGGGTTGGACTAGATGACCACCAATATTATTATATTCTGGGAAAAGCACCATTCTTTGGGATTATAACATTACTTCATATTAGTTGCAGAAAAACAGTCTGCTACAGTAGAAAACAATTTAGTACAGAGAGACAAACAACAAGAAAGAGGGTCCAAAGAGATAGTTGAATTTATATTCTTGCTGATGTCTTTTTCTCAAAAATAGTAATCTTCAGCATTGTTTCAATGTTTTGACAATCAGGCAGATTTAAAGATATGATCCAAATACATGTACTAGATTAATCCAAAAATGCATATTGCATTAGTTACCTCTGAGCCCATATTTAAAGCTATAAAACCTGAGATGAATGGATCAGCACTGCCTTGGTGGAGCAGTGGGCTAATGCCTCCTTAAGTAACACCAGCTGCCTGCAATTAGTGCAGGTTCGCATCCCACCAGGCTCAAGGTTGACTCAGCCTTCCATCCTTCCCAGGTAGGTAAAATGAGGACCCAGATTGTTGGGGGCAATTAAGCTGACTTTGTAATAATGCCGCTTGGGGTGTGTGTGAAAGCCCTAATAAGCAGGCATATACATAGAATGAAGGCTACTGCTAAGTTTGTAAAACCGCCCTGAGTCTTCGGAGAAGGGCGGGATATAAATGGAATTAAATGGGATTTCGTCGAAACGTCGCCACAACTTTCTGAAGATGAAAGGAACGCGGGAAGAAACCCGAGACTCTAGATCTACATATATATATATATATATATATATATATATATATATATATATATATATATATATATATATATATATATATATATATATATATATATATATATATATATATAAAACTTTCTATTAATCCAAGGAAATGCAAAGTATAAAGCTAATAAGGTATACTAATTACAAACCCTTTCCTCCCAAAAACACTTTTATAATCAGACAGTTTAATGATATACTTAAACTCATTGACCACCAACTTGAGAGGCTATCACTTTACTTATTCCACACTTAGTATTTTTCTCTATGTAAGAGTGCATTTGCCATTTGTGTAACAACCTGCAAAGCAGCCGAAAAGCCATCACGTCTGTGAAGTGCTTTGAAATGCTATAAAGTGCTTTGAGGGAACTTGATTTGATTCACCACTTCAAAAGTGACTCACTTTGATTCATACATCTCCTTTGTTGGAGTGATTTGGTTGAGGCGCTGTCAAACTGAAGTACCCCTTCAAAGCTTTACATAAGTCCAAATCTTATCCACCTACTTCTCTCAAAAGTGTGTCCATCAGAGGGGCTGGAACTTTAAGACTTTCTGTCAACCGTCCCACTGGGTTAGGCAGCAAAAGAAACTCCTGGGACATTTTTTTTTAACCAAGAATATAACTTTACTGAAGATTCCATATGAGTACAGAAGTAGAAAAGCTGGTACTAACTATTTTGCATGAAAATAGCATAGGAAAACTTTCCATTTTTTCTCCCTGAACCACCCATTGTTCATTGTCCACCAGTCATTTTCATTTTCTTAAATTTGAGAATGGTCTGTCTGCCTTGGACAGCTGACAACCTTTAGGTGTTGGTTCTGTCTCAGGCTTCCTGTCAGCACAATTTCTCTCCCAAACCTCCCTTACATTCCAATGTGTTCCTGCCCCACCCCCCATTACAGTTGTCTGGTTGCAAGTGGGGCTGCATAGCGAGTCAACCATGACACTTTCCTACTACCATGTGAATCTTAGGTTTAGGATAAAACCCTTGCAGAGTACCCTACAGATTAGGCAAGGACACCCAGAACATTGCTTCCTTTTGTATCAGGTGTTTAATATAATAGGCTGCTTTAGTCATTCCTACAATTTCTAAATGCCTTCAACATTTCCTCCAGCAAAAATATTGTATTTTTTTTTATTTAATAGTACTTTATTGGCACTCAACATTCTTTTATGTATATTTGCTTATTTTTTTAAGTAACTGTCTTTAGTATTTAATAAGCAACACATTGTCTGGGTTTATGTGTTTAACATTAATAGTAATACAATTTCCATTCCTATCCTTTACTCTGTTTTTCTAACCATTTATAAAAAAAATTCCACGTTTGAAACTATTCTGAATCTTGCTTCGCTTCATTTTCAATGTGAGCCTATCCATTTCTGCACAGTCCAAAATTTTCTTAATTATGTCTTCTTCAGGTGGTTTTTCTTCATTTTTCCAGTATTGAGCAAATATAATTATTGCTGTTGTTAATATATGTAACGTTAAGTATACACATTTCTTATGATAATTTTCTGAAATTATGCCTAAAATAAATAATTCACATTTATAGTTTACATGTGCTCCTATCATTTTTTCTAGCCACCTATGTATTTTTGAGCAATAGTTCATTAGGGCATGTCCACCAAAGATGATAATATGTGCCTGGATTTTGTCTGCATTTCCAACAATTGCTAGACACATTTTTAAACATTTTTGCTAATCTTGCAGGTGGTAAGTGCCATCTATAGAACATTTTATATAAATTTTCTTTATAAGTAACTGCCTTCATTATTTTGTAGTTTCTTTCCCATAGGTTTTGCCATTTTTCTAGCTTTACATTGTGCCCAAAGTTGTTGTTGTTTTTTTTTTTGCACAAGTTATCATAACATAATCAGCTCCTTCTCAAGATGGCGGACGTGCAGGCGGACCTGTTAGGCTGAGCTCTGCAAGTCCCAGAAGTCAGGCGTCCCAGGAGCCCCCCAGGGGTGTTCATACCCTCTGTGTTGGGGTGATAGTGATGGCAACGAATTAGGCAGCTGGATAATGCTGGTCTGCTGGTCTGCTGCTTTCCCGGACTGGATGTTTGCGGCGTCATCCCGCTGCTTTGGGTGTTTTCCGGGCCGTTTCTGGCGGCGTTTGGCGTTTTCGGCGGCCGGCGGCAGAATTTTCGGCGGTGGCGGAGCCGGCGTCTTCAGATGGTCCCTAGCTGTTGGCGGTCTCGGCGGAGGCGTTTTTGGGCCGTCTCGGGCCGTTTCTGTGGTCGGCTCGGTCTGCCTTCGGCTGTGGCGGAGACGGCGTTCTCGGCTCACTTCGATGGCGACGGCGGCGGCGGCGGCGTTGCTCCCGGGCCGCTCTAGGCCGCCTTTGTCATCGATTGCTGCCTCTTGTTAGACCGTTTGCTTGCTCGATCGTTTGCCCGACCATTCGCCCGCTCCCGCCTGAGCCTTTTCGGCCCGTTTTCCATCAGCGGTGGGAATGGCTGGATCGTTTTTGGTTCCGGTGGCGTCCTGGTGGCGGCAGCAATGGCGGCGGCGGCTGCAGCGGTGCTCCGGCGGTGGTAGCGGCCTTGGTGGCTCAGCGGCGATGCTGCACTCGACTTGTCTTCTCCCCTGTTTGCTTTGCTTGTTCCAGATGGCCTGGTACCCTCACTGTTGCTGGTGGCCCCGAAGGTTCCCGGGTTAGCCGGTTAACTCCGGTGGAGCCCAATGGAACCCAGCGGTCCCTTGAAAGACCTATGCTCTCCGTGGCACCTGGTGTGATTCTGGTCGGTGCCAATGGATTTTTGGACCTAAGGGAGTTAGACTCAGTAGACCACAATCTGGAAGGCCCCAATGATTGCAGAACTGAGGGCCCATGGAGTTGTGGCCATGAACAATCTTCTGGAACGGCAGAGCAACTGAGGACTCGGCTGTTTAGCAGTGCAGACTTTGATGGCGTACTACGATGGATTATTATACTATTATACTTCTGCCTTCGGACTGTTGCTTATTGTCACCCACATATCATCCCCAAAGGATTCAGAGTTCCCTGGGTATTAGCCACCGTGAGAGGGTGGCTTGAACTTACATCTGCTGCCCCTAGAGGTAAGAGCTCTAGGGGACATGCTATACCCAGGATGGGTGTTTCAGACCACCCCCCCCCAGGAATAGGCCTTGCGACTGTCGTGAGAGGACGGTGGTTGGCCTGTCCTGGGGGTGCACCCAGCTGAGTGGCAGTGGCTGGGTGGAGGGTCGGGACACCTATTTGTCCTCTGCTTAGACCCTCCTTACGGACTATGGACTGCCTGCATCTGGACTGATCTTATGCCTTATCTTAGGTATTCCTCTACGGACTTGCTCGCCCTCAGGGGTGCTCCCCCTTCCTGGGGGCAACCCGCCTTTCCAGCTGAGTACAATCTCGAGGAAGGGCCCACTTATTGGGACCCTGAGAGATGGCTGGGCATGGGTAGGGGCCTCCGACGTAAACCTAATAAGAGGCCCCTGGTTAGTTTTTTGTCGAAATTTTTTTGGGGGTTAGGGAGGAGGGAGGGTACTTCTTTTGGTTGTTTGGACGAGGGGGGCAGTCCAACAACCTTTGTTCAGGCCAGTGCCGAGGCGGATCGCGGGGGGGAGGAGCGGGGGTCGGTTGCTTCTGGGGCTCCAGGGCCAGTCGTGGGATTACCCATTCCCACGACGTTAGGGAATGGCAGCAGGTGTAGGAACAGAGGGCCGTATCGATCTCAGGGAAGGTCTCTCCGCTGCTTACAAGCGGTGAGGCACTCCGACCCTCTGGCTCCGCCCCGAGGTCCCGGGAGTGAGGATGTGCAGCCTCCTGAGCTCTGGCTGGTGTACTTGAATGCCAGGTCTGTCGCTAACAAAGCTCTTCTCGTCCGTGATTTGGTCGAGGGTGAGCAGGCGGACGTGGCTTGCATCACGGAAACTTGGTTGGGCCCAGAGGGCGGTATTCCTCTGGTTGATCTTTGCCCACCAGGTTTCCGGGTGCTACACCGGCCTCGGGCTCAGGGTAGGGGTGGGGGAGTGGCTGTTGTTATGAGGGAGACCTTGTGTCCACGGGAGGCCACCGTTCCCCAGATAGTCGGGTGTGAGTCTCTCTTTTTGAGATGCGGCCCCGGTGCGCAGTTGGGCTTGCTGCTGGTGTACCTTTCGCCTAGTCACGCAGCAGCAGCCCTGCCTGAGCTTCTCGATGTCCTCTCTGGGTTGGTGATTGAGTTTCCGAAACTTATAGTTTTGGGGGACTTCAATCTACCATCTCTGGGAGGATCATCTGAGTTGGCTCGGGAGTTCATGGCTTCCATGATGGCCATGGACCTGACGCAAGTAATTTCGGGACCGACTCATGAGGGAGGCCACACCCTTGACCTAGTTTTCTTATCTGGACGGTGGTTAGATGATCTTGGTGGGGGCTCCCCAATTGTTATGCCCCTGTCATGGACCGATCATCATCTCCTGCGGCTGGTCTTCCGTTTTGCCACCCCCCGCTGTGGGTGTGTGGAACCTATCAAATGGTACCGCCCCAGACGCTTAATGGATCCCCAGAGGTTCCAGGCGGCGCTGGGGTCCCCACCTGCCTCCCTTGCTCACAGCTCGGCAGACGCCTTAGTGGAAGCCTGGGAAAGGGCAGCCACTGAGGCTCTTGACCGAGTTGTACCCCTGCGGCCCCTGACCCGGTGCAGATCCCGTCGAGCTCCATGGTTCTCCGCGGAGCTCCGGGAGATGAAGCGTCGGAGACGGGGCCTAGAGAGCGGTTGGAGATCCAGCCGATCCGAATCCGACTGATTGCAACTAAGAACCTATACTAGGTCTTATCTCGCTGCGATAAGGGAGGCGAGGTCTAACCACTTCGCCACCCTTATCGCGTCCGCAGATAATCGCCCGGCCGCACTGTTTAGGGTGACTCGCTCCCTCCTGAATCAGGAGGTGAGGGAGGAACCCTTGCAGGGTCGTGCCGAGGAGTTTAACCAGCATCTGTCGGACAAAATCGCTCGGATTCGGACCGGTCTGGACTCTGACTGGGCAGAGTCTGTCGAGCAGGACACGGGCGGTCTTGTCGATATCACCTGGGAGGAGTTTGATTCTGTGACTCCGGAGGAAGTGGACAGGATCATGGGGAGGCTGAGCACCACCACATGTTTATTGGACCCGTGCCCTTCCTGGCTGGTCTATGCAGCCCGGGAGAGGACACGCAGCTGGTTCCAGGCAGTTATATCGGCTTCTTTGAGTGAGGGCAGCTTCCCCGCCGTCTTGAAAGAGGCGGTGGTGAGGCCTCTCCTCAAGAAGCCTGCCTTGGACCCAGCTGTATTGAACAACTTTCGTCCTGTCTCCAACCTTCGCTTTCTTGCGAAGGTTGTTGAGAGTGTGGTGGCACATCAGCTCCCTCTGGTCCTGGATGAAGCGGATTATCTAGACCCGTACCAATCGGGTTTCAGGCCCGGGTACAGCACGGAGACGGCATTGGTCGCGCTGGTGAATGATCTCTGGAGGGCTCGGGACAGGGGGCATTCCTCTGTTCTGGTCCTATTAGACCTCTCAGCGGCTTTCGATACCATCGACCATGGTATCTTGCTGCGGCGTCTCAGGGGATTGGGAGTGGGAGGCACGGTTTTACAGTGGTTCTCCTCCTATCTCCAGGGACGCTTGCAGTCGGTGTTGGCAGGAGGGCAGAGGTCGACCGCGAGGTCTCTCATTTGTGGAGTTCCTCAGGGGTCGGTCCTCTCGCCTCTCCTGTTCAACATCTATATGAAACCGCTGGGTGAGATCATTCGTGGTTTTGGAGTTGGGTATCATCAGTATGCTGATGATACCCAACTTTTCTTTTCGACCCCAAACCACCCCAGTGATGCCCTCAACGTGATGTCCCGTTGCCTGGAGGCGGTTCGGGTCTGGATGGGGAGGAACAGACTTCAACTCAACCCCGACAAGACCGAGTGGCTTTGCATACCTTCATCCCAGGTTTATTCGGACATTCCACCTCTCGCTATGGGGGGCGAATTATTACCCCCCGTAGATAGGGCTCGCAACTTGGGAGTCCTCCTAGATTCACGGCTCACTCTGGAAGACCACATAGGAGCTGTGACTAGGGGGGCTTTCGCCCAGGTTCGCCTGGTGCGCCAGTTGCGGCCCTATCTAAGCCGGGATGATCTATGCACGGTCACTCATGCGCTTGTGACCTCTCGACTAGACTACTGCAACACTCTCTACATGGGGCTGCCCTTGAGGACCACCCGGAAGCTCCAACTGGCACAGAATGCAGCCGCGAGAGTTGTGTTGGGAGTTTCCCGATACTCCCATGTCACACCTCTGCTCCGTGAGCTGCATTGGTTGCCAGTTGTCTTCCGGGTGAGATTCAAGGTACTAGTAATGGTGTTTAAAGCCCTACATGGCAGGGGTCCGGAGTACCTTAGGGAACACCTGCTGCCGGCGTCAACTTCCCTCCGCCCTGTGCGTTCCGACAGAGAGGGACTCCTCAGGGTGCCACCGGTCAGAGAATGTAGATTGGTGGCCCCCAGGGGGAGATCTTTCTCTGTGGGCGCCATGGAGCTATGGAACCAGTTACCGGTTGAGCTCCGGACGGCGCCCGATCTTTGCTCCTTTCGCCGCGATCTGAAAACATACCTGTTCGAACAAGCCGGCCTGGCCTGAGGGGGGATTGGTGGGGTTTTTTACTATCATTTTATTGGGGTTTTTATTAATGTACCAACTGTTTTTATGGGCATGTATTTAATTATCTTTTAATTTTTGTAACTCTGTGTTTTATTCTTGCCCTGTACACCGCCCTGAGTCCTTCGGGAGAAGGGCGGTATAGAAATATTAATAAATTAAAATTAAATTAATTAAATCATTGTCCTGCTACTTTTCCAAATTCTTCAATCTTTGCTAATAATTTAGGACTTGTCTCTAATGGATCCTCCAATATAAATACCAGGTCATTTGTAAATGCTTGTAGTTTGTACTTTTCATCTTTTGTCTCCATTCCTGTTCAACACTTCCAAAGTTAAGATAAATAATAGTGGGGATAATGGTCATCCTTATCTTTTGCTTTTTTTAATATTGAAACTCTCCATGCAATCTCCATTCACAATTATTTTAGCCATTTGTCTATGATAAATTGTTTGAATTATGTTCATAATTTTTTTCTCCAAAATCCATATAGTTTAGTTATTGAACCATAATTTGCTAATTGTCAAAGGCTTTCTGTGCATTTAAAAAAATCAAAGCCATTTGTTTCCCTGGGTGCATTTCATAATATTCCAATATGTCTAGAATTGTTCTTAAATTGTTCTTTATTCATCTGTTCAGTAAAAATCCATTTTGGTCTGAGTGTAGAAATTCAATCAAGAATTTCTTTAGTCTTTCTGCTATTATTGAAGCAAAGATTTCATAATCCACATTTAGTAGAGATATTGGTCTATAGTTTTTTCTCAGGGTCAAGTCTGTATCTTCTTTGGGTAGTAGCATAATATTGGCATCTATTCATGTATTCCAGTTTCCCTATGATTAACTGTAACCTTGATTTACAGTGTTAAATATAGTGAAAATTCTCTGCAAATTATAAAAATATATTTATAAAAATTTTGCCCAGCACTACATTATTACTATTCTATTTTCGTATTTGATTTTTCTATTCTGTGATTTCAAACTATGACAGTTTAATATTTTACCATTAGTATCCTTGAAAATGGCCTCTAGTGTTAGCCAATTATAAAATAATCTGGTGATGTTATTTTTTGAGGCAGAATTTTATTTCACAGGAATAGTAAATAAAAAGACATCACTCCTTCCAAGAAGAAGCTAGTTTCATAAATATATTTTAGTTTCAAGATGGCTTTATTTAATGTAAAAATATCAGGGCTGATTTATATATATATATATATATATATATGTGTGTGTGTGTGTGTGTGTGTGTGTGTGTGTGTATGTATGTATGTATGTATATATATATATATATATATATATATATATATATATATATATATATATATATATATATATATATATATATAAACAGCACTTTTGCTTTTAGCAAAATTAGATTGAAATAGACAGTAAATCATCCTTATTTGAAAAATGCATTTAAAAATTAAGACATAGAGATATTTGTTTATTTCCTTTTTGTTTTCTTCAGTACCACCAGAAATTAAATAACACTATTTAAAAATATAGTTTAAAACACTAGGTATGTGGAAGGCAGCTTGTTGCAATAAGAAAATTATCATATATTGTAAAGTAATATACATAGTGGTAGACTGTTTATATATTTGACTTAAAAGGTCAGTCTGAAGTGGATAAATTACTAACATGAGCAGATGGAATAGTTTCACAACATCATTTTATCATTATAAAATTAAGATATTAAGATAAGAATAACTATAAACAGAAAATTCTAAATTTAGTTTTTATGTACAAGTTAGAGTGAATTAATGAAATTAAAAAGCACAATCTACTATTCTAGTTTTCCTTGGATTATGTTAAACTATAAAGCCACAGTTTAGTACAGTGATTAAGACTAGGAGACCGACTTCTAGACCTACCTTAGGCATAAAACCAGCTGGGTGGCTTGGGCCAGTCATTCCCTCTAAGTCCAAGGAAGAAGGAATGATAAACCATTTCCAAAATCTTGCCAGGAAAACTGCAGGATCTTGACCAGGAGTCAACCATAACTTGAAGGCACAAACACACTAGTGAATCTAGCCATCATGAGTCTCACCTGGAGCTTTTCCAGAAGTTATTCATCCAAACTAGAATCAATTTGAAGTGTTCTGCACATGGTATTTCAGAAGAAATATTTTTCTTCTGGAATAGGGCAGATCAAATCCAGAGTATCATAAACCACTTATAAATAGCAACATCTAGAAAATCTCTAGATCACAAGAATGACCAGATAGTGGGGAAGAGGATTTATGAATTTTGTCCTTCACCTGAACACTCATCCCAGAATGGTTCAGTCTATTCCTAAATATATACATACACAAGAGACGGGGGGGGGGAGAGGGAGAGGGACAGAGGGAGGGAGGGAGGGAGGGAGAGAGACAGAGAGAGAAAGAAAGAATTATAATAATTATAGTATTAAGATATTCATGTAAAGACAGCATGATGTACAGTACACTGATTTTACTAAATCTTTTTTTCCTGCAAAGTAACCAATAAATTAGTTGAGTTAACTTGCGAAAAACCCTAAAATGTACTGTCAAAAGCAGACATTTGATATAACTTACAAGAGTACTGTATTATATGTGTTTTCAGCAAATACTTAAATTATGAATTTTGTAGTAATAGAAAACATGAATTTTGATTCATTTGTTTGCTTTAGCTGATTCAGAGTAACTATTTAAAAAATGAAAACAGATGTGTATACCATGTGTTGTGAGATAAATGTATTAAGTATAAATTATAATTAATGCTAAAATTACGTAAGCTTTTTGTCTTTTGTCTTATAGTTTTTGTTTGCATGAAATGTTATCATGAAAGAAAATAGAGGTCTATTGCTTCTTTTAGTTTATATGTACTTTGGCTGCTGCAGGATATTAATTTAATATTAATTTAATTAAAATATCAGTTACTTTTCATACTTAAAGATTAATGATCATTTTGGGTCTCATCCATATTGTAGGAGATGAACAAGTTGAACACAAAGGAGGAGTCAAATCTATCATCAGTTTTGAGCCCCTTCATGTCCACAAGAGGTCTAAGTCCAATCCACCTAGAATTCTAATTTGCTTTGACTGTTAGTAGTTCAGGTTTTTGTACAGAGTTTTAGTGTACAATATATTCATTTATATATTCATTTGAACTGCCTGGACTCCTGATTTCATGTGCTAGACACATATTGTCCTTTAATAAAATAATAATCTAACAGATTTGGACCAGGTTACTTGAAATCATCTTTAAGTTATTTTATCTAACAGTGATTTCATAGATGGATATTAGAAAAATGTGTTTGTAGTAGTAGTTATCAAATTGTGAAATGTTTTCTTCACCAAAATGTTTTTAAAACTAAGATTTGTGGAAATTTGACAAAAGATTGAACTGTTATTTTAGATAGATTCAGTAGATATTTAAATTAAAATTAATTTTGTAAAATGAACTGGATTGAAAACTGAATTTAACCATGGAAAAATTTGGGAGTTGAATTAATAACCTACCTTTCTATTAATTTACTGTTAATTACCCCTACCTGAAATGTCCTTTTGGTGATGCTGGGTAATTTATGATTAAAAGTTCAAAGGGTAATTGCTTTTTTAAAAGTATGATGGTCTCATTCAATTTTCATGCCTGGTGAATTCCCATATAGTTTTTTCTGGAAAAAATAGCCTTTTGGGAAGATTTTTCTCTAGCTTGAAATTGGATATTCTTTGGAAGTCTCCTATACTTTTATTGAGGGCCCGGACAATATCAGCCAAGTTTTGAGAAAATCAAATTATTATTTCATTTAAAAATTTTAATTGTTGTTAGTTGCAGAGTACTTTGTTCTTTGTTTAAATGTAAATTCTGTACATATAAATGTATAAATAAACAATTATTTATCTTGAATCAAGGTTGGCTGGTTTACCTTCACAAGTAGTATGTTACAAGTTATTTTAACAGTCACCATATACTAGTATATTTGTTATTTAAAATACATAATTTTAAAATATTTAAAATATATAATGTATAATTTTTAGCCAAACCATTCTTATGATATCAGACTTTTTTTTAAAAAAAATGTATGATTGAACAAATGTGGGATTATATTCTATATTCTTGGTGGAGCAGTGGGCTAATGCCTCCTTAAGTAACACCAGCTGCCTGCAATTAGTGCAGGTTCGCATCCCACCAGGCTCAAGGTTGACTCAGCCTTCCATCCTTCCGAGGTAGGTAAAATGAGGACCCAGATTGTTGGGGGCAATTAAGCTGACTTTGTAATAATGCCGCTTGGGGGGGTGTGAAAGCCCTAATAAGCAGGCATATACATAGAATGAAGGCTACTGCTAAGCTTGTAAGCCGCCCTGAGTCTTCGGAGAAGGGCGGGATATAAATGGAATTAAAATAAAAAAAAATATTAATTTTGCTTTTTTATATGTTTGAATTGCCTTGTAGACAAACCAGTTTTGGAAACATATTATAGTTTTCATGCTAAGTCTAAAATAGTCTTCATGCTGTTTGTTTTAATTTCATTTCTATAGAAGCACATATAGCAACAATGAACAAGTGGATTGAGATACAACATACAATAATTCATTTGAAGCTGAAATATTTTTGTTATTCTTTAAATTTTCAGGTAATGAATTACAGCAATGCAATTTTGTTTTTGTTTTTTTGTTTTTTCATACTTAAAGTTCCAGTTAGATTGATTTAGAAGTATAATACCAGAGTACTACTTTTCTAAACTAAACAAGAAAAAACATTACATTATGATTACATTACAACACTAAAATCAGCATCAATATATTAGCTTAGAATTTTTCCCAAATTATATGAAATTAAATTAGACAGAAAGGAACTTACTGTCACCAGCCATTTTCAAAATTCTTAACATGAACATTTTTAAAAGTGGTCAGACAAATATTTGGATAAATCAATATATATGATACAAATAAAATTAAGTGTTCCATCACTGAACTACTTTATGAAGCAATATAATGAGTACAAGATGCAGTAGAGGAGAAAATCTATCATTCATTTTATCATTAGTGTTAAGAAAAATTGAAGGAGCCAAACTGAAGTAGCTATGATTAGTCAGCTAGTAAAAATAATCTAAATGAGATCTGTCCCAAATTCTTAAGTTGAAATGTTTCATTCAGTTCAGAATTCTTAAAATGGCAAGGTTCAGGAAACCTAGATTCTATCTAAATCTACCTTGTTGAAGTTTCATCTTGCACAATAGTATTATCCAAACACTATTTTGTATCAGTAATAAAGGTCTTCCTTAATTCAGATGCTGGATTGTGAGGGATATGCCAAAAGTTCTAGTAATTTTAATAATAGATCTAGTAAAATGTGCTTTCTCTCTTCCCATTTATTCTTTCACTTGAAGAAAATATTAAATGTCAACAAATTGTACAAAGGCTTCCCAAATGGGCATCTTACATCAATAAAATGAAGTTGACAAGGAAAAAACAGCTCTATTTATTTCATCATAATTATGGGATATAATGAGGTCATAGCAGGATGAAAAGAATGGTTTGCATCAATGATGGGTGAAGGTGGCACCAGATTTTTCCTGTTAATTGTTTTTCTGTTTTTGTTTTAGATGAATATATTATTTTTATTGTTGAGTTGTAAGATGCACAGAGTTTGGTTCTAAAATGAGTTGCTATGCAAGCATTTTAAATAAATAAAATCACATATATTACATTAGTATGCTTCATGTGAGTGTTCAGATTGGAAGAGCACAGAAAAAACAAAAAGCGCTATGAATTAATGTTATTTGAATTTTATAAATATATATGCTGGAGAAAACTAATCCCCTTGCTACCGTATCGTCTGAAATCAGGTATCCGTCTAGAATGTTTTATTTGCTTCTCTCTATACCTGACATATTTACATCATATATTTATTTTTTCTACCAAGATAAATCTCATGCTTATGCATCCATATGGCTACCATCCTATCTTTCCCTTCTCATTAATTCTGTGTATATTAGAAATGTTCTTCAAAGTCATATTTTTGCTTTAATTGAAAGCATAAAGCCAGGACTGGAATTTAGAAAGGTTGTTTCATATAGTAACTGAAATGCTGCCAAAAAACTACTGTAGGGCAGACCTCAAAAATGTATAAACATCTAAATCCAGATTAAAATGTTTGAAATTAAACAGAGTAAGTGACACCAAAAGGTATAATAATGAAAATACCTTTAATTTACACACTGAATAATGTCCAGAATACCAAAGAGGAAAGGCTTACAGAATCAGACTAATAATTTTGAGTAGCTACATAAAAACTCTGCATCATCATTTTAAATGTTAAGAATTTCTCTGGGTTAGAAAACCCAAAATATCCTTGCCTGGCTACCATTGCAGCTACTTGATCAAATACAGGAATGCTCACATAAAGAAAATGAACAATCCTATTCATCCCATTAATAGAAACGGTCCAAATTTCATCCATGTCTCTGGTAAGGGCATGAAATAGATAAAGAAAAGTCTTTGAAAAGGTTAGCAGAAATCAAATGCCAGAGTTTCAACATGAATGGAAATATCATAGTAGAGGGAAGGGAAGGCTTTTGTGTTGGCTGTTTTAGTGTTATTTTTTTCCTAAGTTCTAAGTTAAATTTACTGAATGTGTTTGTGATAACTCTGTTTTATGATGTGTATTGTGCCATGACTTCATACAATTGTATGACCAATAATAAACAAGTGAACCAACTAACTATCTTTTATTCAGATACCCATATAACATAATTCAGGAATTCTAAATGTTACAAACAGCACATTTTGAATTTACCAAACTTACCAAAAAGCAAAAAAAGTAGTGGATAGCATCCATTCACCATTTTACTTTCTAACAATGCCTCCTGGATCTATATTGGTAAAATAGATGATGCCTGTTTGTTTCACAGCATGCTTCTTTCCCATTTTTGTTTTAATTGAAACAATCTAAGCCAATGGGGACAGGGAATTTGGTTGGCACCACAATGTCTTAGGCACTTTAAGACATTTTTTTTTTCAGATCATGCCCATGTACCATATTTTTCAGTTTTATCTTGCAAACATATGCAGTTCCAACTGATATTTACTACTTTAAATAAAAAATAGCAGTGGGAAACTTATTTATTTTTTTAAATAAATTCATAGGTCACTATCTCATGTACATGACTCTGGGGGACTAACAATTAAAACAGAATAAAAACAATAAAACAACCCAAATCTTTATCATAAACTGGCCAAAAATATAGAATGTTAGGCATGCTAACTCTTTTTGGAACAAAATAAAATCCTATATAGTTAATAAAACTCTAACATTTCTTCTCCTTATTTTCTTAGATGTTACAGCACATGATTGTAATTATCTTGTGTTAGTAAGTTAAGACAGTAAGACTTTGAGCATTCCAAATAAAAGTAAAGGAACTGTCATACTGAAAAGAGGAAAATTATTGATCTTCTGAATATTATCACAGAAAGCTTTCTCTCAAAGTCAGGATAGTCAGTTTTAGCAACAGAACTGATTCATCCAGTCCCACATACATTGAAACAAATGAAAGGAAGTAATAATTGTGAAGAGGTTAATAAAGGAATATAATATGTTGGGGAAAAATACAATGTGTTACCGAATATATTTGTTATCACCTTACTGGTGTGTGGTTTTTTTCCCCTTGTAGGTTGATAATCAGCTAGTTATCTTTTGCAAAGTAATCTATCCATTCAGTATGAACACCTTTAACATCAAAGTTTCTAAGGCATCCAAAGCCCTGCAGAAAGAAAGGAAAAGAGATGGCTTTGTCTGTTTTTTACTGCAGGGAACTTTTCTGAACCATTTTTTTTTCCATTGCTGGTTTCCTTTTATAGTCAGTAACTAGAAGAGATCAATTATGCCATTATACAAAAGTATCTAGTACATGGAAAACTATCAAAAATTAAAGATGCTGAGGGAGGCGGAGCCAGCTGTCAAACGGAATAGCTGTGTTGAGACGCTGCTCCGAATGAGTGTGCCGATCTCACAGCTGTTCCTCTGTTCCCGGTGGGTTTTTTAAAAGCCCCAGATCTCTCAGAGAGAGATTAGAAGCAGAGGCCCCAGAGCGAAAGGGGAATTCACCTCCCCTGTCAGATAACGGCGAGAAGGAGACAGGGGAAAAAAGAGTTCTGACCTTAAAGCAATAGGCTCACAGGCTGTAAGGACTGGAGATCAAGGGTGGTTTCTCTTTCTGGCTCTTGCAGTAAAGCCAAGAAGGAGTTTAACAAAAAACAAAATAAACTTGAAGACTGACAGTGCGGACTGAGCTGAGAGAGTGGACATTTTAAAGAAAAACTAATGACCAATTAGCATCAAAGGAGGGAAGAGTGATACTCATAACTTAAGAAGTGAACTAGTTGTTTCAAAAAGTTTCTAAAACAAAAGGGATAAATGGTAATTGTTTTGAGAATTTAGACCAATAAGAATTAACTGAATATAACCTATGGTATGATTGATTTGGAGGAGACTAATTAGGAACAAAAAGTTGAACGTTTAAGGAGGGAGAGAAAATCTATTTCTCCCCTTGTTATATATAATAATATTCATAACTGAACTGACTGAAATCTGGTTTTTATTGTTAAAAAATTGAATAATACTGGTTATATTATTGTTACATGTTTCTATATAGAAAAGTTAGGACTGTTTGGAATATAGATATTTGAAATTGATTAATAATGATTATTATGTTTTAGTGTAATAGGTTGGATATTGTGTTAGTAACAAAATCTAGCATTGTTAATATATAAGGTACTAGTGACTATAACTTTGGAAGAACGATAAATTCCTCAGGTGTGGTAGAGGGAAAGACAAAGATTGTGTATAAGTGGGAGGGTTGGTTGACGTCATTTAGAAAGATGACAAGCATTCCAAATCTCACGAGAGTTGGGACTGGAAGAAAGCAGATGACCCAAGCTTCATCAGCAGAATTAAGCCCAGCAGGACAAAGATCTATAGAGGAGATGATGCCGCGGGAGAGAGCAAGCTCACTTAAAGACATACAAGCAATATTACAATCTATGCAAAAGGTTACGTTGAAAAATCATGAAGATTTAAAAAGAGAAATAGGTGAAATAAGGAATGATACTGGAGAACTTAAAGAGAGGATGGAAGCAATGGATGGAAAATTTGAATGTTTTCAACAGCAAATATTGAAAAATGAACAGAAATTATTAGAAATGGAGGATAGAATGAATAAGGAGGAAAGAAGAGTAGATGAAATGAATGAAAAACTTTTGCAAGCAAATAGTTAGAAAAAACCATTATACTGCTTGAAACTGAGAAAGCAGACCACTATTTACGTTTTCAAAACGTGAAGGAAGAGAAGGGGGAGGACCTCCCAGAAATGATGACGGACTTGCTAGCAAGGGCCCTAGGGTCAGGGAAAGATGAGATGGCAAATGAGATTGATAAGATATATAGAATTCACACAAATTACGCGAGAAGAAATAACTTACCTAAGGAGGTACATATCAGATTTGTGAAGAAGTCAATTATGGATGAGATTTTGCACAGAACAAAGGACGACCCAATAGAATATAGAGGTAAACAACTAATTGTCCTCAAACAAGTCCCTAGGAGGGTAAGAGATCTGAGAAGGCCCTACCAACATATTACATCAAAATTAATAAGACAAAATATTAATTTTAGGTGGCTGATGCCAGAAGGGATTGTGGTGACCTGGCAGGAAAAATATATATAGGTTAGATTTGATTGATAAAGCAGAAGAGTTTTTCCAGCAGCATCTAGGTAATGAAGATGAACTAGAAGAAAGAGAGTTAAGAGAAGGGAACAATGCAGAGAGATATAATAGAAAGACACGGGAATCACAAGACAAAGAACAGGAAACAGAGAGAAGAGAAAAAATGAGAATGAACTATGACAATAATGATGAGAGTAGACACAAAGAATTCAAGGAAGATAGATCGACAAAGGGCAACAAGATCAAAACAGAGGCAGTAATGTAGAAATATTAACAGTATTATCATTAAATGTGAATGGACTAAACTCCCCAGCTAAGAGAAATATAATTTTGAATAAGCTCAATAAGAAAAATTTAGAAATAACAATTCTACAAGAAACACATATAAAGACTCAAGATCAGGATCTATTAAACTACCCTAAGTTAGGAATTAAATGTGTATAGCTTTCACAGCAGAAGAAAGGAGGAATTGTGATATACGTTAAAGAAAGAATCCCAGCAAGACAAATTTATCAAGATGAGGAAGGTAGAATATTGATTATTGAAATTTCCTTGAATAAAAAAAGGTCGCCCTGGTAGGAATTTATGCCCCCAATGAAAAACAAAGACAATTTTATAAGAAATTGCATAAGGTTATTGCTGATATGGAATATGAGAACATTTGTATAACTGGCGATTTTAATGCAATTATAGACAGAAAATTAGATTATAAGAGTGAGGAAGTTAGGAAACAAACCAGGAGAATGTTACCCAGTACCTTTTTTAAAATGGTGGAGGAATTAAATATTCAAGATAGTTGGAGGGAGAGAATGAAAAGCAATTTACATACTATTCAGGGCGGCATCAATCGTGGTCTAGAATTGATATGGTCTGGACAATGAAAGAACTAAATTCAGATATTGATGATATAATAATAGATATTAATACTTAGGCAGATCATAATCCCACTGTAATTAAATGGAAAGAACAGAAGACAACAACAAGGAGGTGGACTCTTAAAAATGCAATCCTAAACCAAACAGGATTTAAACATAAGATGGAGGAACAAATGCGCACATTCTTCCAGATAAATGAGAAAGAGGGGACTAGCACTCAAAATTTATGGGATACGGCCAAAGCAGTTATGAGAGGAACTGCAATTGCGTTTATGGCCAATGAATATAAAAAGAAAAGGCAATATCGAAAACGTTTAGAGGATGAACATAAAAAATTAGAATTAGAACTACAAAAAACCCACAATGTAGAGATTTAAAACAACAGTTGTATAAGCATAAATTGAATATTATAGAAAAGGGAGAAATGGCACAACAAATAAAAAGCATTAGACAAAATTTTTTTGAGCAGGCAAATAAACCTTGGAGATGGCTGGCCTATAGATTGAAAAAACAAAAAGATAATAGATGGATTAGGAAATTACGTAATCAAGCAGGGGAGATAGTACATCAAAATGACAGGAAAAAAATGGGTGACATGAATTCTATAAAAATCTTTATAAAGAGGAGGAAATTATCACTGAGGAAAGAATATCACAATATCTTATGAAAGCAGACCTACCAAAGGCTTCAGAAGAATTTCAAAATATATTAAATAAAGATATAACAGTCCAGGAAATTATGGAAGCTATTAAAAAACAAAAAAGTAATAAAACACCTGGCTCTGATGGACTACCGTCCAAAATATATAAAAACCTCCAAGAACTTTTGGTCCCAACTCTATTGGATTTATTTAATGAAGTATTAAACACAGCAAAAATTCCATACTCACGGAAAGAAGCAATCATCTCACTAATCCCTAAAGAAAACTCTGATTTGACCTGTAATAAAAATTATAGACCCATTTCTTTACTGAACACGGATTACAAGATTTTCACGACTATAATGGCAGAAAGATTAAAAAAATATTTAGTGGAATTTATTCATTCTGACCAAAACGGCTTCCTGTCTAAAAGACAAATTAGACATAACATCAGGATCATACTAGACATCTTAGAATACTATGAATTCCATAGCGAAAAACAAGTGGCATTATTTTTTGTCGATGCTCAGAAAGCGTTTGATAATGTCAAATGGAATTTTATGTTGACTCAACTCAAACAGATGGAATTCGGAGAAAAATTTATAAATGCTTAATGAGCATGCCCAAGATGGCGGACGTGCGTGGCTGAGCTCCGTCAGGAGCTTCGGCAATTTTAGCAATGTGGCGACCCTGGGGAGCTTCACAGTGATATTTGAGTCCTGTGAAGGTTTCGGGTGAGGATGAGGATGAGGACGAGGTGAGCTGAGCTTCGGTGCCTGCCTTTGGAACGCCTATATGGTTTACCTTGGCTCTGGGAGCCTGGACTCTCCGAGGGCTCCGAGGACTCCGAGGACTCTTTGAGGACTGTCAGCTGAGCCCGGAGGAGCCCGGAGGAGTTTCTGGACGGCTTGGTGGACATGGAAGAGCTGAGCAGAGCCCCGTGCTGTACGGCGCCGATCAGCTGTTTGTCGGTGCCGCAGGGGCCCGGCGAACTCCGATGGAGGCTGTTGGACGTGGAGGAGCTGGGCGGAGCCCCTATGGAGGCTGCTGAGGCTGCTGAGGTGCCCGAAAAGATTTTTCGCTGGAGCTCTGCTCAACGTGGCGCCGACCGGCTGACCGTCTGTGCAGCGGGGGTCTCGAGACCCCCTCTACGGAGCCTGGTGGCGTTCCTGAGACCTGTGATGCCCGGATTAATTCTTTACAGCTCGGTGGTGCTCCAGAACGCCTTCCTGCTGCTTGGGGAGCCGCGTGTTGTTGGACTGACTATGAATCGCGGCTTGGAGCAGCGGGGGGGTGAAAATGCTGGAATGGTGGAGACGTCGTCTGGCTGGTGTCCGAGATGGCTGACGGTGAAGGGAGTTGGCCTCTCTGACATGGTGACCTGGCCTGGTGGTGGAACGCGGACGCTGTTGCCTCGGACGTTTGTGAGGCAAAATTTAATCTCTGTGCCGCCAGAAAATGATTAGACCATGTTGTGGTTTCCTTCTTGGCTGACTATCACCCGGTCTTTTTGCAACATGGAATTGACTTATACAATCGGAATCTCTCCTACCATTTTGTGACTATACCGGCTTATTAATCCTGATGTATTTTATAGATTCTTTTGCTCTAACTCCCTCTTCTTCTCCCCCCTCCCCTATAATGGAAGGTCCGGGTTATAACCACTGTGGGAGAGTGGTTAAGATTTTACATCTGCTGCCTCCCAGAGGTGAGAGCTCTGGGTGGTATTGCTCCCCCGGTTTTATGTACCAGGCTGCTCCCCGGCCTTGACTGCCGTGAGAGGGCGGGATTCGATCTGCTCCGGGGTTTCCCAGCTCTAGTGGCAGTGGAGCTGGGCTGGCTCTCTGGTCATTTGCCTCCGACTTATTTATTTTGAGATCCTCCCGTATCGATCTGGTCTGCCTTGCTGTCTTTTTAGTCGGACTTGTTTAAGGATCATGCGTCTAACTTATTCTAGCACGGTCTTATACGCCCTCAGGGGGGCCCCCATCCTGGGAGCGACCCGCCTTACTCTTTACACCTCCTTTTGATGAAGGGCCCGATTGTTGGGACCCTGAGAGATGGTTGGGCACGGGTAGGGGCCTCCGATATAAGCCAAATAAGAGGCCCCTGGTTAGTTTTTTGGTTAAATTTTTTAGGAGGTTAGGGAGGGGGGTGGGAACTTCTTTTGGTTGTTTGGATATGGGGGGCAGTCCAGCAACCGTTGTTCAGGCCAGGGCCGGGATTGATCACGGAGGGGAGGAGCGGGGGTCGGTTGCCCCCGGGGCTCCAGGGCAAGTCGTGGGATTGCCCATTCCCACGACGTTAGGGAATGGCAGCAGGTATAGGAACAGAGGGCCGTATCGATCTCAGGGAAGGCCTCTCCGCTACTTGCAAGCGGTGAGGCGTTCCGACCCTCTTGTTCTACCCCAAGGTCCCGGGAGTGAGGATGTGCAGCCTCCTGAGCTCCGGCTGGTGTACTTGAATGCCAGGTCTGTCGTCAATAAAGCTCCTCTCGTCCGTGACTTGGTCGAGTGTGAGCAGGCGGACCTGGCTTGCATCACGGAGACTTGGTTGGGCCCAGAGGGCAGTATTCCTCTGGCTGATCTTTGCCCACCAGGTTTCCGGGTGCTACACCAGCCTCGGGCTCAGGGTAGGGGTGGGGGAGTGGCCGTTGTTATGAGGGAGACCTTAGGTCCGCGGGAGGCCACCGTTCCGCAGATAGTCGGGTGTGAGTCTCTCTTCTTGAGATGCAGCCCTGGTGCGCAGTTGGGCCTGCTGCTGGTGTACCTTTCGCCTAGTCACGCAGCAGCAGCCCTGCCTGAGCTGCTCGATGTCCTCTCTGGGCTGGTGATTGAGTTCCCGAAACTTATAGTTTTGGGGGACTTCAATCTACCATCGCTGGGAGGATCATCTGAGTTGGCTCGGGAGTTCATGGCTTCCATGACGGCCATGGACCTGACGCAAGTAATTTTGGGACCGACTCATGAGGGAGGCCACACCCTTGACTTAGTTTTCTTATCTGGACGGTGGTTAGATGATCTTGGTGGGGGCTCTCCAATTATTATGCCCCTGTCATGGACCGATCATCATCTCCTGCGCCTGGTCTTCCGTTTTGCCACCCCCCGCCGTGGGTGTATGGAACCAATTAAATGGTACCGCCCCAGATGCTTAATGGATCCCCAGAGGTTCCAGGCGGCGCTGGGGTCCCCACCTGCCTCCCTTGCTCACAGCTCGACAGATGCCTTAGTGGAAGCCTGGGAAAAGACGGCCACTGAGGCTCTTGACCGAGTTGTACCCCTGCGGCCCCTGACACGGTGCAGATCCCGTCGAGCTCCATGGTTTTCTGCGGAGCTCCGGGAGATGAAGCGTTGGAGACGGGGCCTAGAGAGCGGTTGGAGATCCAGCCCATCCGAATCCGACCGATTGCGACTAAGAGCCCACATTAGGTCTTATCTCGCTGCGATAAGGGAGGCGAGGTCTAACCACTTCGCCACCCTTATCGCGTCCGCAGATAATCGCCCGGCCGCCCTGTTCAGGGTGACTCGCTCCCTCCTAAATCAGGAGGTGAGGGAGGATCCCTTGCAGGGTCGTGCCGAGGAGTTTAACCAGCATCTGTCGGACAAAATCGCTCGGATTCGGACCGGTCTGGACTCTGACTGGGCAGGGTCTGGCGATCAGGACACGGGCGGTCTTGTCGATACCACCTGGGATGAGTTTGATTCTGTGACTCCGGAGGAAGTGGACAGGATCATGGGGAGGCTGAGCACCACCACATGTTTACTGGACCCGTGCCCTTCCTGGCTGGTCTATGCAGCCCGGGAGAGGACACGCAGCTGGTTCCAGGCAGTTATATCGGCTTCTTTGGGTGAGGGTAGCTTCCCCGCCGTCTTGAAAGAGGCGGTGGTGAGGCCTCTCCTCAAGAAGCCTGCCTTGGACCCAGCTGTATTGAACAACTTTCGTCCTGTCTCCAACCTTCGCTTTCTTGCGAAGGTTGTTGAGAGTTTGGTGGCACATCAGCTCCCTCTGGTCCTGGATGAAGCGGATTATCTAGACCCGTACCAATCGGGTTTCAGGCCCGGGTACAGCACGGAGACGGCATTGGTTGTGCTGGTGAATGATCTCTGGAGGGCTCGGGACAGGGGATATTCCTCTGTTCTAGTCCTATTAGACCTCTCGGCGGCTTTCGATACCATCGACCATGGTATCTTGCTGCGGCGTCTCAGGGGACTGGGAGTGGGAGGCACAGTCTTACAGTGGTTCTCCTCCTATCTCCAGGGACGTTCGCAGTCGGTGTTGGCAGGAGGGCAGAGGTCGACCGCGAGGTCTCTCGTTTGTGGAGTTCCTCAGGGGTCGGTCCTCTCGCCTCTCCTGTTCAACATCTACATGAAACCGCTGGGTGAGATCATTCGTGGTTTTGGAGTTGGGTATCATCAGTACGCGGATGATACCCAACTTTTCTTTTCGACCCCAAACCACCCCAGTGATGCCCTCAACGTGATGTCCCGTTGCCTGGAGGCGGTTCGGGTCTGGATGGGGAGGAACAGACTTCAACTCAACCCCGACAAGACTGAGTGGCTTTGCATATCTTCATCCCGGGTCTATTCGGACATTCCACCTCTTTCTATGGGGGGTGAACTATTACCCCCCGTAGATAGGGCTCGCAACTTGGGAGTCCTCCTAGATTCACGGCTCACCTTGGAAGACCATATAGGAGCTGTGACTAGGGGGGCTTTCGCCCAGGTTCGCCTGGTGCGCCAGTTGCGGCCCTATCTTAGCCGGGATGATTTATGCACGGTCACTCATGCACTCGTGGCCTCTCGTCTGGACTACTGCAACGCTCTCTACATGGGGCTGCCCTTGAGGACCACCCGGAAGCTCCAACTGGTACAGAATGCAGCCGCGAGAGTTGTGTTGGGAGTCTCCCGATACTCCCACGTCACACCTTTGCTCCGTGAGCTGCATTGGTTGCCAGTTGCCTTCCGGGTGAGATTCAAGGTACTGGTAATGGTGTTCAAAGCCCTTTATGGCATGGGGCCGGAGTACCTTAGGGAACATCTGCTGCCGGCATCAAGCTCCCTGCGCCCTGTGCGTTCCCACAGAGAGGGCCTCCTCAGGGTGCCACCGGTCAGAGAATGTCGATTGGTGGCGCCCAGGGGGAGATCCTTCTCTGTGGGCGCTCCGGAGCTGTGGAATCAGTTGCCGGTAGAGCTCCGGATGGCGCCCGATCTTCGCTCCTTTCGTCGCGATCTCAAGACGTTTTTGTTTGTACAAGCCGGCCTAGCCTGATGGGGATTGGTGGGGTTTTTATTTTTTTGTACTCTTAATTTTATTTTTGGGGTTTTATTATTGTATTAATTGTTTTAACTTGGGCAATTATTTAATCTCTTTTTAATGTTTGTACTTTGTATTTGACTTTTGCCCTGTGAACCGCCCTGAGTCCTCAGGGAGAAGGGCGGTATATAAATATTATTAAATTAAATTAAATTAAATTACAAACAATGAATTCATAGTCCATTTGGAATGATCAGATGGAACAGGACCTCAATTGCATGGTAACTTCATCCCTTATTTCCCTTATTGAAAAATAATTATAATTTGGAAGAGATTGATTCTTTGCTCCTTCATGTCTGTTTCCCTTTTTCTTGTCTATTATTTATGATTAACATCTAATAAGCCTTTCAAGAAATAAAAAAAAGAAATCCAAGGAATAATTTAATACAATTAATATATTTATTAAGAAAAAAAGTGTAATTCTAGAAAGAGGTTTCAGAAAAGAGGTTTCCTTGAATTGCAAATAACAGCTTAAAAATACAACAGGATCAGAAATTTTGAACCCAGTTCCTTACTTTTCATGTGTATTCCATTTAGTAAAAATACAATGAAATTAAAATATACTAATTGAGCCTGGAGAATATAATATTGTCTTCTGGGCAACATGTACCATGCTGCACAGAAATCTAATTGGTTTCTTGGCACAGTGCCAGCATATAGCACTGGCTGGAATATTCAAAATTACCTAAGGGTTGTTTATAAGAGACACCACACATGGCTCATGAGATATCATATGTATACCAATTTTTCAATAAATTGAATTTAATCAAATATGCTGGCATCACATCAACAAGAAGAAGTAGTGCTCTCACCAGTACTCCCAACAAAAGGCCAACATCCATTGATGGAAAAAAGAATTTTAGAAATAAACCATTGGCTAAAGGGTTGGTGTCTCCAAGAAAACTTTGGTTTCCTGGATCATGGGCTGCATTTCCTTTGACTCTTGGCAAAGGATGGGCTGAACCTCACAAAAACAGGGAAAAATGTACTCGGAAAAAGACTGGCCCAACTCATCAGCAGGGCTTTAATTTAAAATCGAGGGGGAAGGGTGACTAATCTCTAGAATCTCTACAACCCAAAACCAATCACAAATCCCAAGAAAACAAATCAAACAATGAGGTAGGCAGCGATGAGAAAAAAATAAAAACTCAAACAACAATCAGGAGATGCAGGAAACATACCTATGGACAGGCATAAAAGTCTCAAATGCTTATATACAAATACTCAAAGCTTGGAGAACAAACAGGGTGAACTAGAAGCAATAGTACACAAGGGAGGGTAGAACATAGTGGGCATTACAGAAACCTGGTGGGACAAAACCCATGAATGGAATGGACTGATGGATGGATACAAATTGTTCAAAAGAAACAGATATACAAAAAGAGGAAGGGGAGTTGCATTATATGTAAGAGAACACTACATATCTACAGAAATGCACATGTTCAAAGATAAAATCTTTCCAGAATGTATATGGATCAATACAAAAGAGAAAAAAAGTAACATTGCCATAGGTGTATATTACAGGCCATCCAACCAATCAGAAGAAATAGATGAACTCTTTGCCAACCAGTTAACAAATGTATGTGGGAAGCATACCACAATAATACTGGGAAACCTCAACTATCCAGATATCAACTGGGAGACAAACTGCAGTGAGCGGGAGATCAAACAGATTCCTAACCAGCCTAGCTGACAACTTTGTCACCCAAAAGGTGGAGGTGGTAACTAGACATAAAGCTATACTGGACTTAATCCTTACTAACAGAGAAGAAGTAATAGAAAGAATTGAAATTGCCAAAATCTTGGGTGAAAGTGACCACATCATACTGGAATTTAACATAATGTAAACACTAGAAATAGAAAACAATCCAACCAGTGTCTTAAACTTCAAAAGAGCTGACTTTTACAAACTTAGAGGGAACCTAGGAAAGATCCCATGAATGAAAATCCTAAAGGGGAAAACAATACAAGAAGATGGGAAATTCTGAAAAATGCAATCATAAAAGCCCATACTAGTACAACACCACTGAAAAAGAAAAACAAGAAATTCAAAAATAAACCAGCATGGCTGCATAAAGATCTCTCGGACACACTGAAAGACAAAAAGGACAAATGCAAAAAATGGAAAGAGGGGGACATAACTAAGGCCAATTATCACCAGACAGCCAGAACAAAGTCAGGAAAGCAAAGGCTCAGAACAAACAAAGACTTGCAACAAAAATCAAGGATAATTTTAAAAAAGGTTTCTATCAACACATTAACAAAAAAAAGTCAAGAAAATTGTAAGTCCACTAAAGAGAGAAGATGGCAAAGAAATAACAGGCAACAAGGAGAAAGCAGAACTGCTTAACTCATACTTTGCATCAGTCTTCACACAAAAAGGAACTATAGCCCAACATATAAAAAAACTGCAAAAGACAAACTAGAAACAAAAATTAAAATAATCAAGAAAATGGTAAGAGAACACCTATCCTACCTTGATGAGTATAAATCACCGGGACCTGACAGATTACATTGCAGAGTTCTGAAGGAGCTGGCAGATATTTTCTCAGAACCATTGCACACATCTTTCATAAATCCTGGAACACTGGGGAAGTACCTGAGGATTGGAAAAGGGCTGATGTGGTTTCCATCTTTAAGAAAGGGGAAAAAAATGGATCCAGAAAATGACAGACCAATCAGTTTAACATAGATAACTGGGAAGATCCTAGAAAAGATAATCAAAAAAACAGATCTGCAAACAAATTTATAACTATTAGCCACCACGGGTTTGTTAAAAACAGACCATGCCAAACCAATCTTATTTCATTCTTCAATAAAGTGACTGAACTAGTAGACCAGAGAAATTCTGTGGACGTAGTATATTTAGGTTTCAGTAAGGCATTTGATAAAGTAGACCACAACTTACTCATTGGTAACCTAGAAAAAATTGAAATATACAACATCACCACCATATGGATCTGTAGCTGGCTGGCAAACCGTACTCAACAAGTAGTCCTCAATGGCACCACATCCACATGGAGAGAAGTAAGCAGCAGGGTACGACAAGGTTCTATCTTAGGCCCAATACTCTTCAATATCTTCATAAATGACTTAGATGAGGGAATTGAAGGGGAACTCATCAAATTTGCAAATGACACCAAACTGACAGGAGTAGCCAACACCCCAGAAGACAAACTCAGGATCCAAAAAGATCTTGACAAACTTCAACAATAGGCCCTATCCAAAAAAATAAGTTTCAATGTGGAGAAACACAAAGTTTTACATTTAGGCAGGAAAAATCAAAGATACAAGTACAGATATATATACAGTATATATATTTAATCCCATTTATATCCCACCCTTCTCCGAAGACTCAGGGCGGCTTACAATCTAAAGCACAAATCAATGTGCTTAGCAATAGCCTTCATACTATGTATATGCCTGCTTATTAGGGCTTTCGCCCCCCCCAAGCAGCATTATTACAAAGTCAGCTTATTGCCCCCAACAATCTTGGCTATTTGAACTTGCCGGCCTGGACTGAGGGACTGGGATTTTAGATCTTAAATTTTAAAAATTTTAAATTTTTGAATGTGTTTTATTGTTTAGGGCTATTGGTTTAATTTCATTTTATTTTTTGTATATTATGTGTTGTTTATAGTGTTTAATTGCCCTGTACACCTCCCCGAGTCCCTTGGGAGAGGGGCGGTATATAAATCCAAATAATAAATCTGGGTCCTCATTTTACCTACCTCGGAAGGATGGAAGGCTGAGTCAACCTTGAGCCTGGTGGGATGTGAACCTGCACTAACTGCAGGCAGCTGGTGTTACTTAAGGAGGCATTAGTCCACTGCTCCACAAAGGAGACCTGGCTCAAAAACAGTAACTGTGAGACGGACCTTGGAGTCCTAGTGGATGATCACCTGACTATGAGCCAGCAGTGTGCAGCAGCAACTAAAAAAGATAGTACAATCCTGGGTTGTATAAACAGAGGCACAAAATCAAGATCACACAAAATATTAGTACTGCTCTATAAAACCTTAGTAATATCACACCTGGAATACTGCAGCCAATTTTGGTCACCATATCACAAAAATGATGTTGAGAGTTTGGAAAAAGTTCAGAGAAGAGTAACTAAGATGATCAAAGGCCTGGAGACTAAAACATATGAAGAACAGCTGCAGGACTTGGGTTTGGCTCGTCTAAAGAAAAGAAGAAATAGGGGAGACATGATAGCAGTGTTCCAGTACTTGAGGGGCTGCCACAAAGAAGAGGAGGTCACATTATTCACCAAAGCACCAGAGGGGAAAACGAGAAACAATGGTTGGAAACTGATCAAAGAGAGAAGCAACCTGGAATTAAGGAGAAACTTCCTGACAGTGAGGACAATTAAGCAATGGAACAGCTTGCCTCCAGAAATCGAAGAGACTAGACAGCCACTTGTCTGAGATGGTATAGGTTCTCCTCCTTGAGCAGGGGCTGGACTAGATCCCTTTCAAGATCCCTTCCAGCTCTACTCTATTACAGTTCAACATCAGAGAAGTAAATACTATTATTAGAAAAGACAAAATTGAAGAAATACAGCAACTATCTTGTGGTGAGGAAACAGTAATCATGTATTCCATTGCAAAGAAACATATGAATAAAAACCCTTCCTAGCCTTGTTAACTGGTGTTTGATATGAAATATGGTAATGCTGAAAAGCCAAGATGAAAAAGTCTGAGCCAGGATGGAAAAAGGGTCATTAACTTTTCACAAAGACTTGTTTCCTTTTTTTTGTTTTCAATTCAGTAATATATAAAAGTACATTGGCTTTTCCTGAAGAAGACCAAAATACTTGCCTCTAAACAATACAATGCAAGGGAGCTATATCTCCATCTCTTGCTTGCAACTATCCCAGAAGCATCTGATTAGCTATTGAAATAAATCAAATTCTGGTCTAAGCTGGCCTGATGTATGAGGGCTTGTCTAAAATATTTTTCAGTACAAGTTCACAAATGGTTCCTCACAAAATATGTCCACTATTTGCTATAGAACTCTGAAAGGCCATCAAATACAGAGGTTTTCCTAAGGTTTCCTTTGGCTTTCCTAAGCATACTCATTTTCCTGTTTTAAAACGAGCAAAATAATTCTTTATTCATTATCAAATCTCTTCAAAACCTATTTACATTTACATAAAACATCATTCTAACACTCTCAGGTACTCCAGATCCAAAATATCTAGCAACTGTCAAAAAAGAGTATCAGAACAACTGAATACAAGCATCAATTATAAATGAGTGTTCATGGCTCACAGCCTTCCCGCTACCCAAATTGTTGAAAGAAATGAAGTCTTACAAAAACTAATCATAATAGCAACGGTATGGATGATAATAGTAATGTTCTGCATGATAAATTAAAACAAAAAATAAAAGACTAAGAAAATTTCAGAGAAACAGTGATGAAATCATCCTTGCCCTTGCTGCACACTTAAATATGATTTTCTTATTTATTCACAAATTAATATTTTCAATGCTCACAGTCAAGATAATATATTTTTCTGCTATTTTCAGTGAACACTGGGTAGTAGTTATGTGCTACTTGCTTTTGGGATTACAGCAGCTGAAATTTGACTTGGTTATCTAAGGGAAATAGTTATTTTCAACATAAAAAGTCATTTTTTTAAGGAGATAAGAAAGATGATACCATGAAACGTGAAGTGTGTGTGTGTGCGTGTGCGTGTGCGCATGAGTGTGTGAGAACTTTAAAACAGGTTTGAAGAAACTATTGACCATGGTACTGATTTCAAAATTAAGTTATAGAAATCAGAAAGCAGTCAATTCCATTAACAAAAGATAGTTGTATGTTCTCACCTTAATTTAAAAGCTAGGTCAATAAAGCCACTTATTTGGTTTGGCATAGATTATGTTTTAATTTATGCTTTCAGATTGTGAGATTGGAGAAGACTTTTGAAAGTCCCTTGGACTGCAAGGAAATAAAACCAGTGAGTCCTAAAGGAAATCAACCCTGACTGTTCTTTGGAAGGACAGATACTGAATCTGAATGCCAAAGATGCTTTTTCATGAGACAACTGGATTTTCTTGTTTTTCTTTTAAGACATTTTCGCTTTTCATCCAAGAAGCTTCTTTAGCTCTGACTGGATGGTGAGGAATGGAAGGATTTATACTCCTTGCAGACAGCTGGTCATTTACATTCTTTTAGAGAGTCATTGAGGTCACCTGGTGATTTATCTATGTCATCAGGGTCACCTGAGTAGTATAAATGGGTGTGGAGCCTTCTTGGAACTGCTGAAAGAATTGGGTTGTAGACTGGATTTAGATGATGTTGTATCCCTCTTCCTCTGTTCAGAGAGAGATGTTCAGTTTTGACATAGATGGCCTCCTTGACCTCTCTTAGAAACCAGGGGTCCTCTCTGTCCAAAATGTGGACTTTGCTGTCTTGACAGAGAGGCCTCTGTCTTTAAATGCAGATGCACTGCTGAATCTTGTACTGATGGGCTTGTTCTCCTATGTTGTCCCATGCAAATGATCAGGAGTATAAATCCTTCCATTCCCCACCATCCAGTCAGAGCTGAAGAAGCTTCTTGGATGAGAAGCGAAATGTCTTCAAAGAAAAACAAGTAAGTCCAGTTGCCTTGTGAAAAAGCATCCTTGGGACAACTATGACCTAGATAACTGAGAATCTCCATAGACATTTACTGAATCTCAAGCTCAAATATTTTGGCTACCAAACAAGAAGAGAGGACTCATTGGAAAACACCCTGATACTGAGAAAGATTGAAGGCAAAAGGAGAAGGGGATGACAGAGGTTGTGTTACTTAGACTGTGTCATCGATGCAATGAACATGATTTGGGCAAACTCTGAGAGACAGTGAAGGATGGAGGGCCTGGTGTGCTATGGTCCATGATGTCAGAAAAAGTCAGACACTACTTCATGACTGAACAACAACAATATTTTAATTTTCCTTTCATTTTAGATTTACTGTAGAGTATATGGTAATTTTAAGATGTTTAATCCTGTAAAATATAAATAGAAATGAGCAATGAAAACTTCTAGTATGAAGTCATAGAGTCATAGAATCATGGATTTAGAAGGAACCTCAATGTTATCTAGTCCATCAAACCTCATCTGATTCTGCTAAAGCATTTTGTACAGATGGTTATCCACTGTCTTACTGAAGATCTCCAGGGAACATAAACCTACCAATTCATTAACCTACCTATGCAGTTGGTAGATCCTTATCATTAATATATACCTCAAGAACACTCCTTCCTTCAAATATCTGAAGATACTATCATTTGTCTCTTCACTCTTTTATTTTGCAGGCTGAAGACAATCAGTTATTTTAAGTATTCTTCCTAATATTTGATTTCTAATTTCACCATCTCTGAGCTTTTTTTCCAGTTTGCCAATGATATTTAATACTGTGTTAGCCAGAACTAGGCACAGTATTGCATTGGGGACCTGACCAATGTAAAGTGTGACACTTATTGCCTATGATCTAGAATGGTATCCATACATCTAGTAATACATCCAACTGCCATACACTTTTTGCTGTTGTTAACTTGTGAGCTATTAGAATCCTCAGATTCTTTTCATGTGGATTACAGCCAAGAAAAATCTAATACATCATTCCATTCTATTTCAATTTTCCATAGAACCTTAATAACTTAAGGATTTACATGAAGCAAAACTTCTCATATCTTCTCCCTTTTTGGATAAATTAGAGATCTACTGGGTCTTTAACAAAAACCAGCTACTTATATTTTCAATGTACATATCATGATTTTTTAAGACTGTATTATTATGTATACACACAGTGATTAGCTTTATGTGAATATTTCTGCAGCCTTTCCAATCAAAGACAATAATTCTTAATTTTCAAAGAATTGCTTGTCTATCAATCCACCCCACTTTCTGAGATTTTGGAAAGTATCTAGAGGGCCATACCCAGTAAGAGATCTTGGAATAGATAGAACGTATCTATAATAGATATATTTTCCTGCCTGCCTGCCTCTTACAAAAAGAAGAAAAATTACTTAGTACAGCCCAATAACTGATGTAAATTTCCTTTCTCTTTTCTGCTGTCCTGTCTCTTCCCAGTCACCTTGATAAAGCTTTCCAAAATTAGAATATCATTGAAAAATAAGATTTGTGGAAGAGATATCAAAGTCTGATGCAGCCTCTCCCACTTAAGGTAGAGTTTGGGTTAGGGTCCATGATCATAGGAAAATTGTTTTAAAAGTAAGTCATCAGGCCAATAGTTTTATACTATATCCTAATCTTTCTTATTTTATTATTTGACATATTTTGATGTTTGTGTTTGTCTTCTCTGCACTTTCAGATGATTCAACAGCAGAAATTTCATTTTCTTTGTCCAACAATATGATACTCTTTTGAGTATCATGCACTATTGAGATTCAAATTAAAGCAAACAAATGAACAAAAAGTTATATGCTGTAAAATGCATTCTTAATGACTATTTGATCTTAGTTTGCAAACCTGGTGAAAGGCTTCTTTCTACTAAAAACCTCTTAAACTTTGTTTTCAGTACCTACTTGTAAATATATACATTTATATAAAGATCTCTTATGATTATGCTTCACTACAAAATGCACAAATGTTAGGTTTATTGTTACACTGTTACAGAAAATTAAAGAAGATAAAAATATCTTTTCAGCCAGACTATTTTCAAAATTGTTTTGCACAAGGGAACAGTAATAGTCAGCAATGTCAACTGATTTTCTCTGAATTTTGAGCCCCTTTATTTTTTATTCTCTTTACAGTTTTCTAAAGCTTTGTAAGACCTTAAACATTTAAGCTTCCCAGTATTTTTCCCCTTCTTCTGTTCTGTTTGAATGCTACATCTCACTTACAAACAGTTTCTTCACTAACAAATAATTAAATTCCAATTTCTGCTCCTTCTAATATTTTTTGGATAATCCCTACACAAATGGAATAGTATATTATTAAGTAAATATAGTTTACATAAGCAAGACTGTCTTCATTTAAAGTAACTATTGCAATGCTTTGCTGGAATTTCTACGTGAGCTGAAATTTTGGGTGACAAATTAGATTTCAAATGGTAATGAATATAAATACCATAAAATAAAAAGAAACCTTGCTAAACCTAAAATATTTTGTAGCACAATACTTTGGACCAACGAAACAAAATCAGAAGTCTTTTAACATAGCTACGCAAGATTCATAAAGAGTAAATCACTTGAAGAAAAGACCATCGTGCCAACTGCTTAATATGAGATGGCTCTATTACTCTTGGGTTTAAGTGGTAATTAGTGGCACAGAAAATATTTTGCAGGTGGAAGGAAGAATGGATACAAATTAAGTGTCATCTTACCCTACAAGCTGGTCTAGGCTTTTCAATAAATTTACTTAGAAGAAAGCTCACATCTATTGAATTAGAACTTGAATAATGTATCCGTATTACAAGTAAAGAGAAGGAGGTAATGTTTCAAAATTTGGAAATTAAAAATTGAATTGCCATTTTTCTGGAGTATTTTTTTCAAATAGGAAACATGCTTCAGTGCATAATTTTTCTGAATATATAATTTACTAGCTATGATACCAGACCATAATTGTCTTAAAGCCATGAAGGCTCTGCAGATTTTCTAATTCTTCTGGGTGAATCCAGCCTGGAAAGATTAATTTAGTATTT
The DNA here is from genome assembly GCF_964194415.1 of Vipera berus. Lineage (NCBI taxonomy): Eukaryota > Metazoa > Chordata > Lepidosauria > Squamata > Viperidae > Vipera > Vipera berus. The sequence goes on along the minus strand of NC_138206.1, from coordinate 43,279,288 downwards.
GATTTTGTTCTTCAGAATAACTATCTCTAATGTTGACATAAAAATATAATAGAAATAGGTAGGTGATACACACAATATGAGGACCCAGATTGTTGGGGGCAATAAGCTGACTTTGTAAAAATGCCGCTGGGGTGTGTGAAAGCCCTAATAAGCAGGCATATACATAGAATGAAGGCTATTGCTAAGCACATTGATTTGTGCTTCTTAGATTGTAAGCCACCCTGAGTTTTCGGAGAAGGGCGGGATATAAATGGGATTAAAAAAATGTTTTGAATCAAGTATATTAGGGCAGGGGTCCCCAGCTCCCGGTCCACAGACCGGCACAGGTCTGCAGCATGCCAGAAACCAGTCTGTGCAAACAAGTGAAGTCCCATCAGCAGGATGCAGGCAGCATGCAAAACCACATCCCCTCCAGTCCACAAAAAACCTCTGTCCACAAAACCAGTCCCTGGTGCCCAAATGGTTGGGGACCTCTGTATTAGGGCAATCTCTTTCTGTAATTATAATCATTACACAATATGATTAAGATTAGAGATACACCTTATATAAAACCAAGAAATGTGTCTTCTGAAGTTAATTATGGCCAATGGATCAGTAGTGTTAACTCTCAGATTTGAAGTTACATCTATATATCTTTCTTGCCTGCTCACCTATCTGTCTGCCTTCCAACATTTTAAAGAATAAAGAATTTAAAAAGTAAAGCACAAATAAGTTAACAACTATCTTAAAACGGTCTAGATACTTATAGCTTTCCTTTTAAAGGTATGAAACTTTGTTATGACCATAGTGACTTTACAATCTTCAGACTCATAATAAATAATACAATATACAGATACAATTTTTTTAAAAAAATAAAGCACAAACATAATTTTTAGGAACTATCAATATTTTGTTTTGTTTTTTTCCTTTTCTTCCATTGTACCCAGCCACTGACCACTTCTTAAAAAATTGGAGATTGTTACTTATATTCATTGAATTTATTCCTCTTCCTCCTCCTCCTCAAAAAGAAATAATAACCATACTCCAAATGTCTATGCTTGTGATGTATCATATATAAGGGAGCTATTGAAGCAGGATTTAATTTTCTGATTTGGTCTTCCATTTTTGAATTGTCAACAGCATTTACTTTTTTAAAGTGGTGCTAAATTTGTTCTCACCACTGTAATTTAGTAGACAGTTAGACTACTTGTTTATGATATCTGGAATTAATCATAATAAACATATATCTGATTTGATTGAAATTCTATAATTATATTTTTCTAAAATGTTGCGATGAACCTTTGGATATTTTTATAGAATTAGCAATGTTTCTTCTTTATTATGGTACTTCCAGCATTTTTGATTATATGTCTTGTTTATCTAGTTAATCACTGCGTGGTTATATACCGTTATATACCAATTTTTTCCTAATATATAGCTTGGATGAATTTTACTGATTTTTTTCCATAGCTTTTCCCATTGTTCCACTGAATTATTTCTTTGAAAGTTTGCGTAAATTTTATCATGCATTTTTTAAATTGGATCTGTTTTCATATCTTATTTTAAGAACAATTTATAGATATCCCAATAAACTATCTTGACTCTTTATACTGTAAATATACTGTTATCTTTCTCAAGGTGTTTCCTTCTTTCTTGATATTACTTTTTATTCATTCAGTATTTTTTTTATTTTTGCAGTAATTTATAGGTGCTTTAACTATGGTAATTTCCTACTATCATTAAGTAACACTTGGTTTGTCATTAGTCTGTTTTCTGAATCTGGATGTACAATAGAGGAATATGTAATTAAATCTTTCTTATTGTGATTATCTTTGGAATAAAAAGAATCTGATTTGATGGTTATGTTAATTGGGAAATTGCCAGACTTATTCTCAGAGGGGTTCAAATTTTTAGCAGACTTAATTTGGTGCTTGATTTCTTTTTCTTCGTTTCTTTATTCCATAACAGCTGTAAATCTACTGACTAAACAATTTCTTTCTAAAATTGATATTTGAAGACATTAGCCATTCTGTATTTTTTAAGATTAGGAAAAGGAAGTCCACATTTTTTTTTCTTATTCCATTTTTTCCTATTCTGTATGAATCACGTTTTTTTACCAGTCCTGCAAACTTTCATCTAAAAGTATAATTAGCATTGTTTGAAATAAAAAGTCCATTTTATCGAATATGTTATTATCACAGTAAGTCCTAGCAAATAAAATTTTGTTTTTCCACCTGTTTATTTTTTTTCCATAAATTGTTGTAACTGTTTTGAAATGTATCTTTTTTATATTCAGTCAAATAAAGTATTAAGTATTTTGCCAAATCTTTGCTGGTCTTACAACCAGTGTCTCTTTTCACCAACTCTTCTTCAGAAGCTAGGTACCTTGTTATTAATGTATTCTAGCACATTTGTTATAAATGTACTACTGTCTTTCATCTTTCTTTTTGTAATGTAACCTGTTTGGTCTGCATGTATTATGAGTTCAGTTCAGAATTGAGGTAAAAATCTTATAATCAACATTCAATAAAAAAAATCAGTATATTTACCTGAGATTCCTTTGCATCATTTCCTTCTTTATAAATCAAAATTTTATGTGGCATTAATTTTTTTGCTTAGATCTTGTTCATTGTTCCTTTAATTTTTTGTAATACAGTATTGAACCATCAGACTACTTGGGTATGGTACCTTTCCAATTTTAATAATCATTTTTTTTTAAATCCAACAAATATCCACATTTCTTCTTGTAAAATATTGTTACATAGAATTTTAGGCTTTTTAGAATTTTGAAGGTGAAATCTATGCCTTTTTTTAAAAAGAAAAACCAATTTCTTTATCCTTTCAGCCAAAAGCCATTTACTTTGAAGTGGAGAAATGAAACAAGAGGAGTGTATTCCTGAAGACCGTGAATACTCTTGCAGGTGTTGAAAAAGAAAAAAGCTAGGTGAGAAAGAAGGGATGTAACCCATACATTTACCACTTATGAAATGTTATCTAGCATCAGTGTCATCTATTATTTAATTAATGCTTCACCAGATATCTATCAAGTGTATGTAATTCTATATAAAGACTTGACATATGCATATCCTTAATAATTACTTTTTGGTTCAGCTGAAGTACTTGTGGTTCCTATAGTCAGGGATAGGGAGAGATGAAAAAGACACTTTGCAAATATATTGTTTCTCTCACAAATGCTGGAGCCAAATTGCTGCCTTCAGTGTACAGTATATGTAACTCAAGAGTTGATAAAATACTATTGCTAATAGTACTAAGATTTACTTTACTAAGATTTTATTTGGAAGGGAGGGAGGGAGGGAGGGAGGGAGGGAGGAAGGAAGGAAGGAAGGAAGGAAGGAAGGAAGGAAGGAAGGAAGGAAGGAAGGAAGGAAGGAAGGAAGGAAGGAAGTGACTTTGATTACTGAAGAGCTTTTGGTCATTTTTTGTTTGTTCGTTTTGACATTTCACTAGCAGCTATGGGTAACAGGATTCCTGATTGGTGCATCTTTCAGCCAGTTGTTTCCTTGTGAACTTCTAATTGATTTTGGAGAATACCAAAGAGAGGCTGTCCCTGATTGGAATGAGGTTGAATCAGGATATTGGTGAGACTGATTCAGATCCTTTTTTTATTTGAAAAGGGCTGTATAATTTTGGTGTGCTTTAATCATTTACAAGCTCTGCTTCTTTGTGATGTATTTCTTGGAATGTTTATGGATCTTGATGGCCTTCATATGTAATAACATATAGCAGATGTGGTTGCCAGTACCTGAATTTTAATTTTCTCTCATGGGGTAGGTAGGTATGTGCATTCATGTGCAAATGTGTTTCCATTCAATGCTAGAAACAGAATAAGAACATTTAGTAACAATTTGTTAGCTTCAGAACAGTTCTTGACTTTGATGCAACCGGGCAAAGAAGGTTTGTTATTACATCATAGGCAAAGAATATATAAAAATAACATGCATATATTATAGAAATTTGGAAGAGTTAAAACAGAGGGGATAGGGGTTGGGGAAAGGGTATGTACACCTGCTTACTTTAAGGACTATAAACTACACCTACAGGCTAATTCATGTGCAGCTCTGTGATAATATTTAAATATTTTAAAAATCCGTATTGAATGTTTAAAATGCAAGCAATGAACTTCTGAACAATTTTTTCTTTTCATCCTCAGCTGACACTTTTATTTACTTAGAGATAACTAAACTAATTCACATTTTTATTGGTATTCCAGCTCTCGCTTGCTTTTAAATTAAGTTCTTCATGATGTGTGTGTGTATTTGTGTGTTTGTGATTTAAATGAACTCAGTTGTGAAAATATATCCCTCCCAAGAATCAATCAGATTTTCATATTTGCTAGCCTAGCTGACAGTAGATTTAGCAAATTTCTTAATTATGAATGAAAACAGTGATCCTAAGACTTCAAAGTTAAGGTTGTCAAATGGAAACTGCAAAAATATAGAAGGACACCTAATCATCATGAATCTTGTTGTTGTTGTTAGTTGCGAAGTCGTGTCCGACCCATCGCGACCCTATGGACAATGTTCCTCCAGGCCTTCCTGTCCTCTACCATCTTCTGGAGTCCATCTAGGCTCACGCCTACTGCTTCAGTGACTCCATCCAGCCACCTCATTCTCTGTCGTCCCCTTCTTCTATTGCCCTCAATCTTTCCCAGCATGAGGCTCTTCTCCAGTGAGTCCTTCCTTCTCATTAGGTGGCCAAAGTATTTGAGTTTTAGCTTCAGGATCTGGCCTTCTAAAGAGCAGTCAGGGTTGATCTCCTCTAGGACTGACCGGTTTGATCGCCTTGCAGTGCAAGGAACTCGCAGGAGTCTTCTCCAGCACCAGAGTTCAAAGGCTTCAATTCTTTGGCGCTCAGCCTTTCTTATGGTCCAGCTTTCACTGCCATACATTGCAACTGGGAAGACCATAGCCTTGACTATACACACTTTTGTTGACAGGGTGATGTCTCTGCTTTTTAGTGTGCTGTCTAGATTTGACATGGCTTTCCTCCCAAGGAGCAAGCGTCTTTTAATTTCTTGGCTACAGTCCCCATCTGCAGTGATCTTGGAGCCCAGGAAAATAAAATCTGTCACTACCTCCATTTCTTCCCCATCGATTTGCCAGGAATTGAGAGGGCCAGATGCCATGATCTTGGTTTTCTTAATGTTTAGTTTCAACCCAAGTTTTGCACTCTCCTTCTTCACCCGCAACAAGAGGCTCTTTAGTTCTTCTTCACTTTCTGCCATTAGAGTGGTATCATCTGCATATCTTAGGTTGTTGATGTTTCTTCCAGAAATCTTAATTCCAACTTTTGATTCATCTAGCCCTGCCTTTCTCATGATGTGCTCTGCATATAAGTTAAATAGGCAAGGCGACAGTATACAGCCTTGCCGGACTCCTTTCCCAATTTTGAACCAATCAGTGGTTCCGTGTCCAGTTCTCACTGTTGCTTCTTGGCCCGCATATAGATTTCTCAAGAGACAAATAAGATGGTCTGGTATGCCCATCTCTTTAAGGACTTGCCAGAGTTTGTTATGATCCACACAATCAAAGGCTTTAGCATAGTCAATGAAGCAGAAGTAGATGTTTTTCTGGAACTCTCTAGCTTTCTCCATGATCCAGCGTATGTTAGCAATTTGATCTCTAGTTCCTCTGCCTCTTCGAAATCCTGCCTGTACTTCTGGTAGTTCTCGATCCACATACTGCTGGAGTCTAGCTTGTAGAATTTTAAGCATAACTTTACTAGCATGAGAAATGAGTGCAATGGTGTGATAGTTTGAGCATTCTTTGGCACTGCCTTTCTTTGGAATTGGAATGTAAACTGATCTTTTCCAATCCTGTGGCCACTGTTGAGTTTTCCAAATTTGCTGGCAAATTGAGTGTAGCACTTTTACTGCATCGTCTTTTAAGATTTTGAATAGCTCAGCTGGAATACTGTCACCTCCACTAGCTTTGTTGTTGCTCAGCTTTTCTAAGGCCCACTTCACATTCTAGGATGTCTGGCTCGAGGTCAGTGACCACCTCATTGTGATTATCAGGGACGTTAAGCTCAATCTTGTATAGTTCTTCTGTGTAATTTTGCCACCTCTTCTTAATCTCTTCTGCCTCTGTTAGGTCCCTGCCATTTTGGTCCTTTATCATGCCCATTTTTGCATGAAACGTTCCTTTCATCTCTCCAATTTTCTTGAAAAGTTCTCTGGTCCTCCCTATTCTATTGTTTTCTTCTATTTCTTTGCATTGTTCATTTAAGAAGGCATTCTTATCTCTTCTAGCTATTCTTTGGAATTCTGCATTTAATTGGGCATATCTTTCTTTTTCTCCCTTGCCTTTCGCTTCCCTCCTTTCCTCAGCTATTTGCAAAGCTTTCTCAGACAGCCATTTTGCTTTCTTGCATTTCTTTTTCTTTGGGATGATTTTGATTGCTACCTTCTTCAGGCACTCTGTCTATCAGATCTAATTCCTTAAATCTATTTGTCACCTCTACTGTATATTGAACAGGGATATGATTTAATTCATACCTGACTGGCCTAGCGCTTTTCCCTACTTTATTTAATTTAAGCCTAAACTTTGCAACAAGAAGCTCATGGTCTGAGCCACAGTCAGCTCCTGGTCTTGTTTTTACTGACTGTATAGAGCTTCTTCATCTTTGGCTTCAGAGCATATAGTCAATCTGATTTCTGTGTTGACCGTCTGGTGATGTCCATGTGTAAAGCCGTCTCTTGGGTTGTTGGAAAAGAGTGTTTGCTATGACCATCGTATTCTCTTGACAAAATTCTATCAGCCTGTGCCCTGCTTCATTTTGTACTCCAAGGCCAAACTTGCCTGTTATTCCAGTTATCTTTTGGCTTCCTACTTTAGCGTTCCAATCCCCCATGATGATAAGGACATCATTTTTTGGTGTTAGTTCTATAAGGTGCTGTAGGGCTTCATAGAACCGGTCAATTTCATCCTCTTCAGCACCGGTGGTTGGGGCATAGACAGATCATTCTGTCATTTTGAGGATTGTATCTCAGTATTGCTTTTCCTATTTTTTTATTGACTATGAAGGCTACTCCATTTCTTCTGAGGGATTCTTGCCCGCAGTAGTATACCTGATGGTTATCTGAATTAAATTCACCCATTCCTGTCCATTTTAGTTTGCTGATACCTAAGATGTCGATGTTTAGTCTTGTCATCTCTTGTTTGACCACGTCCAGCTTTCCTTGATTCATGGATCTTACATTCCAGGTTCCTATGGAGAAAAAATCTTTACAGCATCGGACTTTCCTTTCACCACCAGACACATCCACAGCTGAGCGTCCTTTCGGCTTTGGCCCAGTCGCTTCATTCTTTCTGGCGCTACTAGTACTAGCCCTCTGCTCTTCCCCAGTAGCATATTGGACGCCTTCCGACCTGAGGGGCTCATCTTCCAGCGTCATATCGTTTTGCCTTTTGGTACTGTCCATAGGGTTTTCATGGCAAAGATACTGGAGTGGTTTGCCATTTCCTTCTCCAGTGGATCACGTTTTGTCAGAACTCTCTGCTATGACCTTTCTGTCTTGGGTGGCACTGCACGGCATAGCTCATAGCTTCATTGAATTACGCATGCCCCTTCGTCACGACAAGGCAGTAATCCATGAAGGGGAAGATTTGATTAGTGCAGGGCTATTTATACATGTACATATGAACAATATTTGTTCTCTAATGTCTACATTGTGACTACCTAGTGATATTACTATTCATTTTCTACAGTTAAATAAGTATAGTTCCTTAATTCACTGAAAGCCCAACACATTGGTCGTATAAGCGTGATCAATGGTTAATGCTTGGGTGAGTTTGGTTAATGCTTGGATGAGTGAGCACTAGGGAATTCTAGATCGATGCACAAGGAATTGGAAAAAAAAAGCTTCCTTAAAGAAAACAGCAACAAACAACTTTCACACTCTGGTCAAGGCCTAATGTGGTGTTGTGGTTCAAGTATTAGGTAATGATTGTTCTAGTCTGCCTTCAGCCACCAGTCATTCTCTTTCAGTGGGTTCTATCTCACAGGGTTATTATGGGGGAGAAAAATACAACATACCCTTCCTTGAACTTCAGTGAAAGTAATGAATTTAAAGTAGAATTTAAAGAAATAAACTACACTTATAGTAAAAAAATACATTAAATATACCAAATACATTGTCATTATCAGTTTGTATAAAAATTTGCAAAAAGATAGCTTCAAGTATCTATGCCATAAATGAATCTCATCCTTAATGTATTCATATTCCTAATTTTTTATTAGAGATACAAATATTGAACACCTCAAATCTTCTTGTTTTCTTTCTTACCATATAAAGAAATAAGCTATACATATTACTAATTTAATAGAGGGTGATCTATCTGTTTCTAAGAGGAGGGTTACAGGTGACTGAATATATATAAAATTTCCAACAAGATATTTACTATCAAATAGGCACTGAATAAATTGCAGTTTTTGTTCTAACTATATATAAGAATTAGACACTTTTTTCTTAATTGACCACATAAGGCTTTTCCTTGCCACCATGTTTCCTTGCCAGCATGTTCATGGTTTTTTCCCAATATTCCTGTTTTCCATTTTTCGTATTTCCATTGACAACATCTGCAGAATATGACATTTTCTATTCTTTATATCTTCATCTCAGTTTATATCCATATATCCAGTAGTCTAAGATACCTGACCAAATTACAGAACTAAAATTAATTTAATTTGCAGACAGCAACCTTAGACTATCATCTGTAAATTACATTAACTTTAGTTCTGTAATTTGATCAGGTATCCTTCTAATCTCTTGACTATTCCCCAGTCTTTCTTTCTTGGGTCGTTCATCTTTCTGCAAGTGTTACTATCTCAATGTATGGCCTAATGACTATCGATATGTATAGTGTTGACTTGTAGGGGCTTATTGGTTTCTTTGTATTTAAAGAAATGTATCTTCACTAACAAATCAACTAAGCTGGCCATTAGGTGTCCAAGGCAATCTTTCTCATCTGTTCTGTTTCTGACAAAACCTTCAGCTTCTGATTTGTTTGGTTTTGTTGTTTTTAATGTTCCCTTACAAGAAACTTATTTTTATACCTAAATGTTAAACATGTATTTTTTCTTGAAACTGCCATGCTAAGTATTGTTCTCATTAAAGTGTATTTCACTATTAATACAAAGGTTGTATCACAATTTCTACATACCTGGGAAATATACATATCAGGCTTTGTAGCACCTGATGTTTCCTGCTGTCTCTTCTTTAGTTGTGAAGATTCATTTACATCCAATGAAGAAGTTCTTTCCTTTCGGTAACTGTGTGAAAGAAATTTAATCTCTTATCCATCAGCTTGGAGCTACATTTGTATGTGTCATGTTGTGGAACGGCTAGTGTCTTGTCCTTTCTGGATAAAATTTTAAGTCTTTTAGGTAGTCTTTCCTTGAAATAGCTTGAAATACTATACAGTATATTTGTGAAATATTTTGCTGATCTCTAGCTGTTCCTTTCTGCTTTAATGCTTCACTTTTGCTTTCTCTATTCAGATCTCTAAATGAAGCCTTGATGTTTTCCATTACTATTTGATTTTTGATTTTTATCAAAGATTACTAAACTGCATTTCTTTAAAAAGTTTGTGATAGGATTAGATATTCTCTCTTCTTTGAATTTTAATTTATACCTTTTCACTTTGGGATTTGATGATTATAGCTGTCCTGATTAGAGAAATATTGTAAAGAGTTAAAGTTGTACATTTATTATTTATTTAATTATAAAGGTAAAGGTAAGGTAAAGGTTCCCCCGCACATGCATGCTAGTCGTTTCCGACTCTAGGGGCCGGTGCTCATCTCCGTTTCAAAGCTGAAGAGCCAGCGCTTGTCCGAGGACGTCTCCGTGGTCATGTGGCCAGCATGACTAGATGCCAAAGGCGCACGGAACGCTGTTACCTTCCCACCGCAGTGGTCCCTATTTTTCTACTTGCATTTTTACGTGCTGTCGAACTGCTAGGTTGGCAGAAGTATTTAATTATAGTCATTATGTATTAGCTTACATTTAAAATCAGAGAATATCTGTATTGTTTTTATTACCTTTGATAACAGAAATATTGTGAGTTTTAAAGTTATATATGGTATGTTTAATTTCATTTAACAATTAATGTTTTATCTATCAGTTACATTTAAATTAAAAAGTTATTTGTACTATTTATTTATTGTATTTAATTCAATTTATATACCGCCCTTATACTATGCCAATTTTATAAGGTTTTTAGGTATTTACATAAATTTAGAGCAAGAGGTTGCTTTATTATGCCACCAGAATATAAATTGACAGCAACTGTACTTACTAGCACTAATGATGTTATCTAGTTTGGATAATGAAATGTCTGCAAGAAAATAAGCAAACTCAGAGAGCATACCAATTTTGAGTTACAAATATTCTCCTTTATTAGTACAAGCTTATTGTTTAATAAAATCATGTAATTTTTTAAAAATAATTCATTTGCCACTTTAAAGACTAATACACAAATGGCACAAAATAGTTTTTATGAATCTGTAGTCTTGTTTGTTTGTTGTTTGGTAATACTACAGATCAAACAAACTGTTTCCTTTCCTTTTGTTTTTACAGTTTGTCCATCCTTTACTTACATGTATCAGTTTCATGAAACAATTTGAGTTAAAATAGTGGGTGGCTACCCAAATTAATTTGTCTTTATTGAATTAGATAATGATTTAGTCCACAAATTGCTTTTCTGACAATAAATAGTTTGGGATTTGCTCTTCCTCCCATCTTTTTCTCTTGTCCTGTTACTTCACCTTGCCAATGACTTTCCTTTGAAGTCTGCATTGAACCTGTTTGATGGACCTCTGGCACTTTCTCATTTAGACAGTTATCTTTCTATCCCGATCCCACAAAACTTTTCTGTTGACTTTACAGTGGCAAGACATGGTTCTGTGAGGGTAAACCTTGCCTTGACTAAGCTTCCTTCTCTCAACCAAGGGAAGTTTGTTACCACTGTCAGATAAAATACTTGCATTCTTGTAAGTCAAACAACATATTTAACTTCTTTGCTGCTTAGTCTTTGCCCTTGCTCATGAACACTACTGTCCCAAAAGAACTTCAGCCAGTTCTATTTTTATTTGCTATCTGTTCCTTTTACCACTATCCATTGTCCTTGCTTAAGTACTCATTGCCATTTCTTCCTTGACACTTCTGCCAGATGAGCCTACACTGTTATGATCCACTCTGATGATATGTTGCAATTTCTCAGATCTATCTAAACACTTCAGCCTTTTCTTCCACAGCTTGGAACTCTGCTCTTCAGATCTTCAGATTCATTAATCAGTCTAGAACAGGGGTGTCAAACTCAATTTCATTGAGGGCTGCATCAGCATTGCGGTTACCCTCAGGGGGCCAGGTGGGTGTGGTCAGGGTGGGCATGGCCTACTGGGTGGGCGTGGCTAGAGTGCATATGGCCTACTGGGTGGGCGTGGCCAGCTCTACATTGTTCGCATCAAGGGTGCCTATGGGGGCCTGGGCAGGAGTGGGACAGATCTAAGGGTCTCTGGCAGAAGGAGGGTCGATGGGCCAAGGCCAAAGCAGCGGGGGCCGTTCCCTCACTGTTTCCAGGATGGCTTCGCAGGCCACATGAAATCACTTTGTGGGCCGGATCCAGCCCCCGGGCCTTGTGTTTGACATGTCTGGTCTAGAACATTCATTGATGTCCAAAGTATTCAGACTTTCCTGTGCCCTGCTGAACAAAGCATTTGGCAGCTTTGTTCTTGTCTCCAACAGCTGTTTCCAGCAACTAAACTGTTCTTTAAGTCATTATCCACCTGTGCAAATACCTTAAAAGCAAGGCAGAAAAGTACCATGAGGTGAACAATGACTCATGTGTGAGGCTGTACAGACATTTCAAATTATTCAGGTGCTTTGCACATATTCCATTCAAACCTTTGGGATCATCATTTCCCTTATAATAATTTTCCATAATTTTCATATCCATACCGTATTTTTTTTAAAATCTCATAGCCACAAAAATGGAAAGAGTAGCTGTCAATGGCTCAGTTCAAACCAATGGACCTATGACAAATGAAAGGTATATGTTCTCTTGCACTATAGCATATCTAGCCATTGTAAATGGGAAATATGAAGAAAACAATATCACTTTTGCTCAGAAATCAATGGGAGAATATAAATTTAACAATTTATGCATTTAAAATCTAAATAATCACATCGTTATCATCATAGAATAATTGTAATAAACAGTTTTGAACAATTTTAATTCTATGGCTTTTATTTTTCTGTTGCATGTAAGAAATTGCTCTATGCAACACTGCTCATTATATATGCAAAATCATATACAATTTGTTGAACAAATGGACAAAATGTCTTTAAGTCATACTTCAAGGAAGAATAAACAAGCTCATACTTTTTAAAGTTATAGGTCTGGATGCTTCAGTATTTCTATATTTAAATTTGCAGGAACTTAAACATCGTGCATAGGAAACAGATTAACTGTGCCATATGTTATATAAATATAATATAATATATATCAAGGTTCAGATTATCTACTACAAAAGCTATTCAAACTCATGAATTTTGATATATTGAATCTTGATATATTTAGTTAGGTTGAATTTTAGATGAGAGCATAGAGGATTGTAGTATTAGAGTGGCTTTTCCATATTTAAACAGAATTGAATTTACAGATCAAATAAGAAGAAAGTCAAATGTTAGAAAGAATCATCCATTTATAATATGCTAGCTTATTTGCACAATATGTGTCTCTGTATGTGTGGTTTTCTCTCTGTGTGTGTGTGTCTGTGTGCATATGTATCTTGATGTTTTCACATTAGTTGATCATCATTAATGGATACTACAATTTTGATTAAGTAAACACAAGGGCCAATAAAATAAGATTATACCATTTGTGCGCAAAAAGCATTTTAGGATATCTTATTGCATAAATTATATTAATATAGAATAACATCATCAATGAATCATCATATTGTTACCTTTACTTCCTTCCTTCCTTCTTTATATCAAGTTATATTATTAGCTTAAAGAATTTAACTACATTGATTGTCTCAGTTCCTTTGTGTATATTCAGATGGCCTATGTATATCTGGCTGAGTCATGTTCTTAAATGATGACAGATAAATAATATTTAGAGGAATGTTCATACATTCTACATAACAACTGAATTATAGATATAGAGACAGATGAGAGAGAGAGAGAGAGAGAGAGAGAGAGAGAGAGAGAGAGAGAGAGAGAGAGAGAGAGAGGGAGAGAGAGAGAGAGAGAGAGATGGACATGACGGGTGGATGGATGGAAGGCAGTGGTGGGATTCAAATATGTGAACAACCAGTCATACAGCATCACAGTCTGTTTTGGAGGCATCACTGCTTCAGACAGGAAGGTGGTGCAGAGAGTGGTAAGGATGGCCGAAAAGATCATTGGCAATTCCTTCCCTCCCATCCAGGACATAGCACAGAAGTGTTGTTTGAACAGGGTCCATAAGATTATCTGGGACACTACTCATCCTCTTCACAACCTGTTCTCCTTGTTACCTTCTGCGAAGAGGCTTCGTGGTATCCATAGCAGAAAATCCAGATTCAGCCATAGTATCATTCCATACAGCATTAACCTTGTGAACTCTCAGGCTTCCTCCTTTCATTATATATTCAAGATGGACAGTATTTAATATTCTATTGTTATGTATATGTAGGGGTGTGGGTATATACATATGTTGTATATAGTATGTTTTAGGTGTGTGTCATGTATGTGTTTCACTTTGAGAGCGGGCAAATAAATTTCATTTTAAATTTCATTTAAAGTTACTGTTCCTTTGGAAGGGAAATAACACAACCATTAATATTATTAGTAATAATTCCAAAGTGCCCTTGATTCTAATGGTTCTAGTAGTCAATATTTAGGAATTAATAAGTTACTAATGATGATTGTTCTGTTCTGAGAGCCTGTTCATGAGAGCCCTGACTAATGGCAGTAACGTACCAGTTCAGTTTTGTATTGAAACGAGAACTATTGAGGACTTGTTAAAGATGTGCAGATTTTTCAGTGGGCCCTTCATATTACAAAAGCCTGAGTATTGCCCCTTTGATGGTTGCTTCAAAAATAATGTGCATCCCATTTCTAAAAATTAAATTGCCCTGCTTTATCTCTTTCCTGTATTCCTGTCTATCAGATTCAATGGCCAGAATGCAGAAACAATAGCCAGGGTATGCAGATTTAGCTTCCATAAGAAGAGGCTTTTTGCTGGTTGAGACTGTGAAGTGACACAATGTACCAGATCAAAACTAATCTAAGCCACCTTGCACAAACTGCTATTTAAGTGGTTGAATGTGTACCACTGTCTAAATCGTTTAATCCTTCTGCTACACTTGGTGATTGAGATTAATACAGGTCAAATTTATCTTTGTCATTTGTTTTTCTTCTTGTTTGTTTGTTTTTGTCATTCTGGAAGGAAACATGCTTAACGCTTGTGCTTGCTTACTCCTCGGAAGTTCAGTTTTCTTCTGAAGAACACAGTCTATATCACTTTACTTCAACAGTGACCTTGCCAAGTTTCAGCAATGTTGCCATATTCTGGTTGTAAAAGCAATACTAAATGTTCAATTAATATATGTCATGTATATTATGTAGCTATGCATTATTTCCTATTAATTAACTTGAAGAATTTGAATCTTAGTACCACGGCAGTAACACAGTAATGGGCAGTTAATAAGTTCCTATTCTATGGAAGAACCTTTCCTTTCTGTAATACAGACTGCCTCACTGAAGGCTTTGATCTCAGTAAATTAGAGAAATATATTTTGCCACAATATTATTCTTTGTACTATTGTTAATAAACAATGAACCTGATATTGGCTTTCAAATTCATAGAAAGTAACTGAAAACCATTATTGCTAGTATCAGGAAAGATTTTTTTTTAAAAAAACTATCTTTACACATCTGAGCCACATGATAGCTAAAGTAAATAAAAGTAGACACCAAGAATACTTTAAACAGGTCAGACAAAAATTATGCTGGTCAATAACATATATATAACTTCTAAAGCAGCTATTCATCGAACCAACATAAAATCATTTGGGATAGAGCTCTAAAAACACAAAATGTTGTGGAAAGGACACTATCTTTTTTGTGTAGTACCCTATTTTTTCCAGGACAGTGGACATAAAGAGGCCCTCTGATAAAATATAAAATTAAATGTAGGTTTATAAAAAAAACAATAATTTTTATAGGAAGCTACTTACTGGCTAGGACAGTAAGATTTTTTTAAAAAAATAAATAATCATGGATTACAGTCTGTTAGTACTAACAGCTGTATTTTTATATACAGAATTAATGTTTTATGTTTAAAAAAATTACCAGACACAACTCTGAAATTCAACATATACAATATATAAAATATTTTGTTAAATAAAAAAAATATATTAAGCCATGCCAACCCCAGAGTCAAACTCTTAGGTCTTAATTGGCTCTTGTTTTTACTGCTGCTAATGGCATATAATTACACTCTTTCCACTGCAATGATAAACAAAAGAAAAACATTAAAGTAGATACTGGTTTCAAATCAAAAATTATCTTAGGGTGATTGTTCCCATAACAATTATGTATTGCATCTGGAATAGAAGGAGGTTTCATGCAACAATGTGTCAAAATTATTTAGCAATACTTTATGCCATCTGTGTCACAATTGGCCAAGCAATCTGTACCAATCACATATGAAGTAACAAACCATGAAAAAATTGCCATTTATTACATTTTTCTAGATGACAAAGATAAAGCATGCAGTGACATGTTTTAAACTTGATTCTAGTGCTGTTCAATTTAGCTGAAGCAAAGTTTCAATATATGCTTAATGTGTTGATGTTTCTCCCTAAATCTTTCCTTGAAGTTTGTTGTGCCTTGAATTGTTTGATTTGTTATAAAGACATAACAGGTGCGTGCATGTGAGAGAGTAAACATTTAAGAGTATTTGACATCAATTGCAAATACACAGATCATTATTTAATATTTATGATGTTAAACAAATTCCACCACTGATCCATCCAGGGGTGAACCTTTATTGAATCCAGGAGTCTAAACAAGCACTAATCTGGCCAAAAGTATTGCCTATAAGGGGCTGTTCATTTCCCAAAGGAAAAGTTATGTAGTCAATAAATACCAGACTCTTTTTTCATAAAATCCATCATAGCCTGGGAAAGTAAAAGTTTATCCATTTTATATGTGGCCTATTTTTAAGTAAGTGGTAAAGTCATCTTACTTCATAGAAAATGGTATAATGTCTTCAATGTAGTAATGGTAGCAAGAAATCTTTTTTGTGGTAGTGAAGAAAAAGTCAAAATGGGGCCAAATATAGGTCAAAGCCAGGTAGATCAAATGTTTAATATAGATTAATAATGCACATTAATAATGCAGTTTTATCAAAGACCTATGAAACTCAGGATAGTATCACCATAATGATCTTATGGGAGCCAAAAATAAGACATGGATATATTTGCCCCTCCCACTTGCTCAGAAGCATACTACTTCAAATTGTAGAGATAGTGTATGTGCATCATAATTAATAGGCACTGATAGTCTTATCTCCCATTAACCTCAATCAATATTTTTTACTGAGCAATCAACAACAACCCCATTCTAATTTTTATTTTAATGCCTATTCCTCAAGTATGAAGGAATCAATTCCAAGCTCTTAGATACCTTTGTTGCTTCAGTTTCATTATATCTAGGACCCATCAGAATAATTACATATTAGAGAGACATTAGAACATATTTTTTCTAGAGGATTTGAAATATGTTAGTAGGACGAGAGGATGGGTGGGTGTATGTGTCTCTATCTGGTTTTGAAGTGAAATCATTTTTAAAAAGTGGATGATGATTTATTGACATTATTTCTGTCTTTGAAATTTTGTTAACATAATATTTCATTTGTTTATATTTGTTTTTAGAGATATGTGTTAAGTGTTTGTTAAGTATTTAGAATACCTTGCTAGGCTCCAAACACGGGACAAATCTTATTTCCTGTTTCAGCCTAACCCAAGGCCATCCATAGGCAGTAGTCACAGCAGTGACAGCTCATATTTGTGTAAATCTTTTGGATTGTTAACAAAGAATTAAAGGGAGACTGTGGCCTAAAGGTTAGAACAATTCCCTAATGTGCAATCGCCCCAGGTTCGAATCTCAGAAGGGTATGGCTGACTGATGAGAACAAATAAGTTTGAAATGGTCATATCAGTCTGTGTGTGTGTGTGTGTGTGTGTGTGTGTGTGTGTAATGTTTAGAAATCTGAAATTGAAGGATAAATTGTGATTCATAGGGGGCAGAGATGTATCAATGGAAACTTTTTAGATGAGATAGATTTTTCTCAAGACATAGCAACAGCTTTATATATTACACACATATATGATATATTACACACAGAGAGAGAGACAGAGAGAAAATGAAATAGAGAGATTTTCTATGGAAATAAGAAGAATCCTGCTATATTGAGTCAATGGTTCATATAATCCAGTATTCTTTATTACACAATACCTGATCAGATGCATTCATGAAGCTTATAAATACGGACAGGAGAGTAAATGCTCTTTTCCACCATTGCTCCTTAGTAGCTGAATTAGCTACTGTCTGCATTTATCAAGTAGCAAAGAGCCATATCAATTGACAGCTTGCTCCTCCATGATTCTTTCTAATCACTTTTAAAAACCACCTTTATTATTGGTCCATATCACATCCAAATTCTACATTTTAAATATGTCTTTGCAACAACATGACCACTGCTACATACACACTCAAATATATACAAATGCTAACAAAATGACATAATAGGAGACCAGTTAAACCAAGCACATTAATCTACACCTACATCTAGATCCAATTCAGAGCAATGAAGCAATCATTTCCTTAACAATCTGTTAATCAGCAGAGCTACTTTCAGCTTTTTCTTTCTGTGAACAAGGATTCTCTTTCATTATTGTGTAGAATGAACTATTCTGTGCATTTCCTATTGCTTTCTGGAATATTAATGTTATTCCGATACAACTCCATTTCTGTTTAATTAAAAAAAAAAGTAAACTATTCTATCCAATAATTCTGATGATTTCCTGCCAAAGTTATTTGATTATTACAATCACATTTTCTCTGTGTATCATTGTCATCCCCTACTGATGCCCATAAATCTGGGCTTAGTAGCAATTGCACCTACAAAACTACTTTGTAACTATCTTACACACTTTGCTACAGTTAATAAGACTTAAGCAATTAGTGATACAGAATTATGTCAAACTGCCGGCCCGTGGCCTGGATGTGTCACACCAAAACCTCACCCACCCAATTGCTGGCAATGGGAAAGAAGTCATGATATGTCACGACACGTCACATGATGTCACGAGTTTGATACCCGTGGTCTAGGCAGTGGTCATTAAAGCCTCTCTATAGACAGTGAAGAAAACATTATAATACCATGGTGTTTGTATAAAACCATTTCCCTTTCCTGTAAAAGAACAGAGTACTATCCAGATTTTTAAGTATTTTCAGCAAAGGAATTCAGCTGCTGCCACTACTACTGATGGGTGTGTAATAGTTCATAATAATGGTGTATTCTACTCTGCAGTTAAAGGATTACAATTTATTTTATTTTGCTGTCATAAACCTGTTAATATTTTGCATGATCTCCCCATTATTTGTTTTTGTTATTCTTGGCTTCCTTTCAAATGCCATTTTTCTTGCCATTTTACAATTTAACCTGGACAATTCAGTTTGCAATCAATCACAGACTTTGATCTGTGAATGTCATGTCATCCTAGAAAACTGCCAGCTGCACAATAACTGAAGCTTGCATTTAACTTTCCACAGACACAAGAAATAGGAAGTTCTCTGAGATCATTGGGCCATTTATCCAAGTATTGTTTTCATTATGTGCTCCAAACTTCTGATAAGACTTTCTGTTATCATATTTACATATATCATTGATGTCCTTGGCTCTTCTGATTGGAATGAATATATTCTACCTGTTACCCAGCTATTCTTAATGCAAAATGGAGAACTTACAGGAAAGAGACTACCATGCATACATCTTTTTTAAAAAAAGAAAGAAAGAAAAGAAATAACATTTTTAAAAGGTATAAGCCAGGGTTGTCAAACTCAATTTCATTGAGGGCCGCATCAGCATTGCGGTTGCCCTCAAGGGGCCGGGTGGGTATGGCCAGGGTGGGTGGGGCCTACTGAGTGGGCATGGCTAGAGTGCGTATGGCCTACTGGGTGGGCGTGGCCAGCTCTACAACGTTCGCATGAAGGATGCCTGTGGGGGCCTGGGCAGGAGTGGGACAGATCTGAGGGTCTCTGGCAGGAGGAGGGTCTCTGGGCCAGGGCCAAGGCAGTGGGGGCCGTTCCCTCACTGTTTCCAGGATGGCTTCACGTGCCACATGAAACCACTTTTCGGGCTGGATCCAGCCCCCGGGCCTTGTGTTTGACATGTCTGGTATAAGCTGTATGAGCAAGCAACTATTATGATACAGGTAGTCCTTGACTTATCAGTACAGTTGTGACTAGAGTTTCTATTGCTAAGTGATGTAGTTTTAACGTGCAATGTCATGTGAGTGTACCACTCAGTGACAACAATCCCAGCACTCTTTGCTGCTGTTGTTAAGTAAATTCTATCAAATGCACATCCACCACAATCAAAGCCATTCTAGGTTTGGACCTTCCTAGCCCCAAAGCTTGGTTCTTCCAAGATAAGGTATAATCTCCCCTTCAACTCCCCTCAACTGCCTATTCCTCCTAATCTTTGCTCTTTTTATCTGAAATAATAATGAACCATAAAACTTTGGGGCTGCTTTCCATGCTATAGCTCAGGCCTTAATCATGTGCTGTGGCTCTGGAGATGAAAGAAGCCTTTGTGCCACAAAGCCTCAGCTGCAGTTGGAAGCACATCCTGAGATACCCTGAAAGCATGGCACAAACAGGTCACACTGTGGGAAACTCCAACAGTTCAGCACAAATTCATCACACTCCAGGAAGTTCCAACAGTGCAGCTTAGTCCGACCCACAGTTGCCCTTACCACCCTTCTCCAAAGCCCACGGAGCCCTATTTTCTATTCCAACACATGTTCTGTTCCTGGTGCTGATGAAGTGTGTCCACCCAAGTGCTTCCTTAGGCAGCTGCTGAACATGTGAGGCCATCTTACCAAGATGTTATGAGAAAACAGTATAGTGTCTGCAGAAGAAAGTCTAGTGCAGCAATCAATAGGAGTAGAAAGATGGTGGAAGCCACCTATTGCAGTAGGGACCATGGAGTGTAGGAGCACAAAAGGGCACAGATGAGGGAAGAGAGATGAGTGAGGGGAGCTGAAGCACCCTTCAGTTGTAATTGCTGGTGGTCTGCCAAGCACCCAAATTCTGATCAGCTGGGCCACTACAACAGCCTTCGCTTTGACTATCAGTCATAAATCCCTTTGTTTAGCATTACCATAATTTCAAATTATCAATGAAGGAATGGTCATAGGTTGAGGACTACCTGAAAGTAAAAACAATACAAACATATAAATATAAATGAATCATATTCTTTATCTTGTTCTTCCAATCTTCCATTTATATATATGTTTTTTTTTAAAAAAAATACTTTCAATTCAATCTTATGGAAACTCCATTTCTACTACCGGTGTTAAAGGAGAAATTACTGGCATTAACTGATATCTCCATTTATTCCATAATACTATCATATTTTTTAAAAAAGGGATTTTGAATTCTCTTAAAATATCTTAAAAAGATATTTTAAATATATTTTTAAAGCAATATGTTTGTATAGGATCACCTATTTCCCTTAATTCCCTCAATTCTATATTACTCCACAATAAATCTCTATCTGCTATAATATCTGGGACCACCCTTAATTGATTAGCTACCCAATAATTTCTAACATTTGGAAGACCCAGACCACCTTTTTTAATGGTTCATACCATAAAGCTTTACTTATTTTTGCTCTCTTGCCTCCATTACAATACACCTCCAGCAATCTCTGTATTTCCTTTAGTTCTTGATCCAAAAACTTAATTGGGATCATCCAAAATAAAAAAATAATAATATTTTTTGGTAAAATTTTCATTTTTATTGCTGCAATTCTTCCAAACCATAATAATTTTACTTTTATGTATTTATCTATTTTATCTTGTATAGCTTTCTTTAACTTCTCATAATTTATCTTCTTCAGAATTGTATTGGTTCTGATTTTAATTATCAGAAAAATTAAACAGAATATATTTTCTGTAGTTTAATATTTTAAAGATATTCACTTTATCAATTTATTTTTCCAATAGTTTTATTTTAGCATTAACATCTATGTTCATTATTGTTTCTGAATATTTATGTAAACCTGGTTGTTGTTGTTGTTAGCTGCGAAGTCATGTCCAACCCATCGCAACCCTATGGACAACGTTCCTCCAGGCCCTCCTGTCCTCTACCATCTTCTGGAGTCCATTTAAGCTCACGCCTACTGCTTCAGTGACTCCATCCAGCCACCTCATTCTCTGTCGTCCCCTTCTTCTATTGCCCTCAATCTTTCCCAGCATTAGGCTCTTCTCCAGTGAGTCCTTCCTCCTCATTAGGTGGCCAAAGTATTTGAGTTTTAGCTTCAGGATCTGGCCTTCTAAAGAGCAGTCAGGGTTGATCTCTGGTTATCTTTTGGCTTCCTACTTTAGCATTCCAATCCCCCATGATGATAAGGACATCATTTTTGGGTGTTAGTTCTATAAGCTGCTGTAGGGCTTCATAGAAATGGTCAATTTCATCCCCTTCAGCACTGGTGGTTTGGGCATAGACTTGGACTACTGTGATATTGAATGATTTGCCTTGGATTCGAACTGAGATCATTCTGTCATTTTGAGGATTGTATCCCAGTATTGCTTTTCCTACTCTTTTATTGACTATGAAGGCTACTCATAGCTAATAGGTTTATTGAATTACACAAGCCCCTTCACCATGACAAGGCAGTAATCCATGAAGGGGGTAAACCTGGTAAGTATCTCTAAAAGCTAAGTTTGCCTCTTTATCAAGAATCCTATGAATTCTATCCAGTCAGGTATGTGAGCACATATACTCAAGTAGCTAGAGAGAAAATTGGATTATATCAACAGTTTCCAGTCTTGATATCTGTGCTGGGAAAAGAGATACAAAAGCAGAATCTAATGGGAAATATTTTGTATACCACCATTGATTAAATGATAGCTTTTGTTTCTGAAAAATAATGTATTTAGATGAGGAGGAGGAAGAAGAAGAAGAAGAAGAAGAAGAAGAAGAAGAAGAAGAAGAAGAAGAAGAAGAAGAAGAAGAAGAAGAAGAAGAAGAAGAAGAAGAAGAAGAAGTTGGAAGGTACCTTGGAGGTCATCTAGTCCAACCCCCTGCTCAGGCAGGAAACCCTATACCATTTCAGACAAATGGCTGTCCAGTCTCTTCTTAAAAACTTCCAGTGTTGGAGCATTCACCAATTCCGGAGGCAGGTTGTTCCACTGGTTAATTGTTCTAACTGTCAGGAAGTTTCTCCTTAGTTCTAGGTTGCTTCTCTCCTTGACTAGTTTTCATCCGTTGCTTCTTGTCCTGCTTTCAGGTGCTTTGGAGAATAGCTTGACTCCCTCTTCTTTGTGGTAGCCCCTGAGATATTCCTCAACTGGGATTTTTTTAGGTATCTCTTTAGATTTCTCAGAATGTTTAACTAGACTATGTAGTGAAGATGCAGCCATTGTAAACTTCTGTGCTTTCAGTTAGTGCAACTAAAAGCTCAATTCTTTATTTATATATATATTATTTTAATTGCATAGTATAACACTTTTATTAGGACAATCAAGTAGCCAACAAAGCTCCAACGGCAGTATGTTGTGTTTTAACACTACAGAATACTAAATTGTTTGAAAATTAATTATAGCTTAACTAAATATTTACAATAAATACTCTTGAATAACACCAATGTATATATTCTTTACATTCCTTCTCTTGCCACATCACCCACAGCACCACCAGTGTCACCTGCTGGTTAGTGTTCCCTTCGATTTGTCCAAACCAGTGGGGAAAACAGTGCACAGTACACAGTGGAAACCCACAGTCCAGACTAAAAGCTCCTAGCTAGAAAATGGAATCAAACAAAGTGGATATCTGCTCCTTCTTTGGAACTGGCAGAGAGAAAGTCAAAATGAACTCTGGGATGGGGGGAAGATCCACATTAGCCAGTCATTCTTCTCCTCTCCCCTCATTAACCAAGCCATATAGATCTTCCCAATAAAAAGCTGCTGAAATGTTGCTCTCAGCAATTCTTGTCAGCAGCCATCAAGCTCATACAGTTCCCAGAGGTAGAGACACTGGCAGCAAAGAGTTGCAAATATAAGCCTGTCCTTGCAATGTTTAAGATTTATTATCAGCAAGGTGTGAGGTTCACACTTTCTATTCTTACTCATTGTAAATGGCTAATGGTGAGTATGTCAAATGCATTACAGCCAATTTTCTTCCTGCTAGACACAGCCTCTTACTTTTATTTACCTAATTAATTGAATTTACCTTGCATTCCTATGTTTCCTAATAAGCAATAATTCTCCTGAAAACAACAGCAACAATAAAAACAAATTGACTTTATACAGTAGATGTCCACTGTCTGGAGACACAAAAATAAAATAACAACAAAAAGAATGATCTTCTAAATTCTCAACTTGTGCTGATCAGCACAGTGGGTAGCTGTCAAGAATTTGTCATTGGCATACAAAATATTGTTTATACACGAACACTCTTTTCTTTAGTGTTTGCATAATTGTAATTAATGCCAGAATGCACAATTAAGGGGGGGGGAAAGCTTTTGGTTATCTATGATCTGAGGTTTATTCCATGATAAGCATCTGCTCTGTGTATGTCGGCGTGCACCCATGTGTGCATGCACACATACTCATTTTTATATACTAGTGTTATATTTTTGTAACAGTTACGTACTTAATATGATTTTTATTTGAATGCTAGCTTTCTTGAGCTTCTGGAACTGGATGAGATATAAATATAAATAAATACAAGCAATGCTTTCATAACATTTTACTATTCTTTATCTTTCCTCTCATGGCAATGAATCTTCAGTTCTGTAAATCTCCTAGGTATTTTGGCTACATCTTCTAAGGAATTATGGAATTGAAACTTTTTACTAATTCTGCTGGCTAATTCTTTATCTTCTGTTTTGTTGTTGAATAGGCAAGGGTGCTGAAGTAATCCTGGTTAGAATTCTCCAATATTTTCACTAAGGCCCATATTTAGAGGAACATATTGTATGTGTATCGTTAAATATAATTAAAATGAGATACTTGAAGTCCAGAAGGACAAGAAAGGATTAATAATGAAATTGCATGTTAATTTCTAATAAGGGACAAAGAAAGAACAAAAGTTCTTGGTTTCTATCCATGTTCGTAATGATTTAATAGTCAAAGGGGATAAAAATACAAAAACTAAAACATCTAAAACTAGATTCTGACAGAATGTACAACCCCATTTTAAATATTTTTGAAGAGAAACTAATAGAGTATCTATAAAATGTACCATTAGCAGTCACAGTGAAAACAAAGTGGAATAATTCAAAATATGGTTTTGAACTGAATTTTGAATTGAATTGAAATTTTGTTCCGAGGTCTTTTCCAACTCTATTATTCTATGGTTCTTTTGCCACTCCTATTATATCTAGTTTCATAGACTATATGGCAGTTTTCTTTAACCATACTTTATGACAAAGCTATTATGGCTACTGTAGACTCATATTGCATTTACTCTTAAACCATCCTTTACAAACTATAAGGACTGGTGTCACATAGTAGACCACAACAGATGTTCAGGGTCTCAGAAAGAAATGAGAGTATAATGTTGCAGAAAAGGAATACAAAAGGGCAACAAGGAATAAGAGAGAGAGACAGAGAGAGAGAGATTAAACAATATAATTAATAAGATTCAAAGTACAATAGTACTTTTGTACGTTCTTAGGCAGGAAACTAATCAGGAAAGCCATGAAACCTTTGGATGATATCAGAGTAAGATGACAGATTCCAAGAATCGGAGTTACTACTTTTCATTTATCTTCACTACAGGAGATGCACATGCCTGAACTGATATTATCAGGAGGAATGTTGAACTGAGACAAATTATGGTGTCAAGAGATAAGGTTTAATTTTTATTGATTAAATTTATAAAGTACACTTCACAGATGCACTGAAATTGTCTGAACTGACACTGACTAGTTAAGAGAATTGGAAGGTATGGTATATAAAAGTGAAAATATTGACAGCCATGCAACTAGCCTGTAAGCAACATTTTTTTGGTTGAGAAAGAAATTGTAAATAAAATTTCCAACATTGTAATATCTTTGCAATAGTGATTGCTTAGAGTAGAGCCGCCATATTTTCAGGATGTTGTCAGTCTGAAGGAAGCTTTAAAAAGCACAACTCGTCTCTGGGGGGAAATGCAGTTTTTGGATTTTTGATGTTAAAAAGAGCAAGAGATCATGATAGAGGTATATAGAATTATATCAATGGAGATTCTCAATTATCTATGGGTAATAGTTATCTCAAAGGTGCTTTTTTTTCTTTCAAAAGGCAAGTGGACTGCTTTTTTATAGAATCATGTATCATAAAGAATATGAATTACATTCAACCCCTCACTCTACTTCTAATAAAACTAAAAATTGAGATCATATTTATTAGATATTATATGTACTGATAAATACATACATACAGTTTCATTGCTGATATTTCAGAAGTGGTTTGCTATTGCCTCCTTCATAGGGCTGAGAGAGAGACAGACTGGTCCAACGTTGCCTAGCTGGCATTCTGCCTAAGCTGGTATCCCAAACGGAAGTTACAGTATCCCTAAATCATTACACCAAACTGTCTTTCAGAAATATTGTATGGTTCTCAATACCAATTGGTTACTCATGTTCTCCTTCTGATATTTTTGTAGATCTTACATTTAATATAGCTTATTTGTATGTATATATGTGTGTGTGTGTGTGTGTATGTTTGTTTTCTTGTTTTAATTCGGGAAAACCCCCGAATGAAAGATTATATATATATATATATATATATATATATATATATATATATATATATATATATATATATATATATATATATATATATATATATATATATATATATATATATATATGTGTGTGTGTGTGTGTGTGTGTGTGTGTGTGTGTGTGTGTAAATTACTAACAAAGAATTAAGGGAGGCTGAGATGCATTTCTGACTCATTAGTCTTCATCAGTCAGTCATACCCTTCTGAGATTCGAACCTGGGCTGATTGCACATTAGGCAGTGTTTTTAACCTCTTGAGCCACAGATTCTCTCTCGCTTTGTTAGCTTTCTGCTTTCGAATCTCAGAAGGGTATGACTGACTGATGAAGACTAATGAGTCAGAAATGCATCTCAGCCTCCCTTAATTCTTTGTTAGTAATTTACACAAATATATGAACTCTCCGGTGTGACTAAAGCCTGTTTGATGGCCTTTGAGATAAGGCTGAAAACAGGAAATAAAGATTTGCCCCATGTTTGGGGCCTAGCAAGGTAATCTAATAGTTAACATACCACACACACACACACACACACACACACACACACACACACACACACACACACACACACATATATATATATATATATATATATATATATATATATATATATATATATATATAAAATTGTGATTCTTTTTTTCAATTGTCCTATCTGATAGTTCTAAGAGGCTTTATTGCTACAATGACAAGTTTTATTTGCTTTTCCAACCACGTCCTTCCTTTTCCGGGCCTCCATTATATTCATTTCAGGACTGATGTTTCTAGGCTGGGCAGTCTTTTAAAAAGCTGTTTCAGTGAATTTATTAAGCATTTTCTGATTGTGTTTATGCACTTTTCATACCTGCTTCATCCATTTTAATAAAGAGCTGACTTACCAGCAGTCTTTTTTCAAGTAGATGACTAAATAGGTAGAGATTTTGCTGGACAAACGGATAAGGGAAGGATGAGATGGAATGATGATTTCTTGCACATGCATAAAAATTCAGTCAATGAGGAAAGGAAATGTAAGCTAGGAATGTTGATGTTGTAGATAACTCTCAATATATATGCCTAAATTATCAGGGATAAAATATTGCACCATCCAGGATTTATAAAACAATAGCATATTACATAATGGAAATAGATGGCTAAGAAACTACTTCAGAAACAAAAATCTGCCCATTTTTTTAGTGCTATGCTTTAGCGCTCTAAATGAAGGATGAAAATGACATTGATTTCAGCTGCACGTAAGAACTAAAAATCGAGTTCTGCTTCTCACTGCCTAAGTTCAATGAATGAAAGGGTGTAAATTTCTATAGCGGTGTATGTAAAAAAGAATACATAGTAATCTCGTTATTAACACCTACATACCTTCTATACTTATATCACAGATTTAACTCTTTTTCAGAAAAAAAGAATTTAGTCACAATTTATTCTACTATTGGGAATTATTATATTACAACTGGGTTTGTTTCCTATTATTATTTTGTTTTAATTATTGCATAATTACATAGTGATGAAGCCTGAATGAAACTCAGAGAATTATAACAGCTCAGATGAATCTCATACAAATATCACTTTATATTAAATAACAACAAAACATTCCTTTAAAATAATTTTATATCAATGTGGTATATATTTGAATAATATACATTAATATTTCTGTATGACTGCATTTCTGGAGCCAGAAAGATCAGGGCATACATACGTGTATTAGTATTTACTCAATGTACCATCCATTTCTTCTATATAGCTAATATGTAAAGGAAGATAAAAATGTGTGAATTAATGTTGGTCTGCTTCTGTCACTCACAGCACATGGTTAGGCCACACTTTGGGTTGGCTTTTCTTAAATAATAAAAAAGCTCAGTGAAGATGAGAGTGACTAAGTTTCAAAATATCCCATCAAGAAATTATAGCAGAGGCTGGTCCCCATCCTTCTATCCGAACTTTTTTCATTCTGTTGATGTCTATCATCCTTGAAATAAAGGTCAACCTTTTAAAATCTGGCAACCTTTCTGCACTCCTACTTTTTCCTTCTATCCAATTTTCAACTCTTATCACATCCTGAAGAGCAATTTAATGCACAACTTACTACCTATTCCCTGCAATACAATCAGATTTTTTTTAACAATTGAACTAAAGCACATATCACGATAGAACCATGCTGTAAAGCTTCATGCATGTTTGGCACCACACCCAATTAATTTCTTTTTTCAAAATCCTCACTGGCTCTTAACAGAATGGCAAGCAAAAGTGCCCTTATGTTATATGTGAAAAAGGAGGGCTGGCATTTCAGTAAACAAAAAAGAGATGAAGGAATTTAAACTGCCAGTAAAATAAATAAACAAATAAATAAATAACTTTCCAAATTTTTTTTTGCATTTTTGTAGCACTATTACAAAATAAATAAATAAAAGAAAAAACCTATGTTTGTGTGTATCCTGGCATGTGCTTTGGATTGATTGTTTTAAACATTTTTAGTTGGCTTGACGAATTTTATAAAATGGACTTGGAGTTTTCTTTTTATTTCATTGATTGCCCTGTGTTGGAAGCTTTATATATAAGAGCTGGAAAGTAAAATAAAAATAAGCAAAATTGTTGCTTTACCTTCAACTGGGGATTTTTTTTAATATACCTTCATGTCAATGTTAATGTCTAGGTGACTGTCTGGATAAGTTCCTGCAGTTTTATTAGAATAATTTCAGAAGTGTTTTGCCACTGTCTTCTTCCTAGGACTGAGAAAGCATGACTGGCTCAAGGTCACCCAGCTGGCTTTGTGCTTTAAGGCAGGTCTAGCGCCAGACAGTCTCGGTGAATGCTCCAACACTGGAAGTTTTTAAGAAGAGACTGGACAGCCATTTGCCTGAAATGGTATAGGGTTTCCTGCCTGAGCAGGGGGTTGGACTAGTTGACCTCCAAGGTCCCTTCCAACTTCTTCTTCTTCTTTTTCTTCTTCTTCTTCTTCTTCTTCTTCTTCTTCTTCTTCTTCTTCTTCTTCTTCTTCTTCTTCTTCTTATTATTATTATTATTATTATTATTATTATTATTATTATTATTATTATTATTATTATTATTATTATTATTATTATTATTATTATTATTATTATTATTATTATGTGCCTTAACCACTACAGATAGTGTTTGACTTACAACCACAATTGCAACAATAATTTTGGTCATAAGTCATTGCAGTCATCAATTGAAGCATTCACATGATCACTTCATTCAATGACTGCAATCCTGATACTTCCAGATGCACATATTGAGCAATCATATGAGTTAAGTGGAGCCGGTGCCTCATGGGTTGGGGATGGCCTGGCTCAGGCCATGCAAGAGCTGTAGTTCAGTGCAAAGCTGCAGACATGCCAGCTGAGTGCTGCTTTCCAGTACTCATTGTGGTGATTCTAGACCTGGATCCTTCAGCAATCTTAAACAGCTGCCGCCACTCTAGATCTCTACTTCAAGCCTAGTGGCACTGCTGGCACTTATAAATGTCACCTTGCACCATTCTTCAAAGCATGTAAGTCTTGAAGAACAGGGCAATTGCCCCTACCATCCATAGTTACAGGGGTCTTCTTCTGCTGTGGAGAGACCCTTGCAATTCATCCAAGGCAGATCCCGATTGTACAGGGATTCAAAAGCCTTTCGAAGCTCCACAACAGCTTGTGCAGAACCTCCAAAGGCTTTCCAAATCATACAGGGCTTCCAAACACTTCAGAAGCCATGTGCAACTTTTAAAGCTTTGGGTGCCTGACATGATTTCAAAAAGCTTTGGATACCTTCAGAGGCTTTACAAGAATTCACACAGAGCTTCAAAGTCTTCCCAAGTTGCATCACACTTCTAAAGGCTCCAGAAACCTAGTATAACTTCAGAAGTCTTTGGAAGCCCAGCACAACTTGGAAGGCTTCAGAGTGTTAGGTATATGATGATAGCCTACATATTGGGTTGGAAATATATAAGCCATGATGATGTTGTAACTTTAAGAAGGTAATTGATCCATGGGCGTGTGAGGTTGCTCATGGCCATAAGAGGGAGCTAGAAATGTAGATTCTCTCTCTCACTGGATCTCTCTGAATATCTGAATTTGCTGATCGCTCTATTATTGCTTTTTTGCTCCGTATCTGCATAACTGTGTTTTTGACCTCTGGACTGGTAAGAAGTCTTTGTATTAGGATTTGTACTTGGACTGTTATTTTTGTGTATGACCTGGACTGATTATTTTTGACTGTGCATTTTTGATTTTACACCACCTTAAAGTAAACTACTTTCTATTTTCACAACTCAGTGTATCTTGTGGTTACTGTGATCTTTTACTGCTCTCAATACCCTTCCTTGTCTGTGCAACTCCTTGGTAGCACAAGGAGACCTCTGCACAACAATACCTAACACAGAAGTTCTGTGAGAGACTTACCAATTGTTAATAAGACAAATAGTGATCATTGCAGTACCTGGAGATAACAGATTAGAAAAAAAGAAGAACTGGAAAAATCACAAAATACAAAGATCTGCAAACAGAACAACTGTGGCAAAAGAAAGCAAAGATAGTACCAATCATAATAGGTGACTAGAGCTCTATTCCAAACTTCTAGAGCACAATTTGAACACCATTGACACATAGAATCATCATCTGTCAATTGCAAAAGGCAGATTCATGTGAAACATCTACATCATGCAATGCTATCTTTATCACCACAAACAACATCAACATATGCTAGGTCCTTGGAAAAGGCTTGATAGGGTAGACAAAAATGCCAAATCCTGTCTAATCTGTAAATGATTCTTATTTTATTGTGTAAGAGTAAAAATCAAGGTGAAATACCAAAACCCAAGTCCTGAAAAGAAAACATGGTTAATAAATTGTAAAAGCTGAGCATGGTATTATAACTCTGACCCAGAAGAAAGTTCCACTCTTTTTAGTTGAGGTTATTCAAAGCGAGTGATCTTTTCTTTTTATGGAAAAAAGGTGAAAAATCAATATCAAGTTCATAAACCTATCAGCTAATTGAGTTACTCTGGAGTAGTTATACAGTAACTCTTTACACTTATATTTACATGAAAAGTTACAATAAATGTGGAAAGTAGAGCAGAAAAAGTTAACCTTATAAATTATATTTGCAAATTATATCCAGAAGCAATATCCTTGCTGGAGCAGTGGGCTAATGCCTCCTTAAATAACACCAGCTGCCTGCAATTAGTGCAGGTTCGCATCCCACCAGGCTCAAGGTTGACTCAGCCTTCCATCCTTCCAAGGTAGGTAAAATGAGGACCCAGATTGTTGGGGGCAATAAGCTGACTTTGTAATAATGCCGCTTGGCGGGGGCCGAAAGCCCTAATAAGCAGGCATATACATAGAATGAAGGCTATTGCTAAGCACATTGGTTTGTGCTTAAATTGTAAGCCGCCCTGAGTCTTCGGAGAAGGGCGGGATATAAATGGGATTAAAATAAAAATAAATAAATAAATATCCAAGCATAAGACTGTTTATAAGCACAGAATGGAATATAGTAGATTCTTCAGAGTTTATTGGTGAGTTCATAAAATCTATAGGCCTCCATTGTAGCCAACATAAATCTGTGATTTAAAAATAAATTTACTTAAATTATGGTAATTGTTTGAAATTTGCTTTGCTTTGCAAAGTAGCTTGTTGCAACTTTGACAAGTAAAAGAAAAAAACTGTAGGAAGTATAAATTGAGAGGGGCATACAGTTGACAATCAAACAAAACTTGAGCTATGTCTACAATGCCTGGTATAGCCTCTTCTAAGAACTATCTTGAAAAGATGGCTACACTGGCATTGATAGCTTTGAATTCAGGCTTTTTAGGAAGAGAAAATTTGTCAAGAAGTATGATGGTAGTCAAGGAGATGTTAGAAAAGTGATGCTTGAGTCAAAAATAAAGCCAGCATATAAAAACCCTGGATTCCAAAAGAATTTTGCTTTTGTAATAGTTTATTACAATAATAGTTTACTGTGAGCTTTTCTTCCTTCAGGTAAACTGCTAGGGTCCATAACCTTCTTCTGAGTCTACCTTGAAGTCAAAGGGAGAATAGCTGGAACACTGATATAGAGAAGCAGAACTTATTGTCTACTGTTGTGATTCAGGGTCAGCCTGTGGGTTCGGCAGTTGGGTTGGATGACTCAGAGGAGGAGGGGGGTGTTGAAGACCTTGCTGAGGGGGTTGAAGATCTTGCTGATGAGAGCTCTCAGCCAGGCCCCTCCCACTTGGTCACCACGGAGACCCAGCTGTGTGAGCCTGACAGCGTGGATGAAGATGACCCACAGCTGGCCCTGTTCAAGGACGCCCGATGCAGGAGGCAGTCAATTAGGAGTAAACAGAGGAAGGTAATGGGGCTCCTCGGAAGGAGGCAGAGAGAAGCCACGCCCTGAACTCTATATAAGGGGAATGTGTGGGAGGGCTGGTTTGCTGAAGGCAACCGCTTGGATAGTTCCTGTTTCTTAAAACTCCTGTTTCTTGGTTTGTCTTGTTCCGTTTGTTTTTGTAGCAATAAATTTGGCAGGCGTAATTCCAGCCTCTTGCCTTCTTGTAAAAGGGGTTGTCCCTGCCTTTTCTGCAGGGCCGGTAGCAGGCTGGTACAGAACATCTACTAGCAAGTTTAGAAGGATGGCTTCTACTCTAGTTAAGGTGATCTTTATAAGATACTGGGGAAAATTTTTTGTTTCTGCTTGACATCATTCTGATATGCAATGTTATCCATATTTCTTGATCCAAAATACAAAGTTATCCCTTTCCTTCCCAACTGAAGTATGGAATACTTTTGTAGGTAATATTTGGACTGCTGGAAAATTTAATCCACTAAGAATCATATTTTGACTGTGAATTTATTACAGTGAGATATAGATCCAATAATAAATAAATAAATAAATGGACACATTCTTCATCTAATAACATAATAGCCACAACAATTTGGAGGAAAATATATAGTTTCTCTTTATCAAATTGAATAATGAAATTCAAATATCTCAGGATTATATGTGGAAAATCTTGCAAGGGAAAATTCATAAGAAAAAGAATAAATAAACACTCATATCTACCTACCTACCTACCTACCTACCCTTTCCTCTTCTTTTCTGAATTAGCATTACACAATGAAAATCACTGAAGGTGATTAGAAGCCCCAAGCAGAATAGTCCAGATATTCACCTTTTGTACATGTTTAGTCTCAGCTGACAAACTATATTGGAGTCTTAAAGGTTATCAGTGGGAACTGGAGTAAATTTTGTCCTTAAGGAGAACAGTTTTGAAGTGGATGAATTACTAAAAGACATGAAAAAATCATGCTGGGTAGGTCACGATCAGGTTAAAGAATGCAAGTTGGAAGAAGTAGCAAATCCCACAGCACTGAGGAAGATGAGGATCTGAGAAAGAATCCATAGCAAATATAAAGGTCACATCATGTTCAACATGGCACTAAAAGATAAGCTTTTCCACTTATACCATGAATGCCTCTCATTGGGTATGGGATTTGGTATAAAAACCTTGCTACTTGCCTCACTATAGTACTTCTAGTTTTTGGATAGAACGAATACAATCTGTTTTTTTTTTAATTACCAGATTCAATTACACTAAATTCGCTTTCAGAATAAATAAAATTAAAATATCCAGTTCAAAGTTTGTTGTGTTCACAAACAAGTTAACAAGAACCATTGAATTGAAAATAAAATATTAAAGATACTATGTACAGATAACTTTCATCTTTTAATTTCCTTGGCAGAAATACCATATCATCAACTTTGGGAGGGAAGAGCGTCTGTGGATAAATGACTAATAAAAAAGCTATTAGATTACATTATTGTCACATCTAACAGAGGCTAGGAAATTAAACATGTACAACAAAAAGGAAACAACAAAGGGGATTAAGAAATTTTATGCTTCAAGAAGGGAAGTATTGGACTCTCTATAAACAGTGGAAACTCCACATTCCCTAGGATGGCTTCCTTCTAGATTTTCATGGATTTTCATTCAGACAGTATGGAATGAAATTAGCTTTTTCATGAGAAAACAGGAAAGAAAAGTTTCTAGTCAAATTTCTTGATCATGTCAGTCAATAGAATATGACATCAAAAAGCTTTCAAATTATGTTATATTTTTTCCCCTATGTTCAGTTAAGGTAAAAAAGGTAAATGAGTCCCTGTGGATTTTACTCTGCTAATCATTGTTGACTATGGGGGCGATGCTCATATCTGTTTCAAACCCATTGAGCCAGCCAGCACTGTCTGAAGACATTTCTGTGGTCATCTGGCCAGCAAGATGTCACAGAGTGCTGTTACTTTCCCACCAAAGAGGTTCCTATTTATTTAGGTAAAGGTAAAGGTTCCCCTGCACATGCGTGCTAGTCGTTTCCGACTCTAGGGGCCGGTGCTCATCTCCGTTTCAAAGCCGAAGAGCCAGCGCTTGTCCAAGGACGTCTCCGTGGTCATGTGGCCGGCATGACTACACGCCAAAGGCACACGGAATGCTGTTACCTTCCCACCGGAGTGGTCCCTATTCTTCTACTTGCATTTTTACGTGCTTTCGAACTGCTAGGTTGGCAGAAGCTGGGACGAGTAACAGGCGCTCACTCTGTTATGCGGCACTCGGGATTTTACCCGCCAAACTGCCGACCTTCTGATCGACAAGCTCAGCGTCCTAACCCACTGAGCCACCGCGTCCCTATTTATTTACTCATGTTCAAATGTTTTCAAACTCCTAGGTGGTCAAGAACTGAGGCAAGTAAAAGGAGCTCATCCTATCATGTGGTGCTTAGGTCTCGAACCTGGGCTGGCAGCTTTCAAGCTCACAAGCCAGCATCTTAACTGCTGAGTCACCAGGGTGTCCATGTTCAGTTAAAAATGGGATAAAATCCTCTAAATCATTAAAATGTGCAAAAATGTGCTCAGTTTTGGAGTTTATTCTATGCTGCATAAGTTGAACACACACACACACACACACACACACACACGTGTGTATGTGTATCATACATTTTTTTTAAAAACCCCAAATTCTAAGCACACATATACGGTACATATGAATTTTGTCCATGTATCTCTCTCTCTCCCCTTCTCTCTCCCCTTCTCTCTCTCTCTCTCTCTCTCTCTCTCTCTGTGTGTGTGTGTGTGTGTGTGTGTGTGTATCGCATTGTATGAAATGTGCTGTGTCTTCAACATATCAACATACACAAACACACGCTTGCACATACACATTTGTAAATTGGAATAATTCTCACTAAAATGCTTATAGAGAACAAGTCAAAGACACAGAGGATTGAATTTATTCTTCTCGATTAAGTCTGGCAGTATAAATGGTTGTGATTTTAGTGATGTGAGTATGACTGGCAAAAAAGTCATTTTGTTATCAAGATAGTTCAATGAAAATAGGAAATGCGAAATAATGGAAAGAGGAAGCTGGTGATAAATACAAATGAAGCAAGACCCTAGATAATATTGTCTATTTGAGGAGCAACTTTACCAGTTAATCATTATACTTCATAGAACTGTTAGAATGTATATCCATTGAAACTGTCTAAATTTAATGCTGCTGAGATACTGTATAATTTATATTCAGTGTTAAGTCCTTTGGTTAAGCAGTCCAGTGTTATGGTTTCTTAAAACTGGAGGTTAAACCTGAGCAACTATTTGCATGAGTCTGTCTCTTATACTTCTTCATCTGGATTACCACAATACACTAATTAAAAGAAAAGCAAATACAGAAACAATGAGGCAATATCTACCTTAACTCCTAATTTAGTAAACTAAATACTGTAATAGCTGAAGTTTAGAATGAGGTAGAATATATATTTGGGTAATTAGTAAGAAAAAGGTTTTTTTAGTACTTCAGACATAAGAGTATATTCATTTATGGTGTTCCCCCCCCCTTCATTTCTATCATGGTCTACAGCACTGTGCTTTCCTAGTAGTTTCTCATCCAGTCCTCACCAAGCCTAACTCTGCTTAGCTTCCCAGACAAAACAGGATTCATGAACTAAAGTGGCATTCCCAGAGCTGCTTCATTTTATTTTATATTTTATTTAAAATATTTTTAATTCTCTTTTTCTACCGCAAAAACTGGTATGTTTTATCTTAGTGAAACACATTGCACCACAGAGGCAATGTAGTTTTTCTCAACAAGGTTATGATACTAATTTTCTATTGAGTGTTTTATGCTGCTTCTGACGTCTTTGTCAACATATACAATGGACCAAAGAAGCTTCTGTATGTGTGCAGTGCATGCACAGAAATTTCCTTTAGCTATTAGACATGCTAGAGGTCCTAGAAGCAGCATGAAATAAATAACATAATAGCTTCTCTTTGCTGTTAGAAGTGGAAAGATATTTGGTTCACAAAGGATTTTGAAGGGGTACTTTGCTCAAGATATCCAAGTGAAACAAGCCTTCTAAGCTTTGTACCACCCTATTTTCTCCTTAAAATGCCTCAAGGTAGTTTTTATACACTTTGAGATACAAATCCATAGGGATTTCATTCCCAACTTTACACTACATTTCATAGAAAGTAACTTTTGTTTGCCAAAGTATGCCTTGGTTACATTGAAATGCACTTATGTAATCTTCATCTGTCAGTGTATCAATGTAAATAGTAGCCATGAAATGTAAAATAGACTAAGATGTCAATAACCTGATTTAATCTGATTAACCTGATGATTCATTGTCTAAAATCTACATCTTTGTAAAATTAATTTCTGCCTTCAAGCTGTACACCAACTATAACTTAAATGAAGAAAGAAATAACTTGTGATTTTATCTATCTATCTATCTATCTATCTGTCTGTCTGTCTGTCTGTCTATCTATCTATCTATCTATCTATCTATCTATCTATCTATCTATCTATCTATCTATCTATCTATCTATCATCTATCTATCTATCCATCCAAGATAAATTTTAAAAAGCTAAGAAAGAAAGAAACACAAAAAAGCAGAACTCATCTTTCTCAGCAGCCAACAGACAGATAAACAGGGATTAA
Organism: Vipera berus; assembly: GCF_964194415.1. NCBI lineage: Eukaryota > Metazoa > Chordata > Lepidosauria > Squamata > Viperidae > Vipera > Vipera berus. Next base: position 43,242,273 of record NC_138206.1, on the reverse strand, counting down.
TATCAGATAAATCCAACAGAAAACAATATTGTAATTAAGGATCTACCAAGCAGAAAATCACACCCACCAAAAGTAGTAGAGTAAGCCACTGTATGGAAACAGGAGGCACTAATGTTGTCACCTAGTTAGGTAATTCAATGTCTGCAAACAAACAACAAAGGCAAGTTGCAGTGGTGAGTTGGCTACAGCGAAGTGGCCGCAGCAAGTTGTCCCATTCAGCCAGAGATGAATATTACGCTAGAAAAGAGATATCTTCACAAAGAAATCTTATTTAGCATCATCCAGATACAGATCTCCAAAAAGGCACTAAATTCCCATCTCAGTGGCTAGGGTGAGTAGGATAACTGTATTTTCTTGCTAAAAAAAAGCCTAAAATTGTAGGCACACAAAAAAACATATATTCTCTGTTCTCTCATTATGGTGCAAATAATATCTAATTGTGGGAGAGGCGGTTGTTGTTGCTGTTTTGGAAATGCCCACTTTCTGGATTTCCTAAAGTGAAAATCAAATTAACTTCAGTGTTTCTACTAACAGTATGATTCTTTTATTCATTACAAATTTATATATGTCTGGTTTTACACTTCCTGGTAGATTAAAAGTTGGATACTCAATAAATTTCATACGTTTCTTAATTAAATAAGTATATGCTTGTAGTTTAAATATACTAATTTATTAACATGATTGTTTATAGAAACTTTTAAATACTTCATTAAAAATATTTCAACAAACAGATGAATGGTGAAAAGAAAGCATGTAAATATGACATGGGTGAGAATTAAATGTTATTTGATATATTTATTGAGAATGATTGCCCTAAACCATTTACTGCTATTTAAAACTTGCCACTGGATTTTCAATTCTGAAATGCAGAGCAATTTTACAATATCATAAAAGCAAAGTTCTTGGCAAAGTTATTGTTTAAGTTTCCCCACTCCTAATAGTTAATGTATTTAAATTTAAATTAACAATTCAATTATGTGAAGATTTATGGGTTTTAATCAAACTTCTCTAAACTAAAAGTAGAAAGTTTATAAATTAATTTACAAAACTTACTTATTCTCTCTTTTAGTATTAGAGATATCAGGCAATAAATATAAATAACACTAACAATGCAAAAGTAAAAGCAACAGACCGTTTCCGCCTAAGTAAACCAGTCTGCTGTTGTCCTATATAGGTTAAAAACATTGCACTTCTACTGAAACCAGTCCTAGAATATTTCATTCCTAAGATACAAGGTTGACTCAGCCTTCCATCCTTCCGAGGTAGGTAAAATGAGGACCCAGATTGTTGGGGGCAATAAGCTGACTTTGTAATAATGCCGCTTGGGGTGTGTGTGAAAGCCCTAACAAGCAGGCATATACATAGAATGAAGGCTACTGCTAAGCTTGTAAGCCGCCCTGAGTCTTCGGAGAAGGGCGGGATATAAATGTAATAAAAATAAAAAATAAAAATAAAAAATACAAAATAACTTATCATTCAGTTAAATGCGTCAGTTTGATTTAGAATGCATTACACTGGAATTCAACTTGAAGAATTTATATACACAATCCAACTTTTCTCAGTACCAATTCAAAGAGAAAAGAAAAGAAACATGAAATCAATAAAATGCAATATAATTAAGTGTTTTGACATGAGCTTAACTACTTTAAATGTTTAGGAAACAATACCCTTGAAATCTCAAGGTTATAGTCCAGTGGTGGCGAACATATGGCACGTGTGCCAGAGGTGGCACTCAGAGCCCTCTCTATGGGCACATGCACCGTCACCCCAGACAGAGAGACACAAGACCAGGCTGCTCCCTTGCCCCTCTCCATGCATGCAGAGTCCAGGAACAGTTGTGAGAGCTGGGCGGGGAGAGGGGAACCTATAAAAGGAGCAGGTTTTGGCGGGAGAGTGAGTGAGTGGATCTCCTGGCCAGGCAAGGGCTTCTTTCTAGCATCTGGGGCTGTCTCCGCCCACACCGATGGGGCTCCGTGGCCAGTTCGCCATGATACAGGATAGCCAGCAGGCTGTGACTTCTGACAGACACTGTCGGCCCGCATGCACTTGCTGGCCTCTGTGTGCAGGGGCTGATGGTGTCAGGTAGCAGCTGCCCAGGCCCCTAGCTCGTCTTGCCTTGCCCCTTGGCAATGGCACCGCTGCCCTGTCCCCTGCCTCACCCTGCAGGACAAGCCAACTGCCCACAACCCCACCCACCAGAGACCCCCTGAATCTCCCCCAACCCTGCCTTTCTCCCACAGTTGTCTCCCCATGAATAACATCAAGGTGGCCATGCCACCCAGTCTGCCATGACCACCACAGCCATGCCCACCCAGTGGGCCATGCCCACCCAGAGGGCCATGCCCCCCACCCCCCCAAGGGGACCATAATGCTGATGCAGCCCTGGCACTTTACAATAAATAAGTTGGTTTTGGGTTGTGTTTTGGGCACTCGGTCTCTAAAAGGTTCGCCATCATTGTTATAGTCATTTTCTGTTATACAGCTGGCAGTTATAAAAAGGCTACTAAGCTTTCTAAATTAATTCTTCAATATCAAAGTTATGGGTATATAATTTGCCCAGACCCAGAACCATAAAATAAGCATAGCATGTGAGTGGGAATAGGGCAATAGATTGTGCATATAGTACTTCATTTCCAAAGGATATATGTAACCTTGTTTCAAAACATTACCAGTTGTGATTTATACCCAGCTGTCCCAAGCAGAAAGAAGATGAACATATTGCAAACATATCCAATGTAATGTATTGGGCTTGCTTGTTAACACCACGTGGTAATGGCTGGTAGGCTGCTTGAGCAGGGAGCTAGCTAACGGCTCCCAGCATCTCAGACAACCCATCTCCAGTGCTGCCATTGGTTGCCCCTAGGCGGCAATAGGTTGCTTCAAACCTATTGGCCGCTGCCTAGGGGCCAAGGTATAAATTGCTGCAGCTGCAGCCCTTTTCTCTAGTTCAGATCCTGCAAGCAATAAACCATTATCTTTGCTGAACTCACTTGCCCCATCTTCATTCCTGCGCAATGAACCTGTCGAAGCTGAAAGTCACTAGGGGAGAGGCAGCGCATGCCTGGCGGGAAAAGCAAATTCCCCCCCTATGGTCAGCTAGCTAAGCCACGCTAGTGACCACATGCTCAGAGGACCAGTCCCTGGGCAACGGAGAGGCAGGATTCGAAGATGCTGAGATCCAGCCGCGAAGACCAGCAGAATGCCCAAGGTCAGAAGGCTGTGAGAATTCGACATCAAGCAACCAGAAGGATGGCCGTCGTACCTGTCCCAGGTCGAGAACTATCTTTAAGCAAACCAGATTGCAGAGAATGGACTGAAGGCCGCTATACTGCTTTGTGTGTGCGGCCCAGTGATGTTTGATCTGGCTGAAAACCTGTTTGTGCCCATGCCGTTGGAATCTGTTTCCTACACTGAACTCAAGAAGAAGCTTGGACAACACTTCCAACCAAAGATGTCGGTTATTGCATGATGCTACGCCTTCGAACAATGAATACAGCAGCCAGAAGAGACCGCATCCGAGTACATTGTGGCCTTGAGGCAGGCCGCACGCCTATGTTGATTTTCAGATGTTGAAGAGCGACTTTGAGACCGGATCGTCTGCAGCCTCCGCAACAGAGAACTGCAGCAGAAACTTTTTGCCAGAGAGGTCCTGTCGTTCGCAGATGCCCAGAACGAAGTCATGGCAGATGAAGCTGAAGGGGGAGCCGTCCAAATGATCTGGCCTGCCAGAATGATGCAATGCAAAGAAGCCATCCACCAGGAGGATGCAGAACTCACCGAGGACTCCGAAGAAGACGCCAAAGTTGACAAGTTGCACAGACAACCCGACCAACAGCTCCGCAGCAGCAAGCGACTACTTACAAGGCAGATCTCTTGCCTAGATGTCCAGGTTGTGGCAGCTGCCACCAACTCTTGGACTGCAGGTTCCAGACAGCCATGTGCCAGGCCTGCGAAAAAACCAGCCACATTGCATCAGTTTACAGAGGTTGCCAGAGGGACCAGCCATCGAATCACCAGTCGGAAGATACGACCAGGAGAGGTACCGGGGCCCTGGGGCTGTTCAGCATGGGGTTTGGTTCAAGCCGTAGAAGTGTCTGCCGTACCAGGGCCCAACGCCCCCTTAAACCCAAGTATAGACTTCAGGTGGAGCTGCAAGGGATCCCCTGTAAGATGGAGCTGAACACAGGCTTCGCCGTTTCCATTATTTTTCTGGACACATTTAATTTCATGTGCAGTCGCATTAGGAGATGGGCCAAGCTGAGGCCCTCTGACATACTTTTAACAGATTTTCAGAACTCAAAAGTCGTAGTCAAGGGTGAAGCCACCTTGGCCATTAAATTTAAGGGGTTTTCAGGGCACCTGCATGTTATTGTAGTAGTGGGCCAGAGAATGAGCCTAATTAGTCTCAATTGGTTTGATGCACTAGGTATCCAAGTAACTGGTATCAACCGGACACAAGTCACGAGTCTAGCGTCAGTTTGCGAGGACTTCACAGATGTATTTGATTCAGCCCTAGGAACTTACATGGGCCCGCCAATAGCATTCAAACTAGACCCAAACATGGTTCCCATCAGGATTAAGCCTCGCAGGGTCCCCTTTGCCCTCAAGCAAAAAATGGACACGGAACTAGACAAGCTTGTGGAACAGAGCGTTTTGCAACTAGTAGATGGTGGGGAGTGGGAAACTCCTATTGTAACACCACATAAAGCCAACAGGGAAGTCAGAATATGCACAGATTATAAATGCACAATTAACCAGTCCCTTAAACAGCATGCATACCCAGTCCCAGTGGTGAGCCACATCCTGGCATCTTTGCAGGGTGGCACCACTTTTGCAAAATTAGATTTGGTGCAGGCCTATCAGCAACTACCTGTTGATGAGGCCATGGCCGCAGCACAGACAATTGTGACCCACAGGGGGGCTTTCAGAGAAAAGTGCTTGCAATTTGCGGTCATTGTAGCCCCGGGCATTTTTCAGGTAATCATGAAATGCACACTCAAAGGCATTCCAGGGGTTTGCCCCTATTTTGACAATGTACTTTTTTGCTGGGGAATCCACAGAGGTGCTAGTAAGGAGATTCAGAGCCATCCTGCAGAGGCTGTGTGAAGCAGGCCTCACACTAAAAAAGAGCAAATGCAGTATTGGGGTTCCTGCAACTGAATTTTTGGGGTTTCGCATTGATACTAATGGCATCCACCCAGCTGAGTCCAAAGTGAAGGCCATTCAGATGGCACCTAGCCCTAAAACAAAAGGAGAGCTACAAGCATTCTTGGGCCTCCTCAACTTCTACCACCCGTTCCTTCCTAACAAGGCTGTAGTGACAGAGCCACTTCACAGGCTCTTAGATAAAAAAGCTTCTTGGATGTGGACCAGCATTCATGGAAAAAGTTTTCAGGATCTGAAAGCACTTCTGTCGGTCAGTTCCACTATCACTCATTTCAGGGAGTCTAAACCAGTCTGCTTATCATGTGACGCATTCACAAACCTGGCAAAGAAATGGGCCATGCAGATGGCCTGAGTAGGCTTCCACTGCCACAAATCAAACCAGATCCAGCCCAGCGGCCTGCATATTGTCCATTCAGGACGTGCCAGAGTTTTCCCTCCACACTGGGGACATAGCTGCAGAAACAGCAGCTGATAAAATACTAAGTAGAGTGCTTTCTTGGGTACACACAGGGTGGCTGGATAAAAGCCCAGGCCCTGAATTTCAGAGTTATTTTACTAGATGACACGAGCTATCAGCTCACAAGGGTTGCATCCTATGGGGGAACAGGGTCATAGTCCCCACTTCACTAAGAGTCAGGGTCTTACAATCATTGCATGAAGCTTTAGCTAGAAGCTACTTATGGTGGCCAGGTTTAGACAAGGCCATTGAAGCCCAGGTGTATGGATGTTACACATGCCAATAATCAAGGCCTGAAATGCTGCATGCTCCAGTTCACAGGTGGGAGGAGACTCACACTCCCTGGTCTAGAATTCACATAGACTTCGCTGGGCCCTTTCAGGGACAGCTCTTCCTTATAGTGGTCGACAGCCACTCTAAATGGCTTGAAGTAATTCCAGTTACTAACGTGACTACTGCTAGGACCATCCAGGTGCTTTGTTGTTGTTGTTGTTAGCTGCGAAGTCGTGTCCGACCCATCGCGACCCTATGGACAACATTCCTCCAGGCGTTTCTGTCCTCTACCATCTTCTGGAGTCCATTTAAGCTCACGCCTACTGCTTCAGTGACTCCATCCAGCCACCTCATTCTCTGTCGTCCCCTTCTTCTATTGCCCTCAATCTTTCCCAGCATTAGGCTTTTCTCCAGTGAGTCCTTCCTTCTCATTAGGTGGCCAAAGTATTTGAGTTTTAGCTTCAGGATCTGGCCTTCTAAAGAGCAGTCAGGATTGATCTCCTCTAGGACTGACCGGTTTGATCGCCTTGCAGTCCAAGGGACTCGCAGGAGTCTTCTCCAGCACCATAGTTCAAAGGCCTCAATTCTTTGGCGCTCAGCCTTTCTTACAGTCCAACTTTCACTGCCATACATTGCAACTGGGAAGACCATAGCCTTGACTATACGCACTTTTGTTGACAGGGTGATGTCTCTGCTTTTTAGTGTGCTGTCTAGATTTGTCATGGCTTTCCTCCCCAGGAGCAAGCGTCTTTTAATTTCTTGGCTACAGTCCCCATCTGCAGTGATCTTGGAGCCCAGGAAAATAAAATCTGTCACTACCTCCATTTCTTCCCCATCTATTTGCCAGGAATTGAGAGGGCCAGATGCCATGATCTTGGTTTTCTTAATGTTAAGTTTCAACCCAAGTTTTGCACTCTCCTTCTTCACCCGCAACAAGAGGCTCTTTAGTTCTTCTTCACTTTCTGCCATTAGAGTGGTATCATCTGCGTATCTTAGGTTGTTGATATTTCTTCTGGCAATCTTAATTCCAACTTTTGATTCATCTAGCCCTGCCTTTCTCATGATGTGCTCTGCATATAAGTTAAATAGGCAGGGCGACAGTATACAGCCTTGCCGGACTCCTTTCCCAATTTTGAACCAATCAGTGGTTCCATGTCCAGTTCTCACTGTTGCTTCTTGACCCGCATATAGGTTTCTCAAGAGACAAATAAGATGGTCTGGTACTCCCATCTCTTTAAGAACTTGCCACAGTTTGTTATGATCCACACAATCAAAGGCTTTAGCATAGTCAATGAAGCAGAAGTAGATGTTTTTCTGGAACTCCCTAGCTTTCTCCATGATCCAGCGTATGTTGGCAATTTGATCTCTAGTTCCTCTGCCTCTTCGAAATCCTGCCTGTACTTCTGGTAGTTCTCGATCCACATACTGCTGAAGTCTAGCTTGTAGGATTTTAAGCATGACTTTACTAGCATGAGAAATGAGTGCAATGGTGCGATAGTTTGAACATTCTTTGGCACTGCCTTTCTTTGGAATTGGAATGTAAACTGATCTTTTCCAATCCTGTGGCCACTGTTGAGTTTTCCAAATTTGCTGGCAAATTAAGTGTAGCACTTTTACTGCACTGTCTTTTAAGATTTTGAATAGCTCAGCTGGAATACTGTCACCTCCACTAGCTTTGTTGTTGCTCAGCTTTTCTAAGGCCCACTTCACTTCACATTCTAGGATGTCTGGCTCGAGGTCAGTGACCACCTCATTGTGATTATCAGGGACGTTAAGCTCATTCTTGTATAGTTCTTCTGTGTAATTTTGCCACCTCTTCTTAATCTCTTCTGCCTCTGTTAGGTCCCTGCCATTTTGGTCCTTTATCATGCCCATTTTTGCATTAAACGTTCCCTTCATCTCTCCAATTTTCTTGAAAAGATCTCTGGTCCTTCCCTATTCTATTGTTTTCTTCTATTTCTTTGCACTGTTCATTTAAGAAGGCATTCTTATCTCTTCTAGCTATTCTCTGGAATTCTGCATTCAATTGGGCATATCTATGTTTTTCTCCCTTGCCTTTCGCTTCCCTCCTTTCCTTAGCTATTTGCAAAGCTTCCTCAGACAGCCATTTTGCTTTCTTGCATTTCTTTTTCTTTGGGATGGTTTTGGTTGCTACCTGTTGTACAATGTCGCGAACCTCTGTCCATAGTTCTTCAGGCACTCTGTCTATCAGATCTAATTCCTTAAATCTATTTGTCACCTCTACTGTATATTCAACAGGGATATGATTTAATTCATACCTGAGTGGCCTATTGCTTTTCCCTACTTTCTTCAGTTTAAGCTTAAACTTTGCAAGGAGAAGCTCATGGTCTGAGCCACAGTCAGCTCCTGGTCTTGTTTTTACTGACTGTATAGAGCTTCTCCATCTTTGGCTGCAGAGCATATAGTCAATCTGATTTCTGTGATGACCGTCTGGTGATGTCCATGTGTAGAGCCGTCTCTTGGGTTGTTGGAAAAGAGTGTTTGCTATGACCATCGTATTCTCTTGACAAAATTCTATCAGCCTGTGCCCTGCTTCATTTTGTACTCCAAGGCCAAACTTGCCTGTTATTCTGGTTATCTTTTGGCTTCCTACTTTAGCATTCCAATCCCCCATGATGATAAGGACATCATTTTTTGGTGTTAGTTCTATAAGGTGCTGTAGGGCTTCATAGAACCGGTCAATTTCATCCTCTTCAGCACTGGTGGTTGGGGCATAGACTTGGACTGCTGTGATATTGAATGGTTTGCCTTGGATTCGAACTGAGATCATTCTGTCATTTTGAGGATTGTATCCCAGTATTGCTTTTCCTACTCTTTTATTGACTATGAAGGCTACTCCATTTCTTCTGAGGGATTCTTGCCCGCAGTAGTATACCTGGTGGTCATCTGAATTAAATTCACCCATTCCTGTCCATTTTAGTTCGCTGATACCTAAGATGTCGATGTTCAGTCTTGTCATCTCTTGTTTGACCACGTCCAGCTTTCCTTGATTCAGGTATCTTACATTCCAGGTTCCTATGGAGAAAAAATCTTTACAGCATCGGACTTTCCTTTCACCACCAGACACATCCACAGCTGAGCGTCCTTTCGGCTTTGGCCCAGTCGCTTCATTCTTTCTGGCGCTACTAGTACTAGCCCTCTGCTCTTCCCCAGTAGCATATTGGACGCCTTCCGACCTGAGGGGCTCATCTTCCAGTGTCATATCGTTTTGCCTTTTGGTACTGTCCATAGGGTTTTCATGGCAAAGATACTGGAGTGGGTTGCCATTTCCTTCTCCAGTGGATCACGTTTTGTCAGAACTCTCGGCTATGACCTGTCCATCTTGGGTGGCCCTGCACGGCATAGCTCATAGCTTCATTGAATTACGCAAGCCCCTTCGCCACGACAAGGCAGTAATCCATGAAGGGGCTTAGGAAACTCTTTGCCACACATGGGCTGCCAGACGTCATAGTATCTGACAATGGAGCCCAATTTACAGCGGCAGAATTTCAGGCATTCCTGAGAGCAAACCTCATCAGGCATGCAATGTCAGCCCCATTTCACCCTTCTTCTAATGGTCACGCCAAATGCATGGTCCGGACCACAAAAGTGTCACTGAAGCATATAGTGACGGGACTGGCATCACAGATTGGCAGATTTTTTACTTTGCCAGCATTCCACAGCCTGCATGGCTACAGGGAAAAGCCCAGCAGAGCTGCACTGGGGGAGGCGACTGATCACAAAACTGGACAGGTTGCATCCAGATAGGGTGGCAGCAGAAGCTTCGCACCCAAAACCCCCAAGAGGGCTACAAGTGGGCGATGGGGTGTGGGCAAGGAACTATGGGCATGGGAATTTGTGGGTGCCTGGAAAAATTACTAAAACGTCAGGCCCCCTCTCTTACAAAGTGCAGCTGGAGGGCGGGTGAGTTTTCCGGCACCACATCGATCACCTTAGGAAGCATTTCCCAGAACAGCCACAAAGCGAGGACTTCATCACAAGTCCACAAACCGGCAGCCAAGCCAGCCCATTCATAGACCCTGAAGGCTCATACAGCCTAAGCAACAAGGAGTTGGCCATAGAGGAGGGGAGCCCGGACGTGCAACATGGGTCCCCTGATGGAGAAAGCCAACCTGATGGCTACAGCCACTGTGCTACCTCTGCTGAACAAACTGACTCTGGGGTGGGCCAACCTGGAAAGGCCGGCCAGAGAGCACCGAGCCACTCTGAATCACTTGAACTAAGAAACACTGGTCTACCCAGCCCGGCGGGCAAGCTGGTAGGCCAGGACGTGCCTGGGTACCCAGGTGTTCCACAAGGCCACACAAACCTCCTGCTTATGTGCAAGATTTTGTTCTGAAATAATAAAGCTATAATGTTGTATGTACCCTTGTATTTAAGGCTGACCTACAAAATTGTAATGGACAATGGAGCTATAATGTAAGTACTTTATTGTGCTGCTAAGTGGAACCTATTCACACCAGTGTTAAGTCTTGTAAAGTGTATTGCTGTAATTTCTTTCTATTGTTGCTATAATGTTGTTCTTTCTAAGGGGGGAGGAGTGTAATGTATTGGGCTTGCTTGTTAACACCACGTGGTAATGGCTGGTAGGCTGCTGGAGCAGGGAGCTAGCTAATGGCTCCCAGCATCTCAGACAACCTGTCTCCAGCGCTGCCATTGGTTGCCCCTAGGTGGCAATAGTTTGCTTCAAACCTATTGGCTGCTGCCTAGTGGCCAGGGTATAAATTGCTGCAGCTGCAGCCCTTTTCTCTAGTTCAGATCCTGCAAGCAATAAACCATGATCTTTGCTGAACTCACTTGCCTCGTCTTCATTCCTGTGCAACAAACCCAGTACACAACATCCAAACTACAGTTTTTCATATTATTTATTAAATTTCAGTTAAGCAATGATGCTGAATGTATATCACAGGACAAGTAGCTTAATACATTTTCAAATAATAAAATCATTGCATTCACCTTTGCAATGATTAGGCAACTAATGATTCTTAATGGAATATTACACTATTGTAATAAACTAATTAAACTAAAATCTCTAATACCAGTTTGCCAGCAGAAGTATTTTCAAACACGGTCCTAACATTATCAGTTCATCCTTTAAGTGAAATTTTGAATCAGAAGCCATTGCAACATGCTTGCTAAAACATTTGAAAGATGTGAAGACAGAAAAGGCATTCATAATTGATTTTATTGGAATAAGTGTTGGAAAATATATGCTTATCAGGATACAGAAATAATATATGACTTTATGCAGCAATTAAAGATTACTTATAAGAATTCAAAATCACAATAATCTCATGCCATATAATTTAATAAACTTGGTTTATAGATGGATTGTTCTGATTTGGAATATGAAACTTATTTTGAAGAGTTTTTAAAGAACATTGGTCCAAACAAATAATTCCTAGAATAACCTGATAAACAATTTGAAAACATTAAAAATTTAATAACAAAAGGAATTAAAGAGTCCTTGATGTTCCCTGAACTTGGTTGTTTGTTTACACACATTTTTTTTACCAGATTAGTTAATGTCCTTAGTACTAGAAGGAAGGGTTTTTATCTCTCTGTTTATATGCAATATTGTCCTGTCAGTGTTACAAGGTATATTGTTTCTCCTTGGTAGTTCCTTAATTAAGATGTTCTTTAGTACTTGTTTGTTTGTCTGGGGTTAATCCTGTTTATCTGGGTGTTGATTTCCTTTTTAGCTTTTTTATTGTCTCTTTTGAATGATGTGTATGGTGTATAAATGTGATTTATCATAAGAGAACAGAACAGAACAGAACAGAACAGAATAGAATTCTTTATTGGCCAAGTGTGCTTGGACACACAAGGAATTTGTTTCTGGTGCATAAGCTCTCAGTGTACATACAAGTAAAAGTGATAATCATGATCATATACAACATGAAAATACATTCATCATAAATCATGAAATACAACACTTCATCATAAATCATAAGATGCAACCCTTAGTGATAGTCATAGAGTACTATGTATCTCTTGTACTATATGTGTCTGTTGATAGCTGATATGTATGAATATGAACCTTCCAGGTATTTCCTAGGATTTCAGATTTTATTTTGTCCAGGATGCTGTTTCCCTGTTGAAACTATGGTTAAGGCTGTTGCATTCTGCTAGTCTTCTATTTGTCTGTCCTTTATAGTGGTTGTAGTAGTCTTTATACTGCATATTGTAGATAACTCTTCTTGTTTTCTTTTGGGGGGGGGAGGAACTGGATCTTTTGGGTTACTTTTGGAGCGGTTCATTTGATTTGTATGCTATGATGATGTCATGAGGCTATAAAAGTTTGTTGATTGTTTTTGAGATTTTTTTTATATATAGTAGTGTTATCCTTTTCATAACATGCATTGGTTGTGCTATAGTGGGGGACTAATCAGACATTTATTTATTTATTTATTTAATGTTGCATGGCCATCCATTTTGGAAAATCTACAGTTAGTCTGTTTCCCTTTTCTGGTGTTATGGGATGCTGCAGTGTGTTTTTGTTTGTCTGACTAATGTTACACAGCTCATCTTGTGGGAAGTTGAGTTGTTACTTTGCTAATGGAACTTGGTTAGTCTGGGTGTTGTTGTTGTTTTTTAATAGACTTGTGTTTCTAATTTGCTTACCCTAAAAAAAGATATCTGGAAAATATACGATGTGTTGTTTCCTTCTGCCCTTCTGAATTTTATTTCTTTGAAAAAGTTGTTGAGTCATGTGTCTTCTATAGTTCTTCCTTTTTCTGCTACAACCAGATCCATTTCTTTGGGGTATGCTAAAGGAGTGCAGCATATAGTTTCTATACACTGTGTTACCATTTCTGCTATGGGTGCTAGAAGTGGTGATCTTATGAATGCTCCTCTGATTTGTTGGTATATTTGTCCAGCAAACTGAAAGTAGGTAGTGAAGTAGAGGTTGATAATGTGCACAATTCTGGGTATTTTGATCTTAATGTATTTGGTTAGGTCGGGTATGTTTTGTAATATTGCTGTCATGGCTTCTTTCACTAGTTCTGGGTCTATAGATATAAAGAGTGTTATGATATTGAATGAAAACATAATGTCATCTTCTTCTATTGTGTGGTCTTTGATTTTGTCAAGACACTGGAGTTGATAGAATATTAGCTTCCTTCTGTCAGATTCTGAACTTTTTTGTAAATTCTTTAGCTGTGTATGGTAACAATATTATTAGGCAAAGAAGCCTCTTTAAAATATGTATAATATTTATTTATGTTTATGTTGTTTGCTATCTATTGTGTTTTCATTTTTTGCATAATGTCTTCATTCCTAATAATCCCCCAACTTTATTAACCTCCAATGGAATTCCAAAATTTGTTATTGCATATCCCTATCTTCTAATTTGCATTTTGTATTTTTATATTAACATGTTTAATTTGTTTAATTGTTAATTTAATTGTTTAATTGTTAATTTAATTGTTACAGGGCCACCTACATAAATTGAATTAAATAAACAAATACATAAATAAAAATAAATAAATAAACATTGGCAGCTAGTCAGTGTCGCCAATTTTTGCATTTATTCTGCTACATTTATTTTTATGTTTTGGTTTCTTCAAGAATAACCTCCATTTTTAGTTTCTAATAATGTTCGGAATAGATAGCATACAATTTATACAGTATGTATGTATATATGTGTCTATGTGCATAGTTGCATACATATGTGCATATGTGTATGTGTACATACACACACAAACACACACTTAGGTAGGCTTCTTTATGTCCACTTAGTGTGGTTGAAATTATTTTCAATATTAGTAAAGATGATTCTCAGCATCTCTTAAAAGTTTAACAATCCATTAATCTGCCTGTTGATTTTTATTTTAGTAACAAGCATTTATGATATATTTCTGCTTTCTTCTTCAAGCCAAAGCATGCTGCTTTGATTGCTATATCACTTGCCATTTTGATATCTAAATTAATGTCTTCCAAAAGTTCACCATAATGGTTTCTGATTTAGTGTCTGATTACTGTACATAGCTAGACACAGATGTTTGAGGTTATCAGTGTATGAGTAATTCAGAGTTATTAAATAATGTCTCCTTGATTTAGCACAATCATTGATTTTCTATAAGAATGCTCTTTTCACCCTTCAATATTCTGTCAAATTGGAATAATTCATGGTTTCTGCAGCTAATTTCATGATTGCATTCCAATTTCCATAAATGTTACATTATTAATAGTCCTTAAATTTAGTTTCTCTTTCTGTCCAGTCAGGCTTAATATTAAGTATGTATAAACACTTTTGAAAGGCTATAGCTATAGTCATTATATAGTTCTAATAGAAATGGAACAGAAGTAAAATTTAGAAGAAAGATTTTAAAAACTGCATTTTTAAAATCTTGATAAAATAGATTGGAGGGGAAATATAATAGCATTCTTCAAATACCTGAGTGGGTGTCACCTAGAAGAAGGGCAAGATCTAATCTCTCTCATTCCAGAGTGCATGACATAGATAATGGATTACATTTTAAGAAAGAAAATTTCTACCAAATATTAGTAATATCTTAATGCTAAGAATAGTTTGGCAAGTGGAATCACATGCCTAGAATAGTGGTGGACTCCCTTTTATTATAGATTATCAGAAGCTATATAGCTATGAAGCTTATTGTGAACCTTCATGGTGAATTAGATGTCCCTGAAGTAGTGGGAATGGCAATATGTCAGAGGACAGTGGTCAGGCATTGAATTCCACCCAGCACATTATCTCCATATAAAGGTTAAATAGTGGTATTGCTTGTACTTTGGACAGCAGTTCTTCATCAGTAGACTACAGAAACTGAGGCTTTTATGAACACCTATGAATTGAGTGGCTAGAAGTGAAGGGATTTTTAATCAAGGTCACAGAAATAAGGTTGTGGATATAAGGAAAGATTTTCTGAGACCCAGGATAAAAATTCTACTTGGTGAGTCATCATTCTTTCTGGATTACAAAGGAGAGTATATTTAAAAAAAAACTTGAAAAGTTTTGGACAAAGGTTAATTAGAAGTATATGTAAGAAAGTTTAAAACTGAGCTTCCGGTTTGCCTACACACCCAACGTGGATGTCTGGAGGACAGCTCTCGTCTTCCACATCCAGTTTCACATTGCTGGGGCCCCCTAAAAGGGCCGAAGAGTCATCCTGAAGGGATGACCAGCAAGAAGGAGCTTTTGCAGAAATGTGGGGGAGCCACAATCCCCCCATTAGTGCCTGCATTCCCTTCGAACTGGCAGATGAAAGACCGGCCATAGCAACATGGCCGGTTCCTAGGCTGCAGATGGCTGAAGTCACACTTACCACCAAGCGTGGAAGAGACTGGTAAGATTCCTCTCTGATATTTCAATCTTCCTCCTTTCACTTAAATAAGCTGCTAAGTGGCCATTTTTTTAAAAAAAAAGGTTAAAAAAACCAATTGATCTCAATTAGAACTTTATAATTTGAGGGCTAAAAGCTTTTGACTATCTATTTCTTACCTCCTACTCATATTTGAAAATTTGGCTGTGTTCTTCCAAAATAGAAGAAATAATTGAAAGAGATTTATAGATACCCCCTAAAAGAAACAGAAAAGAAACTCTCTAAGCGCTTGGGGGACACTCAGTGGCCAAACATGAAATTGCAATTGAAAGTGCAATTTGATACTCTTTATAAAAAACAGAGAGAAGAGATTTGGCTGGCTCCTTAGAAAAACAAGATAAGACTGACCTTCAACACTAGATATGAGACTCCATCATGGAAGAAATGCAAAAACAAATCTATGCTATGTTGAAAATATCCTACCAAACGTATCAGTTTCTGTCTACAGCCGACGATAAAATAAGAACTTTTGGAAAAAAACCAGAAAGTGTTTTGGAGAATCAAACTCAAATTTTGACTACAACTAATAATTTATTGGGACAGAACACAACAGGAAAAAATTGAACAATTAAATACATTGATAGAAGAATTAACTACTCAACAAACACAGACACTTGAAGATAAAAATGAGAAAATAATGGAAGAAAAATTATATAGTCCAGGACAACTATATCAAGAGATGAAAATAATGAGAGGAGTTGGTATTTTCATCAAACCCCTCAACCCTTCAAAAAGGAAATTGGAGGACCACTTCAATACGATATAACAATACAAGAATTATTTGATGACCCTGAAGCAAAGAAGCAAAAAATCATATGGCAAAGGAAAAAAGCAAGAATAAGACTGGAAAAGAATGGACATACCTAAAAGGCCTGAAACAGAATACGAGATTAGACAGCATTGTACTTGGATTATGAGAGATTGTTTTGATGAGTAGATCAAAATACTAGCTAATTAAAAAAATAAAAAATAAAAACAAACTCAGATGTATGAATATTAACTATTAAATTGAAATACTGAGCTGTTTAAATGAAATTGATTAATGTAATCAATATACGTGGATGTAATGATATGAAAGATGAAAGGAGGTATTAAATGTTGAAATGGGAGAAATTTTTGGCTAATTTTTAATATGTGGAAATTATAATGCAAAAAGAATATTATATTGTTTTATCAACTTGTTGATATGGAAATGAAATTGATAAGAAGTGTATCTATATCACCAGGTATTAGAAATTGTGTAAAGGGAAGCGAGGTCACCTAGAAATATAAAATTGAGAAACTTTCAAATGTTTAATTTTAATATTAATGCAAAATTAAAGCTGGAAAAATATATAAGGTATTTGATGTCTTAAAGATGGAATGTTAAAATATAAAATATATTAAAGTATTGATAAATGTAAGAAAACTACTTAATAACTGATGGATAAAAATAAGAAGTATGTTTATTTAGATAAGAGATAATATGTATCAAAGGAAAAAAGAGAGGAAATTCTGGTTATAATAAATTGGAGATTTGTAATAATATGTAATAAGAATAAGAAATTGAGGGAATAAATATATATTAAATTAGGAGGGATACATATCTTCAGTCGTATGTTATTTTTTGTATCTCAGTGCTTTTGTCTTTTTTGTTTCTTTTTACTTTTCTTTTTTCTTCTTTTTTTCCTCTTTTTTGTCTCTCTCCTCTTTCTTTTCTCTTTCTACTTTTTTACTTCTTGATTCAGAAATATAAAAGTATGAGAGGGCTTATATGGAAAAAATAGAATTAAATCCACCAATGTAAATGTAGTTAATTGTTGAGAAAATTGTCACTAGTAAAAATATTTAGAATTTGCGGGAAGAAATAAGCTGAAATAAGCACACTAACAGGATTTACGATAAGGCAACTAAAATGACAAATAGGATTATTGGAAAAACTATATATTTAATTGTTGTTTATCAAAATAATGAGAATTGTTTTAATCTAATGTTTTGCAAACAAAGATACTTTGGGGAAAAGGGAAATCAAATGAAATTAACATATGGAATATAGATTATAGAAATCAGTCGTTAAAGATTGTCTTATAAATGTTACCCAGACAACATACTGTTTACAAATTACTGAATGATTTATGTTATGTTAAAAATACCAATAAAATATATACAAAAAAATAATAAATAGAAATGTTTTGAGGATGACCTTTTCAACCTTTACAGAACCAAATGAATTCCATCTTACATGGAGAAAAGACAACCACGCCTCCACCCAGTCGGAGGACACCCCCACCCAATCAGAAAGCAGCCACGCCTCCACCCAGTCGGAACACAGCCCCACCGGCAGTTGGAAGGAAAGGAACAGACAGACCACGCATTGCTCCTGAAAGCAGCAGGAGGAATACTCCGGCCTGATGATGACGGATGGGATTTCGTCGAAACATCGCCACAACTTTCTGAAGATGAAAGGAACGCGGGAAGAAACCCGAGACTCTAGACCTACACATACAGACACCCGCGAGAATCTACGAAAACATATATATATATATATATATATATATATATATATATATATATATATATATATATATATATATATATACATATATATATATATATATATATATAAAACACTAATAGTTAAGAAGGACAAGATTTAACTTTAACAAAAAACTATGCCAATATCATTATGAAATATTGCTCACAATGATTCTAACTGATAGACCAAAACTAATTTTGCAAGAATTTATTCATGTATTAATCAATGTGAGTTTTTTACCTATAATATACCTAATAGACAAAGTTAGAAAGGTATACAGTTTGGAATATTTGGAGCAACCTAATGAAAAACAAACATTGATTATCTTGGATGCAGACAAGGCCTTTCACAATTTCATCTGGGCTTTCTTCTTCAAGTCTTTGGAAGATAATGAATTTTAAAGAAAACTTTATAAAGTGAGTAATATCAATTTACATTCACATAAAGTGGAAATAATTGTTAATAGAGATGTAACAAAATTCTATGAGAAACAAAAAGGAATAAGACAGGGATGCCCACTGTCTCCTTTCTTATTTATTTACTTTTTGAAATAGTGAATAGATATATAACACCAAATAAGAAATAGTGGAAGAGTAAAAAGAAACTTAAAAAATAAAGTTCTTTGCAAATGACTGGGCATTGGTTCTGGAAAATACATTTAAGGGAATTTAAATATTAACAAATTAGAAGAATTTGGTGCATTCAATATTAATAAACAGAAGACAAATATATTTACAAAAATATGAAAATAGAATTGTTAGGAGCATGGTGGCTCACGAGATTAGAATGCTGGGTTGACAATTGGCAAGCTCACGTTCGAGATCCAGTTGCTACTGTGGGATGGGTGAGCTCCCATCCCATCCCATGCTCCAGCTCCTTGCAACCCAGCAGTTTGAAAGCAGACAAATGTGAGTGGATAAATGGGTACCACTTTGGTGGACAACTTAATATGAACTTGAAAGGAGCCCCCAACTGAGCATCTTCTGGGCAACAGTGGTGTCACCTTTCAATCTTTTTAATCTGGCAGTTTCCCCACAATGATGGACTGGTGGTATATGTCCACCAGTTAAATTGTCTACACTGTATAAAGGCACTTCAAATTTATATTGGCAATATAACAAAAAGAAAGGAAACTTTATCCTGCTTGGTGGTTTGAAAAATAAAGCTAGAAAATTCTGTATTCAAATATGCATACTGATTCAGAAGATTTAAAAGATTAATATGTACATAATAGCAGAGGTTTTCTTCTTACGAGTTCATTGGAAAAACATCTGACTTTTTGACGTGACTTTTTACATGATAACTTCAGTGAGATTACTGTATGTATAGAGATGGAAATGTGCTGCTATCCTCAAGGAGATAAATGATTTATGATTTTCCCTTCCACCTTCCCACAAGCAAAATCATTCGGGAAACCAGCAAGAAGACAAAAATTGTTCCCACTACCACTGCTGTGCTGAATCATCTGGCAGCAATGCCTGATGGGTGGATGGTGCATGGTTGTTTTGAAACAGAAGCTGAAATTTGAAATCTCTTAATGGTGGTGGGTGGAAAGGGAAGGATGAAAAAAAATGACCCAAATGTCTGCTTGTTTACATAAAGCTGGCTAGAGTTTGCTGGTGTTCAATGGGTGAGCCCACTTCTTCCCTGGAAGGAGAAAGGCTTGGGAACATTCCAGGATTAAAATTGGGGGTTCAGTGGCTCCCTGTTTCATTTGTTCTATCTCTCCCCAGGAAAGTGCCAGGCAATTATGTGAGTCAGCCGAGGTGGAGAAATAATCAATTCCAATGCTCTCTGCCAGCTTTCCACAAGTAACCAGTGGGGAGGCTGGCAAGAAGTTGAAAGTAGCTCCTACTCCTTTTTTGCTCTCCCATGGTCATTCTGTTTCTTTGGTTAGGTAATGATCCAATGGGCCTATATATACATATAAATAAAATAATAATCTTTTCAATGTTTTCATTGTTTAGGAAGAAATAAAAGCATACCTGTCAAGCCCCAAGGGCTTGCCATTTCAGGGGAGAGAAAGGGAGACAGCCGAGGGAGTCCGTGATTGAATGGCAAGCTGCCGATGTCATTGCCTGACGACCAGGGAAACCCCCTTTGCCCAGGAATCCCTCCTCCTGACCACCAAACAACTGAGGCTCCCAGCTGTATGCTGACTGCTCTCTTTCCAGCTGCCAAACAGCTGGGGTTCCCGGCTGCATGCTGGACTGCTGGAGACAACGCTGGAGGGGGAGGCGGAGGCCAGCAATGCTGGTTTTAGGGATGGGTGCCGGATGCTGGCTGGTTGGTTGGGGGGTGGAGATAAGGGGATTGCCTGTAAATAAGGCACTGGGAGCAAGTCACTCCCAGTGCTGACTTTATTTGCTGTTATTTGCCATCAATAAACACTGGTCAGAACGTTCCTGCCTAGCCAGCTACCTTGTTGACCATCATTTATCATTTGTGGAACCAGGGCTGGTAAGGACTCTGACAATACCATTAGTATATTTATTTAGACTGGGCGGTTCATCCAGTGATCTCACCTGTCTATACTGCAGATTCATGTTGTCTTTCATACCCAGTATGTACCCAGTAGTTTATTATAAAAAATAGGTTAAGAGCAGAATTACAGTTTAATTGAAAACACTATACTCAGTAGTGCAGATATTTGTTTCAACTAAAAAAAAGTTAATTTTGAAAAAGTGAATATTGAAAGTAATATAAAAATATACCGGTGTTTTATTGAACAGGCTGGTTTTTTCTATAAATCGTATGGACCTAAATTTTGTAGAAAAAGAACTGAAATCTTGAAACTCTTTTAAACCTGAAAAAGTCCAGTAATTATACTGCATATTAGAACTTTTCATTAAATTCCTGAAAATGTACGGAACAAAGATAAAGTATGATATTATTGCAAAATTTAATTGTCCCGTGTGAGTTCACAATGGTTCAAAAGAACACAATTTGAATATATAGTAAATTGCAGGTAGAATATACAAACATATGTACATTATAAATAGCTTAACCAATGTACACTACAGTATAAGATAAAGCAAAACTCATTCAACTCTCTATGGATACTCTTTATGCAAAAGGAAAAAAATACAATACCAAATTCTATCATTTTCTTTAAATGCTTAGAGTTTAGTACTATATTTTTATAGAGCCAGCATATTTCTAAACAACCTATATTATGTTCATTTTCCCCACCATTTAATTCTGCTTAAAATATTAGAATAAACTAATAAACTAATAAAAGAGAGAAACAACCCGGAACTGGGGAGAAATTTCCTGACTGAGAAAAAAATGATCGGTGAATCGCTTGCTTTCAGAAGTTGTAACTGCTCCAACACTGGAGGTTTTTAAGAAAATATTGGACAGCCAATTTTCTGAAATAGTAGGGAGTCTTGCTTGAGTAGAGGGGTTGGACTAGGCGTCCTCCAAAGTCCTTTCCAACTCTGTTATTCTGTTAAATATTCAAGAACGAAAATTGAAGACCAACCTTCACATACTCTATCTTACTACCTGAATAACTGAAAAGCTGCTTGAGGATTATCGTATTTAAAGATATTTATTTAGATAAATTAACTTGGCAGCTATACTAGCTAGCAAGAGCCTAGCAAGATCAACACAGTTTAATTGAAAACACTACAGTATACTCAGTGGTGCAGATATTTGTTTCAACTAAAAAAAAAAGTTAATTTTGAAAAAGTGAATATTGAAAGTAATGTAAAAATATACTTTTAAGTAACTTCTAACAATCACAATTCTTTAGTAGTCATCATTCATTGCCACTTTTCATTTATGCTATTTAATTTTTTCTGACTAAGTAATCTTTCATCTTACCATTGTTATGAGAATGAGCCAAGAGATTGCTAATGACTTTATGACTTCACGTAAGCATCTAGCTTATCAAAGTGGAGTTAGATATGTAATGGTGTGATACAATATTGGAACCTCTGATTAATTTCCACTATTTATTTCATTATATGTCATTTCTTTAAGGGCCTCATGGCAAAATATACTGAGCCACCTTTTATTTTATCCTCACTGTCCATATCAAGGAAGTTGGACTGAAAAGACTATCTGAACAAGTCATTTCTGGAACATTAACGAGAAAATAAGTTAAAAATTATTCTTCAACCAGGGCCTTGACTTTCTTGTCTCCTAGACCAGGCGTAGGCAACCTTGGCTCTTTTATGACTTGTGGACTTCAACTCCCTGAATTCCTGAACCAGCACTGGCTTAGGAATTCTGGGAGCTGAAGTCCACGAGTCATAAAAGAGCCAAGGTTGCCTACCTCTGTCCTAGACTAATTCCTTAACCACTATGGCATACAGTCTTATTAAATAATACATATATTGATATCTGTGTCAAAAATTATGAATAAACAATAATTTTCTAATTTTTAAAGATAAAATGGCCTCCAAAATTGCAGACCATACAAATTCTGTCAAGTATCAATTGTACAATTTTATGTGAGTTGTGCAAAGTTTGCTGAGACAGTGGTTTAAAAATTGATATGGCAATAAGACAGATGCATTGTAAGTGACCATTTTGTAGACATATGAAATATGGATAGATTTTGCTAGACATTTACACCAATAGTAGAATTTGGGGATACCCTGTGCTTTGCGGTGATTATATATATGGGAAATAGGAAAAACTATCAAATAACTAGGAAACGTGAATATATTGAATAATTCTTCTTGATATTGGAGCAATGGTGGGATTCAGCCAGTTTGCACCAGTTTCACAGAACCGATACCTAATTTTTTGTTGAGTTTGTCAAACCGGTTATGATAAATCTGTGCAAGCTTCCCCTGCTGCCTCCCTCTGCCAACCTTAGTATCCAGTGGTGGGATTTAGCCAGTTCACACCACTTTGGCAGAACCAGTAGCTAATTTTTTGTTGCCCAGACCCAGAATGGACTGCCAGAAGCGGCATCCACACAGAGAACCAGTTGTTCACATATTTGACGCCCACCACTGCTGGTATCCCTCCACCAGCCCTCCATTGCCTCCACCACACTTTCTTGCAGACACTTTCTTGCCACCCTCCACTGGACAGCGTCTCCCTTCTCTGTTCTAGAAATGGCAGCCCTGTTTTCTGCTGCTTTCCTCCAGAAGAAGGGAGGAAAGGAAGGACGCTTCGTATGGAAGGACACTAAGCTCTGGGAAAACTACTCCACATGGAGCTGGCTGAGGAAGGCCAGGCTCCCTTTCCCCGATGGTTCTGCAAAGTGGATCTGCTTCCCACAGGATTGGCCTTGGCACCTGCTTCAGACGGCAAACAGAAGAGCTTTGCTCTTTTTCTTCAGGAGGCCCTTTGAAATTGCCCACACACCCCCTTCATTTTTCTGCCTTAAAATCCAGAGCAGACATTTTTTCTCCTTATCAGCTGAGGATACCGTAGCCATCGGTATGTAAGAAGAAGAAGCTGAGTGTCTACTCTGGATTTTAAGGCAGAAAAGCGAAGGGGTTGGGTGAGGGCAATTTCAAGGGGCCTGGAAGAAAAAGAACAAAGCTCTTCTGTTTGCCATCTGAAGCAGGTGCCGAGACTAAACCTGCGCGAAACAGATCTGCTCCTCAAGGGTTTTGCACAACCATCTTCCCCGATGGGGCCTGGCCTTCCTCACCCAGCTCCTGCTGGAGTAGTTTCCCCAGAGCTTAGTGTCCTTCCATATGAAGCGTCCTTCCTTTCCTCCCTTCTGCCGGGAGGAAAGTGCCAGAAAATGGAGCTGCCATTTCCAGAACAGAGAAGGGAGATGCAGGGCAGTAAAAAAAGTGCTGACCAACACAAGGAAGGAAGACATAAGGATCCCTGGGGAGGTGAAGGAAGCTACCATAAACCATCTTTCTTTCTTTCTTTCTTTCTTTCTTTCTTTCTTTCTTTCTTTCTTTCTTTCTTTCTTTCTTTCTTTCTTTCTTTCTTTCTTTCTTTCTTTCTTTCTTTCTTTCTCTCTCTCTCTCTCTCTCTCTCTCTCTCTCTCTCTCTCTCTCTTCTTTCTTTCTTTCTTTCTTTCTTTCTTGGCTGCTTTGTGCAAGGAAGTGCACCATGTCAACAGCAACCAGGGCTGGGGGAAGGATACCAGGGCTGGCAGAGGGAGGTGGCAGGGGAAGCTTGCACCCCCCCAGTCATGGTGCAAGCCATGGGAAAGTTGGTGGAAGAGAAAGAGGCAGTGGCTGTCACTGGGCAGGTGATCTGTGGGATGAAGCAGGGTGGCAGGAACTGAAGAAAGCCCAGCACTAGACATGGCTGTTGCATGGTGGTGGCAAAGCCTTTTGCTGTCACTCCTCCCCCCGGTTCCAAAATGGTGGAGGGGGACTAGGTAAGGTCCGTACTCCATAGCATGGCAGTCCAGCTTGAGTGGGGAATGAAAGAGAAGAGGCAGGAAGGCAGCCAGTCATTGAACCAGCAGGGGGAGGTCACTGAGTGGGGAGTGGCCTGGGTGCAGGGGCCCTGAAGTAAGCAGGTACAGAGCGCTTGGGGCAGCTCCACCCCCACCACTGCCCTAGCTTGTTTTTTACATGTGTGCCGCTTAAAGCATTCTGTGACTTCAGAGAGAACCACTTGTTAAATTATTTGAATCCCACCACTGCCTTGGAATCATACTGAAATACCAGTACAGACTAAACTGTGAGTACATGGAGACTTACTGGTAACACTTGAGTAGAACCATGAGTAGAAATGGAAATCACCATAAATTCTAAATCCTAAACTTTAACATTTTAAAATATTATTATAGAACCATTTATTTTTACTATGCCCATTCAATTAAGCATTCCTTCTAAGATTTTTATTTCAACTGATTTTATGCTAATTTATTACAAGTGGCTCACCTTTAAAAGGAATCACTCCAAGTTATGCCATATTTTAAGTGAACATATCACAGTGTAGAACCTCATAAACAACTGTGAAACATAAATTATGGGATGCAATGTTTTCAGCATAGCCTTTCTGTGACAGTTTGTTCATGCATACTAATTGGTAGATTCCCATGGGCATT
This sequence comes from Vipera berus, assembly GCF_964194415.1. Taxonomy (NCBI): domain Eukaryota; kingdom Metazoa; phylum Chordata; class Lepidosauria; order Squamata; family Viperidae; genus Vipera; species Vipera berus. Next base: position 43,217,503 of record NC_138206.1, on the reverse strand, counting down.
TTTTCCCCTCTGAATATTGAAAAGGTTTAGTGCTACAAGGAGAAAATGCAAATCTTATTAAATTACAGAGAACATACAATGTCACACATCATAGAATAATGATCAAAATTGCTAAAGGGAACCTAGCAGAAAATAAAATAAAAAACAAAGTTATGCCAAAATGAAATTATTATTTTTCTGCTACTTGATAAAGAGAGATAATTAATATGCACAGTTGTCCATAATGATTGTAATATCAATGATTCTTTAAAAAAATCCAAAACATTTCCTGATTCAGTAATTCCAGAGTGCTGTATCATGTCCTCCACCCTATTCAATATGTCTGAATGACTATTGGGCAGAAGCATGAGAAAATTTAAAATAAAGTATCACTAGTACACAAACAAAAATTCCTTTCCATCTCTTCTCTGCATTAGACTGCAGTCTCTTATTCACACTGATCAAATGTAACAGTTGTTGTTGTTGTTAGCTGCGAAGTCGTGTACGACCCATCGCAACCCTATGGACAACGTTCCTCCAGGCCTTCCTGTCCTCTACCATCTTCTGGAGTCCATTTAAGCTCACGCCTACTGTTTCAGTGACTCCATCCAGCCACCTCATTCTCTGTCGTCCCCTTCTTCTCTTGCCCTCAATCTTTCCCAGAATTAGGCTCTTCTCCAGTGAGTCCTTCCTTCTCATTAGGTGGCCAAAGTATTTGAATTTTAGCTTCAGGATCTGGCCTTCTAAAGAGCAGTCAGGGTTGATCTCCTCTAGGACTGACTGGTTTGATCACCTTGTAGTCCAAGGGACTTGCAGGAGTCTTCTCCAGCACCATAGTTCAAAGGCCTCAATTCTTTGGCGCTCAGCCTTTTTTATGGTCCAGCTTTCACTGCCATATATTGCAATCAAGACCATAGCCTTGATTATACGCACTTTTTTTGACAGGGTGATGTCTCTGCTTTTTAGTGTGCTGTCTAGATTTGCCATGGCTTTCCTCCCGAGGAGCAAGCGTCTTTTAATTTCTTGGCTACAGTCCCCATCTGCAGTGATCTTGGAGCCCAGGAAAATAAAATCTGTCACTACCTCCATTTCTTCCCCATCTATTTGCCAGGAATTGAGAGGGCCGGATGCCATGATCTTGGTTTTCTTAATGTTAAGTTTCAACCCAACTTTTGCACTCTCCTTCTTCACCGTAACAAGAGGCTCTTTAGTTCTTCTTCACTTTCTGCCATTAGAGTGGTATCATCTGCATATCTTAATGTAACAGTACCCCAGCTTATATCTTATTTGCATCTGTGGTCATAAGTTTTTTTCTTCATTTTATAAATTGGGGAAAATATTTTACATATCATCACTTAGTTTTAACGATGATACTATAGAAAATTATATTAACTATGTTCTTATATAGTAACCAATCTTTCTATTTTGGCTGAAGCTATTTCATTATGACACATACTATACCTATCACTTATTAGCACAGTGGTTACAATACAGTATTGCAGGCAAACTCTGCCCACAGCCTGGAGTTCAATCCTGACTGGGCTCAAAGTTGACTCAGCCTTCCATCCTTCTGAGGCCAATGAAATGAGGACACAGATTGTTGGAGGCAATATACTGACATTGAAAACCACCCAAAGAGTGCTGAAAATGTATAGGTCTAGGTGCTATTGCTATTAATTTGTATAATTTCCAAAAATCATTTAAATATATATGTAAAATCTTATCATTTTTAAACAAGTTATGGCTTGCTTTATGATTCCCCCACTCCCCCAGAATAATAAAAAAGTGGCAGGAACCAACTTCAGCCTTATTATTAGCAAAGACTAGGTATGACCTTGTATGGTGAACTTTATTTTGAAGGAAAATAATAACCAACTGAAAAGATGTTTGTCTTATGCAAGTGTGGCTAATAATAGTGTTGAGGTTGTCAGGTTATAAGCTGTATCATGTTGATGTAGAAAGACTGTATTACCTTAGTTTGTTTCCTGACTATTGCTAACAGGTTGCAAATAAAGAAGGTACATTTGTTATGAGTGCATTTTCAGCCAATCAGCAGAAAATTGTATTTTTCATTGCTATTGTTGTTCATGGCCCATGATGAAGTAAAACATGTCTTGTTTCTCTTTTCTGAGCTTTTTAATTTTACCATTTGTGACAACAGAGTAGGAAAAATAGGCTTAAATTGTTGCTTCTGTTTCATGTAGATAGTTTAAAAACTTTTTTTAATTTTTGTGTTGTTTCATTTGTGTAGGTAACAACTGGAATGGTCCACTAGCATATTTATGTTTGTAACCAAAAATTATGAAACTTGTTTCAAGTTCCATTTTGTGCGACAATTGAACTATTTTAACTTTTTTCCATGTGAGCAGAGACAATTGACTTGTTTCCAAATTTTGTTTCATAAGGACATAGTCAGCTCAAAGCTTTCTAACAGAATAGCCACATTTATCAAGCTTGAAACAAAACATATTTTTCCATCACTTTGGCTGAGTGAAACAGTTGGAAAATAAATATTCTGCTGATAGATTCCATAGCACTTAATATGACATTGTAAGATGCCAGACTAATTTTGTAATACTAACAGATTGTGTTCTAACAGCAGAAAAATAGGTGACTGCTATAATGATTAGAAGACAAGTGCTTCATTTGACTTATACCAAGTATGTAATCTGACCATTTTTTGAAGCCTGTACAATCCAGGTTTTGCATGTGCTTGTTGAAAATTGAAACTTTCAGTATCCATGTGAGAGCATGCTGATAATAGTATTTTAAGCAATGATTAGTGAAACACAAAAAAGGAGATTAATTTCTACTGATTAAAGCCTAGCACCCAGCTAACTACTTCCTACCAAGAAAAAGTGATTTGTGTTCATATGCCTGGAAGAAAGGCAGAGGCAGGTAAAAAGCAGGCAGCAGGATAGAGAATTTGGAGTCTTAGAGAAATACTTAACTATTTACTCTCTGAGAGCCAGTTTGGTTAGTAATTAAGGCACCAGACTAGAAACTGGGGAAAGAAATTATAATGTGTTTGTGTGTGTGTGAATTTTGAGATGGGAATAAAGTAATGTTTTTCAGCTCAAGAATTTTGAGCTTGGAATGTATTCCCTTTCCCAGGGCTTTTTTTTCTCATAGAACGCTCAGAACGGAGTTCCGGCACCTTTTTTGGATGGAACCTTGTAAGGGTAGGCAAGTCAGGTTGTATGACATGTGTGAGTTCCGGCACCTTTTTCTTTTACAAAAAAAGCACTGCCCTTTCCTATCACTTCTAATCAAATGGATAAAGTGAAACATATTTTTTATTTTGTGAAGTGAAATAGAATGAGTTTTCTTGTTTTCATACGAGACAGAAAAATCCACCATTAAACATAAATGAGCTAGATATTTGATCTAAATGTAATGCAATCGAACAAAAAGTATTAAATATTTTATTTTATTTAAGTTTATTTTAAAATAAATATATGTAATGATTTATTTCAAGGTAGATTATTTTATACTATTTTTAATTTGTTTTTATAATCACAAATGATGGATTTTTTTATTTGTTCTTTGGGGCAGGGGGAAGTGTTGTTTTAATTATTTTTTCTGCTGTACAGGTCAATATATTTATGGGATACCCAAATAATCTTTACTGATTTAGAGATTTATGTTACTAGAAAAATACTAAGATATTTTATATTTCACTTTTTCCTTTTAAAATACTCCATGTTTTGTTAGTATCAAATATTATTAAGAATAGACCAGAAATATCCTCCCCTCCTAAAACAAGAGCCACTGTTTATAGCAGAAGAGAAACAGGTGATCTTCTGAACTTCAGCTTAGGTCTTAGATTTGAAAGTTATCAGCTGGATTTCCTCAGCAAATCTGACCCCTGCTTGCCAAAGAGAGATGGAAATTGTAGGTAATAGCAATAATAAAATGCAGTGAAATAACTTACTATAAAATATTGAAGTCTAATTCTGTATAGACAGCTTTCTTCAGTTCATTTTCTTATATAGTTGTAAGGTAATTTGACTTACATCCTTGCTTCCCATAGGTTCATTCAGTAGACCTCTGGCCAATTATACACTTCTATGAAGTAGGACATTAAGGTATCAGCACTGATTTGCCTCCTTTTCATGACACCAAATTGTTTTCAAAGAAAAAGCAAACAATGAAAATCTAGAAATTTGGGGAAATGCACTTTAAAATAATAAATACGATTTTAGCATAAATAAGTGCAAGTTATTCAACTGTTCCATCACCACTTCACCCCAATTATCCTATGCATGTTGATCATGTCTCAGCTAGCAGTGATAAAAAAAAATACTGAGCTAATGTTTAGTTATATTGGAGCGAAAAACAAATTCCTTTCTGAGTAATATTAGGAAAGGAATTGAAAATGAAGCCATCAATATCCTCATATCTTTCTACAAATCTATGATGTGACCTACTTGAAAATTAGTGTTAAGTCGTGGGCTCTTTGGTGCAGGAAGGAAGACACGAGGCTGAGTACAAGATGACTCATTCTTTATTCTTGCTAGAACTGTACTGAAACTTGGGCTGCAACCAGCCACAATATATAGTCTAGCCTCTAGGCGGCAGCCAATAGGTTTGAACCCACTCTTGCTACCTGGGGCTAACCAATTACAGGACCGGAGACAGCTTGTCTAGGTTACTGGAGAGCCATTAGCTGCTCCAGCAAAGCACGTGGTGTAATACCACAAGCCCAATACATAACAGTTAGTGTCAGGCATGTTCAAAGCATTTGGAAAATATTCTTTCCAAGGCATATTATCTCTCTTAGAAAGTCTTGAATATAGACCAGACAGGTATTGTGGCCAGATGAATTAATCTTACTTTATTGTAAGGTTACATTAAACAAGCTTGAAAGTATTTTTTTTTCTGCCCGTGCCCTTTACAGCCCAAGAAATTAGGCAGGTTCCCTTTGCCCTTTCTAGAATCCTGTTGTGAGCTGAGTTACCTTTTATCTGACTATTCCCTTGATTGTGCCTCTTCTCCATGTCTCCCAGACCATTCCCACATACAGTTGCATCTAGAAATATTAAAATAAACATGTTTTTAAAAGGCTTATACGGCTGCTTTAAAGAGTGTCCTCAATTCCCTGCATATCTTTGCATACATGGATAACACGTTCCCTGGGACTGACATAAAGAAGTGGTTGTGCAAGTATGCTTACAACTAGCACAATACACAAAACATATCTGCTTTAATATTTTAAAGATAGGTAGCTTACTTGTATTAACATGCTTTATGAAGAATCTTTCAATTTGCAAAGCTCTAACATTGGAAAAAAAGAAGAAGGTATAAAAAATTCCTTATGTTAAGCTTACATTAGCCAGGTATGCATACAGTCACCTTGCACAGATTTTTGGATGATTTTGAGGTGAAGGAATGCAGTTGTACAAGTAAAATATGGGAAACTTATATCCCTTCATCTGCTGGGAACCCCACTTTATTTATAGCACAGGATGTGCCACAGGACAAATCTTCCATGTCACAAATCTTGACAACAGTAAAGCTCAAAACAGAACAGAGACAGACTATTTTTATAAAATCAGGCATGTATTCTTACTTGTTAAGCAATCCAATCTTTTTAAAGCATACTAGTTAAAAACTGCATTAATTTAAGCTAAGCATTCACAAAACTGCAAGCAAAAGACCAAGTCTAGATAAAGACACTGTTAGCAGTGTCAGAATATTCCTATTTCCATTGCCAAGGACATCATAACAGGAATTTGAAACAGACAGGAAATTCTTTGTCCATGTAGCTGTAAAAGTAGAAGGGAATGATATGAGTGGATAAATTACACATGATGTGAAAAATGCTACTATTGAAAATGTTTTGTTTTCTTCAAACTTACATACTTATATAAAGAAGCTGAATCATGTCTGTTTTTGTTAGATTCAGGACATTCACAAAGAAGTTTAACAGGCAGTACTGACTACATGGCAGTAACTAGGCCCGATCACTCTTTGATTAAAAAGAAAAAGAAAATGTTCAACATACACTTAACCTGGCTGGGAATTCTCCGAGCAATGTTTTTCCCTTAAATTATACTTTTGAACTGGAAATCAATCATGATGGATAATGCTCAGATTGATCCAGGGTAATTAATTTATGGAGTCTTAGATCCAAGTCTTTTCAGAAGAAGAGCTGGTTTTTGTACTATCTGAGTGATCATTTCCCTTGAAGATTATAGTCCTATGAAAAATAAAGATCAGGGCAACATCTCTTAACAATTTTAATTTATTATGTTCATCATCAGAAGTCTTCTTCAAGTCCTAAATTCAGTACCAAACAGGAATAAAGTTGTTTGATTGCTTATTGCTTTAGTAATACTATTTAGAAAGGCTCTGCTAGAGAATCTTGTTTGGCTCCATATTATATAACAATTTAGTTGTTTCTAATTTTTTAACAAAAACAAGAAGATTTCTTTTTCTGTTTCTTCTTCTGTTTATTTGCTTTATTTTAGTGTGGGATTGTATTTTCAGACATACATTCATTTGTTGTAATATATACAAGTATAATTTTTAGCATTTAACACTTTCTGTTATTTAATTTATTGCAGTAAATTGCTTTCTGTCCTCATTTTTTGGGGGGGACATGTCTGTATCTGTATCTTTTATCTACTATGGTTGTTTGTCATAAATAACAAACATTTTTGTTTCTGATATCCTTCTATCAAACTTTCTTTTCATTTTAAAAGCAGTAATTATTCACCTTGACTATTTGTAAGTTGATTCATTAGGGGAATACTCATAAACCATTTCCAAAATAGCAAGTCTCGGTATACATTAATGGGATTCACCCCTGTGTACTTAACATTAATTCTTACACTCTCGTATAACAAGAAGTGCAGTGAGCTTAGCTGCTATTTTATGAGTTAATAATATAAGATATATGAAGGTTGTGTTTTTCAGTTCTTTAAAACAGAACATTAAATGTGACAAAACTGCTAATTTTACTATACCTTTCCAAAATACCTTGAGGGCCATTTATTAGAATGTGAACCATGCTGCTGTTTCTACAACTGCTGTATAAATTCCTAAATATTTGAAGAACTGAAAAGAAAATATTTAGACATATGTCAGAAGCAAAATTTGATTACTGTGTAGCTTTGGATTTTCTGCCTGAAGAGTAGTGCTATATATACTTATTTAAGATGATTTTCTTGGCTGCAACAGACTAGATTTGATAACAATTTGAAATGATCTACCACGTTGTATTGGTATATGAAAAAGATCTTGAGAAATGGGATGAAGAAATGCTATCTAGAGAATGGTCAGATAAGAAAGGACATAATCCACAGCTCCATAGCTTTTCAGACTGTAAAGCAGATGGCTGAAGATTTGTACTTTCAGACTCTTAAGATTTTGTTGTTGTTTTTTATTTTATTTTTTACAATAAATATTTCATGTTTTTTTGTTGGTCAAGTGTAATTGGACACACAAGGAATTTGTCTCCAGTGCATAAGCTCTCAGTGTACATACAAACAAGAACAGTGATAAGTCATAGATCATAAATCATAAGATACAAACAAAAATTGATAAATCATAATACACCAATAGGAGAAGGTAGTAGGAAAGGTGAGAGGTGAGAAAAATGAGGAGATTAAAAGATGGGAAAGATGAAACGATGACAAAGATAATAGCAATGCAGACTACTACATATCTTTAGGCATAAGACAGTGCTGTTGGAATTAGGTGTTCAGCAGAGTAATGGCATGGGGGGAAAAACTATCTTTGTGTCTAGTTGTTTTGACATGCAATGCTTTTATAGCCGTGTCTTGAGGGGAGAAGTTGAAACAGTTTATATTTTAATTTTAATTTTCATTTGAAATATTTATTTGCAACCATAGGTTTTAGCAAAATGCATATAAAATTAAAATGATTCATGTCAGTTCAATAATCCTCTCTACAATAATATTACCAGCATTATTTGTCAACAGGTGCTTTCCGTATCTTCCGTGCAACCATTGTAAATAATGAAACATGTTTTGATACATGCTTATCTTCATCAGAAAACAGATGTTTTTCTTTCAGTCCAGACTGATTCAGTTAGACTAAGAGACTATAAATAGTATGAGATCACTTGCCTTTTAAAAAAAAGAATTGATACCACTTATCCCACTTAAGTTTATGTACCTATCTCTATCTCATCTAAAATCTTTAAAAAATGAATTGTCAATCAATACTGTATGATAATTTATGTCATTCAGCAATTCCAGATCAAGGGAGAATTGTGAAAGTAGTTTTAGACGCAAAGTCATCCATATATTACTGTTGGAGATATTATTTTGCCAAATAGCTTTTGGACATTAGGACTACTCTCCTACAATATAACATTATTGCTTTCTTTACCTTTATATTTATTGATGAAAGCCCACTTCTAATCCCAGTATTGCTGCTGGTATATGTGGGGAAGAGGCTAAGACTGATCTTATGACTTTATTCTAGATCACTTCTAATTCTTCTAGTTTACTGAAAACCCATATATAAATTGTGATATTGTTTCCCCAGAAAGATCTCATGGTCATCTTTCTTTCTTTCTTGCAATATGTGTTTTCCATGAAAGTAATTCAGTAAACTGGATACCCAAATATAGAAATGATCTCACTTGTTCTATTTCTTTACCATTTAGGGTCCATTTATGTCTCTGTTATTTTTAGCAAATTCTACTACCCTGGTTTTGAAATAATTTGTTGGTAAGGATTCTTTTTTAGAGTAACTGTCAACTTCTGTCAGGAGTCTTCTCATTCCAATTAATATTGCTGCATAATGTAATATAGGATCTTCCCAGTTGTTGGAACATAAAAGGAAGCATTATTAAACATTTCTACAATGATGCTTATATAAAAAATTAAAGAGTAAGAGGGCCAGTAATCAGCCCTGATGGACACCTTTTGTAGTTTAATTTGTCTTGTTAGGGAGCCATTTTGAGGTATTTATGCTTGAATGTAAGTCCACAAATACCGCATACAATCATTTTGAGGGCCCATTCATTTATTTTTTCTATTTTTATTTTATTAAAAAAAAATACAAACTAGAAATACAAAACTTTATTTTTTTTTCTTTCAAAACACAAAACAAACAAATTATTAAAAAGTGCATTTAAAAAACCCAACACATATATATATTGTCCTCCCAGCTGAATACTGATTAATATATTGCAACAATATTAGTTTCCGACCCCTTGTAAAATAGAGTCCCAAGTTTTTTTAATTACTATTCTAAATCTATTTTTAAATCATGTTAGATATCCATTTCCGGATGAAAAATAATTAATACCATCCTTTCTTGCCCAAGAAAAAGTAACAGTATTTTATAAGAATACATCTATATGTTTCCCTGAAGAAAATACATCTCTCAGGAAGGATGTGTATTAAATTAAAGGAGGAAATATTATGTACACTTAAGAAATATGGCAGCACCTACATTGGCACCTCAAGAACCTAAGGTGCAAAAAGGAATATACAGAAATTACTCAATGGTTTCTGTTGCTCTGAGGATAAACTGAAATGCCTTTTCTCAAGTGTATTGTCTTACAGCGGGTTCCCATCAAAAAGGACAGCAGGTTGGAGTGCTTTCAGCTGTTTATTTCGTCTCAGCAGGAACAACATAAGCGCGTTTTAAAAACCCCTTATATAGTCCCTCTGGCGAGCTCCTGGCCAATCCCAATCCATGGATTTTCCCGCGCTTCCGTTCTCGGCCAATCTGGAGCGACCACGTGTGGAGCTGTCAGCTCGCAGCTGTTATCGGTAGCTGTCAGCGGTAGCCGCATGTGGAGCTGTCAGCTGTCAAAGAACTGTCAAACATACGATTTTCTATTGTAACCATTAAACGAACATATATTACATCGAGGAACAAGAACATTAACTTGTGGCTATCTGGTCAGGGAGGAGGAATATAAAGGAAGCGATTGATGAAATCTGCAACAGAAACTCAACACTTTAAACCTGAATCACAAAGTTACTGGAAAATGTGGCTTGCTGCAAAGACCTCTGAATATGGTTTCAAAAAGACAGGACCATACTTGTTGGTAAACTATTTCTACAGGGTCAAAAAGAGGAGATGAGATTGCATAAGAAATAAAGTAAGGACACATATATGCACAAAGTTGTAGGGACAAAGTGAGAATGTAGTTAAAAGGACACAAGATAAAACAAAGCTAGAGAAGACAGCCATGATCTATTCTCTATTGTTCTAATACTAATTACTGATAGAAGCGAAGGCTCCTTTTCTTTGGCTATATTCAGGAAGAGGATGGATAAAATTATGGAGGTGATACTTGGATACTTATCTTGACCTTGAAGTTCAACTGGATTTCTGGAACATTTTTTTTCTATTGTATAATCTATAATATAATTTTCCCTCCAATTCCTATTAGGTATTTCATATTGATTTCCAAAAGGTGTGAATGGGATTGTGATTACTATTTATCTAGCTCTAGAAAAATTGAAGTTTGTATTTTTTTTACCATTTTTGTTTTCATTCTCTTGTCTGTAACATGGAATGATGCTGTAACTGTAAATCAGAGTGTGGGTGCCCTAAAAATGTATCCACATTTCCCTAAATCCTTAGCACATAGGGTGTTGCCCTACCTGATTGCAAAGAGCAGAGAAAAGTACGGAATGAGACTTCATTGCAAAAACTGGTACTATTGTCACAGTACCCATGTAATTACAAGCCATTTAAAATAGTGATTGAATTTTTTGCAACAACATAATATAACTTATTCATATACTGACTTGAAATTTCCACAAACAATTTTGCCTGTAATAAAATATATTTGGTACAATCATAAGACATTCCTGGAGCTATTGTCTGAAGCATGATTTTATATTTAGCTTACAGTACATACTGACTTGAGCACCATTCTGAAGTGATGAATGGTTGATAACATAGACACAGTTATTTAGAATACATGATGTATAATTATGAATGCTAGGGAGGTCACCCATCTCTGGTCAGAACGGAAGAAAATAATTATGTCAGCAGTCAGGAGTCACAGAGGGTGGATGAGTGACCTGGAAAGTCCTACTTGATTGCTGCAGATTCCAAGGCAATGCTCCTAAACACATACTAAATCATCTACATGTCTAATCAAGCTTGTCATTGCAGGTCATCCTGCTACAGATTGAGAGCAAACCTCACAGTATAAATATGTACAATATATGTGTACATAAAGCATCTCTAAACTACTGTTTTATTGACAGGCGATCTAGGACAGTATGCATGGTATGCTTTAAATATATATATATATATATATATATATATATATATATATATATATATATATATATATATATATATATATATATATATATATATATATATATATATATATATATATATATATATATATATATATATATATATATATATATATATATATATATATATATATATATATATATATATATATATATTTAAAACATACAGTAGCATTAGAAAGTATGTTTGACTTTTAAGTCAACAAAACAGTTGTTCTAAAATGTTTGGCTGTGTGAGAGAAAAAGAGAAGGAGGGAGAGGGAGGGACCGAGAGCTGGTTTTGTTTGTTTGCTTTTTTAAAAAAAACAGGACTGTTACCATTGATATTTCTTCATGGGGCTATATCAGATCAGCATTTCATTACACAGTAATCTATTTTATTTTCCCTTCATGATTTCATGGTTCCGATAAATGAGTTCAAACAAAATGCAGGCATTGTTTATCTAAAAAGTCTTAATAATGAAATGAAACATTGGCAGTCATGGAGGGATGCCAGAATCTGAATTCTCCTCCCCTTGATACATCATATCCTGCAGAATCTCCCTCCCTTAATTGCATGTCATGAATCACGTTCACCAATTAGTTTTACATATGAAGTTTCACTTCCCTTTCTATGCCCAGCTAATCTTATCTTCTCAAAATAGCCATTTACATTTCCCTCCCTTCAAGATTCAAAGGGAAGCAGTTTAAACAAAAGGCTGTCTCTTATATTGTCAGTGCAAAAACATGTTAATGTTTGCAGCATTAACACATGATTTTCTTCAAACAATGTAAAGACCACTCCCTTCTGATTATTGAAAGAATAAATTAGGAAATCCTACACTTTAGCAATTATTTGAACCACCGAGCTGTTCAAGGTTTTAAAGGAAAGCAGCACCATCATATTCAAGATGAGAAGCCAATGCATTTCCATTATTATTTCTTTAATGTGGGTACAGCCTGAATTTTAACAACATAATTTTATGTACCACCAGAAAATTCTGGATCAATTCCATATGAATATGACTAAATATCTTAGCTTAAATAATATTTAATCCTATTTGATGGCTAAAGGTAATTTGGTTTGTTTGTTGGAATCAGTCATAAGTATTATGACTGCCTTAATTTGAGGAAGGGTACTTAGGGAAGCAAAGTATAAATCCCAAATTTAAAAGCATTTTTGCAGTAATGCCAAAGAGGGGAAAAAAGTACATTTTTAAAAATAAAATGTGCTTTTTCTTATACAGTTAGAAACAAATATTAAGTATAATGGGCATTACAAATCAATTGTTCATAAAATACGTTTACACTGTTAATACTGTCCGGTATTTTCTCTTCTGCCAAAATTGAATTTGAACAAAAAGGTTTCGTTGCAACATGCAATTTAGAAGAAAATATTAGTTGTCTATTTCTTTCAATTAACCTTTCCTGTAACAAAATGGTCCCGAGGTTTGAAATGTTAAGTGAAGTTTGTGATTCTAACAAGGTAAGATAATACAGGGACAATATGCCTATCCAGTCAGGAACCAAATAGAAAGAATCCTGTAAAAACATCAGCTGATGTTTTTCAATGTTTCTAGAAATAGTGAAATTATATGCCAATTATAGAATAAATTTTATTTTATATGTCTCTATAGAACGGTCTTTTGTTATATGCTGACTCTTCAGTTGAAATAAAGTTAGAGACGCTAACACAATCACTTTTTTATTTAGAAAAGGCACACAGACTGAATAATATCTAATTTTTCTCATCACATTTGCACATCCATATTAGGGGTGTTTTAAAGAGATTTGGTGGGAAAAGAAACCAGGAAACAACTTTTAGAAAGGGAGGACATGAAGAGAAGTCAGATAAGATGATAGAGAAACATAAAGAATTGATCGAAATAGAAAATAATGTTCTAAAATTATATAGGCACTGATCCAATGGAAAGTATTCTGAGCAGTGAACAGAATAAAAATGCAATATGATATTTTTATTTATTTATTTATTTAGTTTTATCACACCTTTATCATTTTTATAAATAATTCAATGTGGTGAACCTACCTAATATTTCTTTCTCCTCCCATTTTCTTCACAACAGTAACCCTGTGACTTGGTTTTGGCTGAGAGAGAGTGCCTGGTCCAAAGACATTCTACTGGCTTTTATACCTAAGGTATGACTAGAACTCAGGGTCTTCTGATTTCTAGCCTGGTCCTTAATCATTGGTCAAACTTTTGTTAATTTGGCAAAGATTTCATTTTACACACACCCATAATTGAACAGTTTCAGCAGAAAACCTGGAAATTATCTACTTTAATTAAATTCAAAATCTCAATTATTTAATTCTCATTTAATCAACAGTATCAAATTTCCTGGCTTCCTAAGTAAAACTACCCTGATAGCTGAAACATCTTTAGGAAAGATTTTAACTTTTGCTTTATTTTATTTAATTTGCAATATATTTCAGATTTTTGTGTTAAACAAAAGAATCCTAAGGGTTCAGACAGGCTTGTAGATCCTACCCTTATTTAGCAATGAGAGGTGTGAACTTTGACTGAGTTATGAGGTGGGGGGAAAAAATAGCCTTCAGTAACAGCAACCGTATCCATGCCAATTTTTCTACTATGGCCCATGGGTTAAAAATTCCCATAACCATAGTAGCAGAAAAGGTTTTCACATTCTTCACTGCTCTGTCCAAAGGACAAGAGCAGAAGTGTGTATTAGTCAGGGAATATGAAAAAAAAGCAACAGTGGGAATTACAGTCACTTCAGTGTAAGGTGCAGATGATGAGAATAATGCCATAAGTCAGGGAGAACTCAAAGTAAGGCCAAGTTGTAGAAACCTGAAGACCATAGACAAAGCAGAATTTTAAGACTAGATGCACAAAGAGAGACAAACAGATCTTGCCTGCTGCAATTTTATACCCCCCAGTATAGTTTCATCAAGTCCCAGCAGCTTAGTCAGCACTCATCATTATTGCAGTATGGTTCCAATCACTTCTCGACCATTATTTCTAAGATCTCTCAGGTTGGCATTCCTCTGCCACTCTATTCTCTGCTGTTTAATATGTTAGTAGGGGTTATATTTTGGGCTCAGAAGCTGTGAAAATAGTTCAGAATCAGGACTGGATCCATGGTCATTCTTCAGGGTACAATTACATTGTTAAATGTAAGAACACAAATAGGATAGATTCATCAACAGACTCTATGTTCATTAAGCACTTTATTCACTGATGGGATTTACTGGGTAGTCAGAATACCAGCCAAAAAATATTTCTATCACTAACTATACTTAAATTTTACCTTAATTATATAGTTTAAGGTTTGGTACTGCTAATCCACTTTATTCCATTGCAAGGTTCTAACTTTAATCTCTATTTTTTGCTTGAATATGTACAGTTAGTAAATTGTCTTAGCTACTATTTTTTCTTATTATTGGAATCATTAAAATAGAAAATTTATCCTTACTGAAATATGTATTTTATTATTGATACCTTCCAAACAAGACAAGTTTAACTTTTAGCAAAAATGACTTGCCTATCATAGATTTTACAGCTTCCTGGATCTTAGCCTTTTTAAGGCCACACCATTTCTGTTGGCAGCCTCATGATGATGATGATGATGATGATGACAATAGTAATAATAATAATAATAATAATAATAATAATAATAATAATAATAATAATAATAATAATAATAACAAAAATAATAATAATAATAATAATGTTGGAAGGGACCTTGGAGGTTTTCTAATCAAATCCCCTGCTCAGGCAGGAAACCCTATACCATTTTAGACAAATGGTTGTCCAGTCTCTTCTTAAAAACTTCCAGTATTGGAGCATTCACAGCTTCTGGAGGTAGGTTGTTCCACTGATTAATTGTTCTGCCAGGAAATTTCTCCTTAGTTCTAGGTTGCTTCTCTATTCGTTGTTTCTTGTCCTGCCTTCAGGTGCTTTGAAGAATAGCTTGACTCTGTGACAACCCCTGAGATATTGGAATATGATAAAGAATGAATGTAAACATTTACATTTTGTTCTTATTAAACCAATACCCGGATATTGAACCATATTGCTGTTTATGTGCCATTATTGAGTCTATGGAAGCCTTGGATAGGTAAATGTAAATACATCATCAGCTTATAATTTTATGTTTTTGATTTGCCACTTTGATCACTGAAATATCATTCTCTTACTGAATACTCCTTGTCAGTTGTTCTACTGCAGGGGTCCCCAACCTCCAGTCCATTGACCAGTACCAGGCCACGACATGCCGGCAACCGGTCCACACAAACAAGCAAAGCAGGTGGGACATAAAACCATGCCCCTCTGGTCCACAGAAAAACCTCTCTCCACAGAACTGGTCCCTGGTGACCAAAAGGTTGGGGACCTCTGTTCTAATGCATATGTGTTTGTGTTTGTATGATTAAAATCCATTTTTATTACCTTAGCTCCCTTTTCATTACAAATATTTTGTATCCTTGTGAGAAAATTAAAACTGCAAATTGGAATGAATATAGAGGACTATTCCAAATAATTATAACCTGTATCAAAAAATATCGCAGCCACTTTTCTCGTTTATTTGATCAATTGCATTCAAAATAGAGAATATTTTTAATAAATTGATTAATCAGCTCTTCAGAAATTTCTCTATTTATCTAGAATTGAAGTAATAATTCTTTTCTTTTGTTCTTTCTGAATCTATGGACTAACATTTTTAATGTTAAACATTTTAACACTTTGGAAAACACTTTTGTTTTATGAAATTAATTTCCTTGTAAATTCAATTTACTTCCATTATATCTAGCTGATTAGAATTCACTTTTATTGTTTTTTTTCTAAAGCCGACATTGGATTCTGCATTTGTACCAATTCTAATTGCTTCACTTCTTATGTTTCAATATGACTTCATTTAACATATCCAAATGGCACATACCTGAAATAGGTGTGTGCATGCATACAATGGATAGATAATGATACATATATAAATAAATAAAAATGTTATGAAGTAAGAAGAATGATGTTCATTCTCACATTAAGATTAATAACTCAATGAACAAATTATAGATTATAAAGTAATAAATTTGCCTATTTGCAAAAAAAATACCTTAGTTGTATACATTTGCAGTTTACATTTGTCTTTGTAATGACATAATATAAAACGTTTTATCAAAGTAATCTGCATTTGTTTGTCTATTTTGATGAATTGTTTCATTGATTTCTTTTTCCATCTTATTCCAAAGAAATGTCATGATCTACACAAAATTGGAAAACAAATTTCTTTTTTCCCCCTTATTTATCTTTAAGCATTCCAGGACAGGAAGATGGTTCCATCTTAAGTCTTTTTGGTATAAGAGGGAGGGAAGGAAATGTTGTCTCATTTTTAAACTTCTGTTACCATAGCATATATCAGTAAATCTTGTAGAGCAAGGCTTTTCAACCAGTGGTACGGGTACCACCTGTGGTACATTGGCACCTGGCAGGTGGTACGTGACCATCTAGAAAAGTGGTAGCGGGGCAGGCGAATGAGCTGAACTGGTGGCAGTATCACACAAGCCTGAGCAAGAGATGACTGGAGCTGCAGGGCTGTCAGGGCTCAGCAAAAGTGCCAGGATCAGTGCCAGGCTCCAGCTGGAGCTTGGCGCTGAACCTGGTGCTTCTGCTGAGCCCATAAGAAGCACCAATCAGTTGGAATGTTGCAGCATCTCCAGGGTCTTGTGATTTACTTTCAGATGCTTGGCAACTGATTCATATTTATGACGGTCACAGTGTCCCAGGGTCATGTGAAGTGACCAAAACCTGCTGCAACCACCCAGCAGATGGGGGGGAATAAAAAACAAACAGCCACCCCACCCCACCCCCACTGCCAATCCTCAACAGAAATGCTCACAAAATGAAAACCTCGGACAAAAGGAAGAGCACCACCAGGTGGGCAGGCAGGTGTCTTGCTCGGCTGTGGCTTGGGGGGCACTTTTTTCAGTGCCACTGTAACTTCAAACTACCTGTACCTCATCACTTTTTCACTTTTTTTTTTTTGGTCATCATGTTTTTGACACCTTGCTAGGCGACTGGTGGTACTCGGATGTTGCCATATCCTAAAAGTGGTACAATGGGTGAAAAGGTTGAAAAGCCCTGTTGTAGAGTCTGTTTACTAAACAGACCTATCTTGAATAGTTGACAATTGACTAGTCAGTTAGCTTAGTATAATAATATATTAGAATATCATACTTTATAAAATAATGTGATAAGAAGAAACTACCATTTCCTTTGTCTATATCAGGCTCTTTTTCTTGTAATAAGAAATAAAATTGTTACAGCTTCTTTGTGGATTTTAAGCATTTGATTTATTCCTTAATATGTATCAATTGAAAACAATTTTATTCATGCTTCAGATTAAGAATACTGGGCACCAAATTTTAATTTTCATATCTCTGTACATATGTCCTACCCTACCTGCTGCCAAGGGAAAACTAATCAAAGACAAAACTGAAAGCTTTTATTATCATGTTGTAAACTTCCTGATATTACTCAGGAATTAGCCAGAATTTGGCTAATTTGAAATATTCATAGACTCTATATCTTGTCATTTGGGATATTAATCATCTACTAATAGAAGAGGGCAGTGTAAGCAAATTAAGATTTATTTGAAATAGTGCATATTTAATATAGATCCATGAACCAATCCAAATATTAAGCCTATACAAGACTTGGAGAAAGAATAAAAGGTACACAGGTCCAAAGTCAAAAAGCCATTTCCAACCGAAGGACAGATTTATTTTGATACTCTTGAACAAAGCTTATCAGAACCAGATTAAAAAAATGGATGTCATGATCCAAATTAGATGTTTGGGAACTTGAAACTAGAACATATTGTGTAAAACATATGAATTTTTGATAGGAAATTTGCCATTTTTAAAGAAAACGTGGATTGCTTCTAGGATTGTGTCATCCTTCCCAAGACTTGAATAAGAAAGCATTGAAGACTAGGGCAGTAGTTACCATGGTCTGAAAAGTGTGGACAATGGAAATAGGAATCCTGTGAGTGTTCTTAGTTTGTCTTGGTCATGGCAACATGCGTGACATGGGATACTCATAGGCCTGATTGGTCAAAACAAGTTAAGTTGAACCAAGATACTGTAGAGATGCTATTTATACAGTATGTGATTGATCTGACTCAATTCTGCCTTGGTGGAGCAGTGGGCTAATGCCTCCTTAAGTAACACCATCTGCCTGCAATTAGTGCAGGTTCGCATCCCACCAGGCTCAAGGTTGACTCAGCCTTCCATCCTTCCGAGGTAGGTAAAATGAGGACCCAGATTGTTGGGGGCAATTAAGCTGACTTTGTAATAATACCGCTTGGGTGTGTGTGTGAAAGCCCTAATAAGCAGGCATATACATAGAATGAAGGCTACTGCTAAGCTTGTAAGCCGCCCTGAGTCTTCGGAGAAGGGCGGGATATAAATGGAATTAAAATAAAAATAAAAAATAAAAAAAAATAAAGTTGGCCCTGAACTTAGAAGAACTACTCCTAAAGGAGCAGTCCAGGATTTGGGAATCTTCTTGGATCTATCTCAGTAGGCAAAAGAGCTGTGGTGGCACAGTAGTTAGAATGCAGTATTGCAGGCTAATTCTGCTGATTGCTGATTGCCAGAAGTTTAACAGTTCGATTCTCACTGCCTTAAGGTTAACTCAGCCTTCCATCCTTCAGAGATCAGTAAAATGAGGATCCAGATTGTTGTGGGCAATATGCTGACTCTGTAAACAGCTTAGCAAGAGCTATAAAGCAGTATGAAGCAGTATATAATTCTAAGCGCTATTGCTATTGCTAACTGGCAGCCAACTGCAGGTTTTCTGCTGCCAGATACTCATGCAACAGTGAATAATGCTCTCATAACCTTGCTGTTCCTGCAGGTGTGCAATTTATATAGGGCTGTCCTTAGGAATAACTCAGAAACTTGCAATTGTTCAGAATATAGGAGATAAACTACTATAGACTATTAATATTCAGTATTGTTATATCTATGCTAAAGTCACTGCATTACCAGTAGGCTTCTGTAGAGGCATTGCAGAAAACTGGTGAGTAGTTAGTGGTGTGGTCCATTATTCTTCCTTTTGCATATATAAAATAGATACTCAAGGCAGCTCTTGAATCACTCCCATTTGCCAAATATTTTTATAGTAAATGCATTTTCCATTTTCAGACTAAGAAAGAGTTACTTACAAGTTCTGTTGATTGCATCATTGTATTGTAACTCACTCTTGCCTTTTAGTCTTTTGTCTGTATTTTTGCTTATAACAATAAACATAAAGCAAAAAAGGGGGGTCCCTGCAGATTTTACTCCATTAGCTGTTGCCCAACTACAGGGGGCAGTGCTCATCTCTATTTAAAGGTCATTGAGCCAGCACTGTCTGAAGACATTTCTGAGGTTATAACATCACAGAGCACTGTTATCTTTTCACCAAAGTGGTATGTATATATTTACTTGCATTTGCATGCTTTCAAACTGCTAGATTGGCAGGAGCTGGGACAAGGACAGGAGCTCATCCTATAAGGCACACTTGGGTCTCTAACATGGGCTGCCAGCTTTCCAGCCAACAAGCCCAGCATCTTAAATCCTGAGCCACCACACCATCCATTAATAAAAAGAGGGCAAATATATTATCTAATCTGACACTTATGAATAGAAAAAAGTAGTGGTATGTCAAAAATAATGCCCTATTTACAAATATATTTGGCAGAGAGTCAACTGGTTGGGTTCCCAAGTTATTGAAAAGAGATGCATATTGTCAGACTATCTCCAGGTACTGCAGGCTGGAGACTATAGTTTACTTTAAAATATCATTGGTAGAAGATCAAGTTTCTTAATTATGACTAAGTTACTGATAATATGTGCAATCAAACCCTGATATACACTTAAACCTCTGAAAAAAGGTTCTATAAAGCTCATAGGCAGTTGATCTGCTGTCATTTTGGGATTCCTTAAAAATTGAAGGAATGTAGTTTGGTATAGAGGTGATCCTCAAAGTACAGCCATTTGTTTAATGACTATTTAAACTTATAATAGCACTAAAAAGTGACTGTTTTTCAAACTTACGAACATTGCACCCCCTTGGTCATGTGATCAAAGTTAGGATGCTTGGCAACTGGCATGTATTTATGATGGTCACAGTGTTGGATCAACTGATCAACTTTTGAGTCATTCTGACAAGGAAAGTCGGTGAGTAAACCAAGTTCATTTAACAACCATATTACTATTCTACAACTGCAGTAGTTCACTTAACAACTATGGCCAGAAAGATTATGAAATTATTCAAAATTTACTTAACAACTGTCTTGCTTAGCAATTGAAGTTTTGGACTCCATTGTAATCATAAGTCAAGAACTACCTGTACCTTTTCTTTGTGTCTACAACCATCTTAGTGCTTATACAATAAAATCCCTTTTGACCTTTCACTTTGGTTTGAGCTTATTATGTTTGAATCCTGGCCATTAGTGCTAACACAGCCCCAGAATCAATTAAAGGTGCTGTTTTTAACTTTTAAAACCTTATTGGCTTAGCACCTTCTTAAGAGGAGGAGGAGGAGGAGGAGGAGGAGGAGGAGTAAGAGGAGGAGAATGATATCCATTCAGTTGAGTCCCACTCTTGATAATTCTATCGGTCAAGTCTCTCCACATCTTCCAATCATTTCTTTGAGTTTATCTACACTCTGTATGGTGTCAGCTTTGAGAGTGTCCAACCGCCATGTTCTTTGATGGCCTGGTTTCCTTTTACTGCATTCTCCAGTGAATTTTGCCACGTGATATGGCCAAAATAAATGAGATGCAGCTTTGTGATTTTGCCTACTTATGACATGTCTGTTCTTATGTGTGAGCCTTTGCCAGCACCAC